>NC_135182.1:23783008-24090508 GCF_041146795.1 Maylandia zebra | reverse complement strand
TTTGTGACCACTGTTTGGGAGGGATGGTTATATTGTGTATCTGGAATGAATTTTAGGTCTCTACGTCCATCCCATGGGGAATGGGAGCAGTAACAAAGGTGTTGCGTTTATATTTTTGTTCAGTGTATATTGTCATGTTTGCTGTGTAGTAGGCAGGATGTAGGACCCAAACGCAGGACTCAACACACTCGGGAAAGTAAACTTAAGACGGCAGCTTTATTGCTGAACAAACTCCACAATGAATACATGAAAACTAACCAGAAACTAGAAATATGAAACTAGGGAGGTAAACTGGGGCAGAGAACTAGGAAAATACTAGGGGCACAGAGGAAACACACAGCACTGAGGAGGTCTATGAAGGTTAACCACAACTAACAGAGGAAGACTCAGGACTAAAAATCAAGGCAGGAACACAAGAGGATGGGGAACAGGTGGAAACACAGCTGGGACTAATGGGACATTATGAGATGAGGGAAAGCACAACCAGACACACTGCACACAGGACAGGGACTATCAAAATAAAACGGGAAATGCACAACAGGCACAGAGGCACAGACTAGACCAGGGGTGGACAATCTCAGTCCACGAGGGCCGGTGTCCCTGAGGTTTTAGTTGTGTCCTTGAACCAATACAGCTGATTTAAATGGCTAAATTAGCTCCTCAACATGTCCTGAAGCTCTCCAGAGGCCTGGTAACGAACTAATCATGTGATTCAGGTGTGTTGACCCAAGGTGAGATCCCAAACCTGCAGGGACACTGGCCCTCGTGGACTGAGATTGCCCACCCCTGGACTAGACACTGAACACAGGGAACACGGAGCACAGGGACAGGAGTAACAAACTGTGACATGAGACACGACTGACTGGGGAGCAAGAAAATAAACATGAAGACAGAACTAAACCTACTTTAACCACGAGGACCACAGGAACAAAACCAAGAAGTTGAAATCACAAAACCAAGAAGAACTAGAGCTAGAAATATAGAACAAAAAACAAAAGACAAGCCATGATGAAATCAAAAATTAATAATAACACAGGACACAAAACACTGGGTCACTGACCCAGGACCATGACATCTATAATAGTTGAATAATCAATATATTGGAGAGCTTCACTTAATCTGTGTGATGTCTGCCATTGTCTTGACTGTGAATCCAAAAGAAAGTCTAATCAATACCAGAATTGGAGTCCGGGAAAGAATATTAGTCAAAAGTGAGCTAAGGGCTCACATCACCCAGAGAGGGATGGAAAATCCAATTACTTTGGTTAACAAGCTGACCTTTGCACGTATAATGCCACTGTGTCCCCTGGCTTATTTTCTTGGCAGAGCATAAGCACTCCAGGGCCTCAACAAACCTCTAAATATTGCAGTGATTGCACTCAAAAGTAATGTCCACTGAGTAGCTCTGAGCAAGAAGAACTCCCTGATAAAAGAAGCTAATTAAGACCTGAGGAGGGTTCTTGCATCTAAAAGCCAAAAATGACTTTGTGTGCATTATTTACTGTTTTGTTTATGTATATTAGTTTGCTATGTTCAAGAAATTTCACTGCACTTTTACTGGTTTGAATATTCATGAGAGTGCACATTATTTAGATACACTATGCTGTGTTTATATAAACAATAATTCAATTTGTCATTTTTGAAACTGTAAAATCTTTTAGATGAATTTCTGTGTAGTCCACACTCAATAGTTTGGTATATACACCCTTTTGCCCTACAAATAAACAAAAGTGGTCTTTCACTTTGGAGGGATGATGTATGTAGCAGCCTTAGAAATACTGTCCTTCTCTCTGATTTTAAACTAACAGGCTATGCTTCCAAAGGTACTCCTATTAGCATAATTGGGTAATTTACATTGCTAGGGCAAATCTGCAAAGCATATCATGCTACTGAATAATTCTTGAGCCCCCGCATTAGCTTTGCAGCCCTGTGCAAGGTTATGGCAAAAGTCGCCTTTTGATAAACAATGTGGATTACTAGTCTTCTCAGGATGATGACTTGCTGTAAACCCCACAAATCAAAAAACACTATATGGGTTTCACTGAGCCTAATAGGAATAAGATGTTTATAAGCTGCTCCCTAGAGCAAGGTTAGCTTTCAGGGAGGCCTTGTACTGCTGACTGGGAAATAGGTATCTATTCCCATCAAATAAATGGAAAGAAAGCTTCCCTTGTCTGTTAGGGGAAAAAACTATACTGTAAATGCTGTATGATTCTACACAAGCACTTTCTCAGGTAAGCACATAAGGCGTCCAGAAGTAGGTTACTCATGAAAGGATACTAATAACTTCTTTGAACTATTCTAAGTTATTAAATAGAAATGATGTCGAGCCTATTAACTATAACTGTATCTATATATTTTACAGTTATAGTTAATAGGCTCAACATTATTTATGCCTTTCCTCGTTCCACGTTTTCCACTTCTTCAGTCCCTATTCACACAACCATGACAAGTGATCATCTTCAAAAATAAATAAACAATTAAATGAATAATAGGTTGTTTTAAGAATTTTAACAAACAACAGATGCTTTTTCTTTTGTTTTCCCTCCGTGCCTTTGGGGATCCTCAGTGTGCAACAGTGCGTCAAAAACTGATGAACTGAACTGATGCTGAATTTGTATGTAATGTAAATGAGCTTAACAGCACTGTGCATCAAAAGCCTACTGATTTGTTTTCAGTATTAATACAATTTATCTCATCAACTATGTAATAAACACATTTTTGAAGGAGACTGATGGCCCAGCTGCTAAAGGTGTAAAGCGAACCCATGGTCTGGACAGTTGAAGAACAAATGACTCAGTTCCCATATCGGCATGCTCAATATATCAAAAGAATCGAATTATAAATGACCTTTAGAGAGAGTCTTCAATAAGCCAATAACAGTATGCTTTCCTCAATACACAACCACACTAACAAATGTACAAGTAAGATAAATTGTTACAGCTTGTGCTCAACCTTGGGAATTTGACTTACACCTTTTGAATGCTTGATTTATTCATTCGGTGGGAAAAGGCTCGATGGCTTCTCTTACTGGCATTTCATGCTACATTAAAAATATTCCTGACAGATGCTATACATGGACTCTCTATAGATACTTATTCAGCATTTGAGCTTATATTAGGTGTATAAAAAATATACAGTAGAATGAAGGATGCACTGGAAATTATTTTGCATATTAAATGATTCTCAATATGAAACACTGTTCTTTATTTTGTAGCACAAATATTCCCAAAGATTATCCAATCCCATTTTGCAAAAACACAAAATGTAGTGCGGGACTTTGAATCCAGACAGTGCAAAAATCTAATTATATCACTATGTTACTTGTACTTCTTTAAATGACATTTTACCTCCCTGTCCAGCTGCTAAAATAACATGGTGAATGTTCCATCGCCGCTGTGTTTTCAATGATAGACAGATGTGCACAGTACACCCTCTGAACCTGTGGGAACTTTGGAAAAACATCATGCTGGTAGGTGCCAGGGAGCAGACAGCTGTCAGATGATAGCAGTGCATTCCAAGTAACCTCTCAGTCAATGAGGAGGACAACAATGTAAGCTGAGTTGACCCACTGGTAAACCTGTCAGATGATATATAACTTTTTGAAGCTCTACAGATTCAATTGAGCTTCAAAACTTAGTTTTGCTTCTTAATCCTTTATTTTTAAGTATACTCATGCCTCCCAATGGGAATGTCAGATGATTTAAAAAGACAAGTAAAGAAAAAAAGCGAAAGAAAAAAGTATTTTCCTACTTCTACAATACACATTCCTTATAAAGGTTAATATAATATGATGATAACATCTGGATTATTGGAATTCATTTCACTTGTCTAAGCAAAAACTCCCTGGAATGTCTGCAGGTTGTTCAGAACGCTGCTGTGAAGCTACTGACTAGATCTTCTACTTTCATACTTTCATGTCACACCATTGTTGATCGAGCTGCACTGGCTCCCTATTGAATTCAGAGTCCATTTCAAGATTCTGGTTCTGACTTCATGGACAAGCACTAGCTTACATCATTGAACTTTTACAGCCAACAGGTCCTTGAGGTCTTGTGATCAGGGCCTAATTACTGTACATCACGCAAGGCTGGAAACTAAAGGAGACAGAGCTTCTTCCACAGTTGTCCCCAGACTCTGGGACTCTCTCTGAGCTTGAGATCTGTGGACTCAGTATTCTTGTCAAAGAAACAACTCATCTTGCATAGAGCTCAGTCTTTTTTATGCTGTTTTTTGTTGTTGTTGTTGTTGTGAAAACTTTTTATGATCCTTGTCTTGAAATATAATTTTACTTAATTGCTTGCAAAATTAATAAAAAGCAAGCAAACTAATTTAAACTGTTAGGATTTTGTTAATTAAAAACTGTCAAGTTAAAGAATGGAACTCAATATAAAGCAGAGCACCCTCTTTTCTTACAGATGCCATAGCAAGCATGCTATAACATACTAGTAGGAAATTCAAAGGCACAACAGCTGAACTGAATTCAGTTGTCAGCAGTCAAGTTCAGTAGAGGAACCTTAAGGCAGGCTTGGCAGTTGTAAAAGCTAGAGGCAATGCTCTCTGATGAGAGAGAGATGAAAAAGAGGTTTCCTCTCATCATGCCTTCATCACCATAGTATTGGAGGATGCCAAGAGAAGCTAAGAATTATGGCAGCTAAAGGGAGAGTAAATCTTCAAGACCTGTTCTCTCTCCCGTTCCCAGGCTTGACTAATAATTTCTGTTACTCCAGGCGGAAGGTTTGTGCACATCTGTGCACATGCTGGCTGGGGCAAAATGTATGTGGCCTTGTATTCTGTAAGCCCAGGGAGGCATCGAATTAGGAATGAGATGCCTTGCTTGGATGAAGAGAGATAAATCACCATTATACATCAGCAGCTGAAACAGAAATGACACACAGCAAATTTCTTATCATCTGATGGCCTAAAAGCAAAAGCTTACCCTCAACCCATCATCATGTAATAAATCGCAATGTATCCGGCACTGTTACTTGTGATGTTGAGCTTAGTGCACAAGAGCATAGTACCAAATTAAATATAAACTTTTTTACAAATATGCCAAATTTGGCATGCACAGGTATAGTTTTTCTTTAATCCTTAGAGCAACAGTAATTGAATGCTGTGTTCAATGACAGAAGGCAGAAACAGGAGAGAGTGAAGAATAGAGTGAAGAATATTTAGGCTTCAGATGCAAACAGGGTTGATCAACTGAGTGAAGTCTATATGTCAATAGAGGAAGCAAGCAAGCATTTAAACATTTTGTTATACTTAAAGTACAATCAGCAGTGATGCTGATAGATGCAAATGCGACTTGCAAATTCAAATATAAATATTTAACTTGAAAAAACATTACATTACTGCTTAAGGCTGTTTATTTGTATTGTTGCTGAACCTGATCATCCCCCTTCCCACCACCATCTGTCAAACACTGGCTGGCAGAGAGTGGGCTAAGTATTTCAGGGATCTACAGTATGAGCAGTTTTTATGAGGAAGACTCTGAGTTCTTAGCTTTAGAAACTATCTAGCACAGTCTATTTTATATTCCATTGAGTTACATATAAGAGTAATTTAATACACCTGTTTCCTCAGATTTAAGAAGCATCTGTTCAAATAGCACTCATCAGTCATTGATTTCTTAGAACAAGATGACAGAATTTTATGCAACCTTTCATATTCCAACAAACAATTTGTTCATAATAATGGCTCATTAACTTGTAGTTATGACTTACAGCAACGTGAATGTTTTCTGCAAATTATTGATGTCAACAGTTCGCTTGAGTTATTATTTATGTATTAATTCTTGAAGAAATCACCTGGTGATATAACAGTAGGCAATTGTGCAACTGGATGACCTGGGTTCAAACGCAAGCAAGCAGAGTAGGCAGGAGGCAGTGTTAGCCTAGAGCAGGGGTCACTAACAGGCGGACCGGGGTCCGAGTCCGGACCCAGTCGCCATCCTGTATGGACACGGACCTATAGTTAACAAAATATTAAATTATATTTAATTTTGACGGGGCGATTCAATTTTAAGTGGTAACGTTACATTGTATTAGACCAGGGAACATACAAACCAATTGTGTGTGAGTTAAGCCACCCACATGACACTACTTAGCCAATCACATCTGCGCATTCAAGGCGATCGCAACACTGAGTGCAGACACAGACAGACAGAGGAAAGAGACGGTGAGAGGCGAAAAACAACTATGGCGCTTTCAAAAAAGAGAAAAGTAGACACCGAAAATAGAACTTTCAAGACTGAATGGACCGACGCATATACGTTCATTCTTCCGGCCGCAAGCAGCAAACCAGTGTGTCTCATATGTTCAGAAACCATGGCACTGACTAAAAGTGGCAATGTCAAACGCCACTATGAGACAAAGCACAAAGCTTTTGAACAATCATACCCACCCAAGTCTGAACTCAGGTCCCAGAAAATTAGCAGTCTCAGAGCCCAATATGATCAATCGACAAGGATCTTAACCAGTTCTTTCACTGCCCAACAACGTGCTCATGAATGTTCCCTCAGAGTTGCTTGGATTTTAGGTCAACACAAAAAGCCCTTTGCAGATGCAGGTGTTTTCAAAGACCGCATGAGTGCAGTAGCAGAAACATTACTTGAGGGTAAACAAAAAGAAGAGCTTTGTGACAAAATAAAGCAAATACCTATGTCAGCATCAACAGCCACAAAGAGAAGTGAAATATTAGCTCAGGATGTGCTATCCCAGCTGGAAGAAGCTATCCATAAGACACCATGTGTAGGCTTGGCTGTAGATGAGTCCACTGATGTGTCTGACAATGCTCAGCTGTTAGTTTATGTAAGGTTCTTCAACAATGATAAGAAAGAGTTCTGTGAAGACCTGCTAGGTGTAACTTCCCTTCACAGCACTACAAGAGGAGAGGATATTTACCTGGCCATTAAGGAAATGTTAACAAAGCGAGGAATAGAGCCAAACCAAGTGGTTTCAATAACCACAGATGGAGCCCCTGCTATGATGGGGAGAGAGAAAGGAGCTGTAGCAAGAATGAAAGAGGACAACCCCAAGCTAATCTCTTACCATTGCATTATTCATCAGTCAGTGTCCAACTTTTCTCTCTTTTTAAATGATGGGAAAAACATGGATATTGTGGCTTTTTTGGTTGATATCACTTCACACCTGAATGAACTGATTATGCACACTTCCCAACAGTGAAGGAACAGGTTCAGGGACAGAGAGATGTGTCCTCTTTTGTTGACTTTGTTGATAAGCTGATTGAAAACTTCAGCAAACGTTTTGATAGCTTCAGCTTTGGACAGTAGCTCACCATGTTCATAAAGAACCCATTTGCCATCACTGATGTCAGAGGGTTCTCAAAGGAAGTCACACAGCACTTCAAGTGGGCAAATGCTGGGCCTCTTCAAATGCAACTAATTGATCTCCAAGCAGATGTGGCCCTGAAAGAGCAGTTTGGAAGAACTGAACCTGCCTTCTGGTTCCAAATGGTCTCTGAGACAGCTTTCCCAAATCTGAGGAAAGTAGCCCTGTACATCTTGACCATGTTTGACTCCACATACAGCTGTGAGGCAGCTTTCTCCACAATGAACATAATAAAAACTAAATATCGTTCCAGGCTCACCAATGAGCACCTTCACATGTGTATGAGAATCGCCCTGACACCATTCCAGCCCAGATTTAAAATCCTAGTAGAGCAAACTAAAGCTCAATTCTCTCACTGAACAACAGAAAGTGGGGAAGTGGAATATAAGGGGGTGAAAGAAAGAGAAACTGTAAAATTGTTAAAATGTTTTGATGTTATCTGTTGAAAATGTATTGAGACTGTTAAGTCGAGATGTAAAATGTAAAGAAAAAGGGAAACGTTTTTTTTTCTGAAATTAAGCACTTTGTTTTAAGATGCACAATTTAGCCATTTTATTTATTTTCTCTAATTCATTTTAAACAGCAGCCCTATATCTAATGTAGGCCTACTGTGTGTTTCAGTGTTAACAATAAATTTTGTTGAAATGTTTTTAACTTGTATTTTCATTGATTTGACAGTCTATTGTTCATTCGTTCAGATATAAATTTTTTAAATAAAAGGTTGCTTCTCTATCACAATCATAACGTAAGTTAGACATTATGATGTCCCGGACCTCTGCTTGAGAAGATTTTCTCCAACTGGACCTCCTCAAATTTTAGTTTAATACCCCTGGCCTAGAGATTAAAAATAGAAACTTGTTCAAAGGTCGTCTTGGGGTGATCGAGAAAACGTGGGCTGAGTGAGTGCTTGACTAAGTCAACCTCGGGCAAGTGCTCCGGTTGCATTAATGTCACCTTTACCTTCAGTAGTCAGCATTAGACAACATTTGGTAGTACTAGGAAGTATAAAGTATATTTTGTACTTTTCTGTTTGTTTGTTTGCTTGCTAGCTTTCCTGACTGGCAAAGTTTTGGCAAAGTCTCTAACTATTTCATACTCTCTGTTCTCTGGAGTGTAAACAACAATGAGAAATTATAAGTTTTGAATGCATCATTTAGGGTCTACACACCCTGCAGTTGTCTTATTTGACAGTTCTTATTTAGAGATTTCACTGATGTAATCACTAAACTGCATTTAAGATTTCTGGTCTTATTTCTCTCTAAAACAATATTTTACTTAATTTTTCCACATGTAAAAAACAACAAACATACCCTTCTGGCAAATTTCAGAGTTCAAGCAAGCTCCTGCCTGAACATATTAACACTCCACTGTATCTAAATCTTTTCTCTTCTGCTGAATGTTCTGCCATCTGCCTCTGCCTCTCTCTTTGGACTGTATGCTTCTTTTCTGAGAAAGGATAAGAGACCATTCATCACCTGTTCTAATTAAACATGCCCTCATAGGGAAGCAGCGGCAGCCGCAGGGGAAAAGAGACAAGAGAAGGAGATAGATTGCATTTGGAAAGATGAAAAAAGACAGAGAGAGAGACAGAGAGGGAAGAATGACACTGGCAAAGCAGAGAGAGTCACTGTGATAGAGAGCACAGGGAGGATGTGAAAAAGATGTGGTGGCTATAAGTCAGGTCTCCCGCCTGATGGGCTGAGCCCCCTACCTGGGTAATAAGAAGAGTGACTCCCTCGTCAGGACGCCTGACAGCCCTGTCTTAGTCCATTTCTTTAACAACATGCGGTCCTTTTTCCATTCCACTGGAGACTGATGGAAGTTGTGCGTCACAGCAACTGCAGCTTCAGGCTGGTAGGACTGCACAACAGGGCTGAGATTGATTCCAGTAGTACTTCTTGATTCCTGACCCCTTTTCCTCACTGACAGATCAGTTAGATTATCCTGACAATCATGGTGCTTGATCCCCTAATGTGAATTTATACCTGTGGCACTCCGTTTCTGTGCAAGGTAAAGACAGAAAAAAATGACATTATTTGTCAAGTTACAGGACACCTGAAGTTCAGCAACTTTCTTCAAACAGGATTCCTATGAAATGGACTGTACAGTATTAGGTTGCAAGTGTGAATATTTGTAAATGTCACAGCATATAAAAATAGTGAAGTTTAGTAACAAAGACTGTTGTTTGTGATCACCTTATATCACCTAAAATCCATCAAAGCATTCTTCATAAGTTACTATGGTATTTTAATGGTAAATATTATGTGTCACTCTGTTTTAGTTTGATGTTTATCATTACTGCATGAACTCCCACATTTCATATATTTACCAAAATGTTGTGTTACAGGAAACGACAGCTGAAAGTGGAAACAGTTAGGCCTTTTCCCTAGATACAGCATAAGTCTGCATTCTGTGGCTTTACTCAGTTAATTTGGTTTGAATACACAACAAGGACTATTAAATATGTCAAGCTGACTGACCTTTATTCAATGGCACAAATATTAAATATATCACTCTTTCCTGCAATGTATTACACAAACTGACTGGGGGAGCGGGAGGTGAGAAAATATAAATCTACAAAAATATGAAAACTGAAACAGCCAACAACCTAAAATGAACAGCTCTGTGGTTTCTTGTTTTAGAGGACTAAACTATGAATCAAACAATGGCATTCCAGCTTAAAACACACAGTTAAGTCTTCAACCCTTCAGAATGACATGTTAAAATGACATAAAATCCACATTAGAAACTGGTTTCTTGAACATGACAGTGGGTTTACTGTACTCCAATGGCCTCAGCATCATAATATTTCAATGTCAAGAGACCATTTTAAAAGAAGGGAAACCAGGAGAAAGGTATTGTGTATGCCAAATTGCAAAAAACCTGCACTAAAAGTCAGTGCCAAAGGGGTTTTGGAGTAATGAATCCAAATGTGAAATATTTGCTATTTACACGATGTATCGAGGAGGTTGGGAGAGCAGTCCAGCAGTGGCTCTGAGTGCAGAAAAATACCATCAGATTTCAATGCACCATGCAATGCCATCTGAAAAAGCACCTGATTGGCAACAGTTTAATTTTTCAGCATGACAATGCACACTGCCAATGCAGTAAAAGCATACCTGGATAGAAGAACACACAATGGCTTCCCCAGAGCCCAGACTTCAACATTTTTGAAGCAACACAAAATCATCTTGACAGATAAGAGAACATAAAGGCAGCCAACATCCAAAAAAAAAAAAAACTTTGGAAGATGAATGCCCTTCAAGAAGCCTGAAGAACGATTATTGAAGGCTATTTAAAGAAATTACAAGAAAGCTTGCCTAGAGTTATTCCGTATGTGATAGAAAATACAGTAAAATTGGTCATACCGACTACTGACTTTCTATATGACAAGCAGGTTAATGCAGATTACTATAGAATTATTAGATTTTTCATGTACTGCCTGATGTTGTTTGCAGTGATGACACGGATAGAAGTTCTTAGTAATAAGAAAATATTGTCACTTTGCTTACACCTTCAACATGTCTGTTTTCCTTTTCCTCTGAGTTTGTGTGGTCGCATTATGAGATATTTAGATATATAAGGAACACTGATATTTTCATTTGACTCGATACAGGCTACTAATTTGGTTCAGACATTTTAATTTGTAATTACCATTCCCTCCATTAACAATTAGGCTACCAGTATCCTGAAATCAAAGAATCAGTTAATTTAGCAGCTTAATTTATGACCATATACTTGGAAACATAATGACATTTATGTCACTCACATCTATACTCTGTCATTAGCGTTCATAACTTGGAGTGATTTGCAGTTTTGAAATCTTAGTGGAAATTGTCCTAACTGCAAAACTGAGCACACACAGCACAGTACACGGCTGTTCCTGGAAGACAAGAATAAATTTTACCAGCTACATATCAGCACTTAGTCTTATCTAAACATACAGACATTCTTAAAAATTGATAAATTGTTAGTTATAAATCATTTCAAGAACAATTTATATTTTGTCAACCTGTTGGCATGGCAAGCACTATGTATCTAAAAATGTATAATATTCATACTGTGGTGTTTTGGCTTGTTGGGCTTTGGAGCCTGTTTTTCTTTGCTGCTCTAACCTTTTTGCCTGTGAGTCTCAAGTGAGGTTGCTGGGCTGGTTCCTGTCCCTGAGTCACCCCCAGAGGCTCCCGCTGGTCCCATCCATCCTACACCTGCTTCACATTTGGTAATCAAGTGCTGGGTATATCAAACCTGGAGGTTCGCTGCCAGATTGTCTTCACCATTATGGTCCGTGCTCCAAGCTTTCTCTGAAACCTTCACCCTGAACAAACAAAACAAACAAAAGAAAAACTCACATGCTGCCTGTGTGCCTCCACAAATCTCAAAGCTTGCCTTCTTTATCACCGATTCTCTGTAACCTGTCAAAAGAAGCTGCCCATTCTATTTCTGTTGCTTTCACTAGCAGGTCCACTCTTATACAACACATAGCTACCATGTGTAACCCTGTTTTTCTGTAGAACTTCCCCACCTCCAACCCACTGGTTAATCGTAATTCACTTTGTGTCAATAAACTTCTTAAATTTGCCGTCACTCAAGATCAAGTTTAAGTTGACAGTTTCAGACTTTATGTAAAGGGTAATGTAAAGTCATCCATTCCCCCCTTATTATTGAGTCAAAGCACATCATGACACTGGTTTATTACAGTTTTATTTCAACAGCTGCACTGAGGGAGAAAACCAAAGACTGCCACTGAAAATAGACACCATCTCCACCCCCTCCCTGTGAATTGATATTAAAAATAGTCCACAGTATTAGAAAAAGAGGGGGACAAAAGCTGACAAACTGTGGCTGAATTGCTGATTGCAGCAGACATAATAATAAAAGCTCAGTGCTCAGAGTTTGAATCAAGTGTGTGAAGAAGAAGGGACCCGAAGCAAAGTGGACATGCTTGTTATAATTTCCGACCAACATTGACTCTTCAGGCTTGTAGTTTCTAGATTGATTCATTGCAATCTAAAATGTTCTTTTTGTGTAGAGTTTAGCATGCATCAGAATGACTAATTTCAGTGAGTGACCTTTTGAATAGACACATTTATTCATCACGGGCCATAGTGTTAATTGTCTTCTGTTCTGACTTAGAGACGCCTCCTCAATATAACAAATAGACAGTCTGCTCCTGTGGGGGAGTTGTGAGGCAGAGTGTGAAATTAATACTCCTGTCTTTGCAGTGCAATAAATAAAGTCTTTAGTTTATCAAGGGAGAGCACCCTCCTACTTGCATACCATTACAGGTACCGACATGGTTAAAAAGGCCATGTTTATTATTTCACACTTAACTGGAAATGTGAAAATGATTCACCACAATTTCACTCTATCATCTGAAAAGAACGAAATTATAGAAAAGGCCAATATTGTTGGCATGCTCAGCATGTCAAAGCAACACGCAATCAACTGCAGGAAATACAACTACAGATTTAGTAAGAAATAGCATAGCGTATGAGTACGGATGATACTGATGATCTATACAGCTGTTACGACTGTGACCGTAATTGTGTGTGGATTTGAGTGTCTAGGTGCTCCTCCGGGGTATGTTACGATTTGGCGTTGGTATTGTATTGTTTTTGCGTGACTGTTATGTGTTTCCTACTTTATTTTGAAAGTCTGTGTTATCTTAGTGTGTTCAGTTTACGTTTCCCTGTCTCGTCAGTTCTGATTTGCCCCAGCTGTGTTTCCCTCCTGTTGTCCATTCCCTGATTGCTCCCTCCATGTATTTAAGCCCTGTGTTTCTGTATGTCATGGTCGCGATCTTCTTCCCCCCCGTTGTAAATAGTTTGGGCGCCTTGTGTGTGATGTAAATAAATATTGTGTTTTGCTTTAAAGAAAATAGTTGTTGATCCTTTCGTTTTGGGATGATTTTGGTGGAAACCCGTATTAGTTTTTTTTCTCGTGTGTTTTTACCTTATTTTTATTTTCCTTATCTTTGTTTTTCTACGTTGCACCCCGGTTGCCTAGGCCGGGGTGTAACATATGGGGGCTCGTCCAATCGCTGAGGGGTCCGAGGACCGCTTCAGCCGTCTGTCTTCGCTGGAGGGCCCGGGGGCCGCTTCAGCCATTCGCCGTTGCTGGAGGGTCCGAGGGAGGGACCGCTTCAGCCTCCGTCTGTCTTCGCTGGAGGGCCCGGGGACCGCTCCAGCCTTCGTCCGCCTTCGTTGGAGGGTCCGTGGGACCACTCCAGCCTTCGTCGTCTGCTGGAGGGTCAGGGGGGACCGCTCCAGCCTCCATCAGTTTCATCTGCCTCCGCTGGGGGGTCCGTGGGGCCGCTTCAGTCTTCATTTGCCTTCGCTGGGGGGTCCGAGGGACCGCCTCAGCCTTCGTCGTCTGCTGGAGGGTCAGGGGGACCGCTCCAGCCTCCATCAGTTTCATCTGCCTCCGCTGGAGGGTCCGAGGGACCGCCTCAGCCTTCGTCGTCTGCTGGAGGGTCCGTGGGTCCGCTCCAGCCTTCATCCACCTTCGCTGGAGGATCCGAGGGACCGCCCCAGCCTTCGTCGTCTGCTGGAGGGTCCGTGGGACCGCTCCAGCCTTCATCCGCCTTCGCTGGAGTGTCCGGGGGACCGCTCCAGCCTTCATCAGCTTCGTTTGTCTTCGCTGGAGGATCCGAGGGACCGCTCCAGCCTTCTGCAGCTGGTGGGCTGCGTGTCCGTGTGTGCAGCTGGTGGGCTGCGTGTCCGTGTGTGCAGCTGGTGGGCTGCTCATCCGCCTCTGCTGGAGCGTCTGAGGCACCGCTCCAGCCTTCGTCCGCCTTCGCTGGAGGGTCCGTTGGAGGGACCGCTTCAGCCTTCGTCCGCCTTCGCTGGAGGGTCCGAGGCACCGCTCCAGCCTTCGTCTGCCTTCGCTGGAGGGTCCGAGGCACCGCTTCAGTCTTCGTTTGTCTTCGCTGGAGGGTCCGAGGCACCGCTCCAGCCTTCGTCTGCCTTCGCTGGAGGGTCCGTGGGACCGCTCCAGACTTCATCCGTCTTCGCTGGAGGGTCCGTGGGACCGCTCCAGCCTCCACCAGCCTTCATCCGGTTTTGATCAAACATTTCACTTGGGGTTACATGTTTGATTTTTGGGTAGGGGGAAATGTTACGTTTCGGTGTGTCAGTGTTTTGTTTTTGCGTGACTGTTATGTATTTCCTGCTTTACTTTGAAAGTCTGTGTTATCTTAGTGTGTTCAGTTTACGTTTTCCCTGTCTCGTCAGTTCTAATTTGCCCCAGCTGTGTTTCCCTCCTGTGGTCCATTCCCTGATTGCTCCTTCTATGTATTTAAGCCCTGTGTTTCTGTATGTCATGGTCGCGATCTTCCCCCCCGTTGTAAATAGTTTGACGTTTTGTGTTTTGATGTAAATAAATTCGTTTTGAGACACTTTTTGGGATTTTGGTGGAGAGCCTTAGTGTTTTTCTTCGTAGTTTTATTTTCCTTATCTTTGCTTTGCTACGTTGCACCCCGGTTGCCTAGGCCGGGGTGTAACACATGGGGGCTCGTCCGGGATTTGAACCCGGGACCTCTCGCAGGCGACGAAGGCTGGAGCGGTCCCTCGGACCCTCCAGCGAAGACAAACGAAGGCTGACGAAGGCTGGAGCGGTCCCACTGACCCTCCCCTCAGCGAAGGCAGACGAAGCTGATGAAGGCTGGAGCGGTCCCACTGACCCTCCAGCAGACGACGAAGGCTGGAGCGGTCCCTCGGACCCTCCAGCGAAGGCGGATGAAGGCTGGAGCGGTCCCACGGACCCTCCAGCGACGACAAAGGCTGGGGCGGTCCCACGGACCCTCCCCCCAGCGAAGGCGGATGAAGGCAGACGAAGCTGATGGAGGCTGGAGCGGTCCCACGGACCCTCCAGCAGACGACGAAGGCTGGTGCGGTCCCCCCCCTCCAGCAGACGACGAAGGCTGGAGTGTCCGGGGGACCGCTCCAGCCTTCATCAGCTTCGTTTGTCTTCGCTGGAGGATCCGAGGGACCGCTCCAGCCTTCTGCAGCTGGTGGGCTGCGTGTCCGTGTGTGCAGCTGGTGGGCTGCGTGTCCGTGTGTGCAGCTGGTGGGCTGCTCATCCGCCTCTGCTGGAGCGTCTGAGGCACCGCTCCAGCCTTCGTCCGCCTTCGCTGGAGGGTCCGAGGCACCGCTCCAGCCTTCGTCTGCCTTCGCTGGAGGGTCCGAGGCACCGCTCCAGCCTTCGTCTGCCTTCGCTGGAGGGTCCGAGGCACCGCTTCAGTCTTCGTCCGCCTTCGCTGGAGGGTCCGAGGCACCGCTCCAGCCTTCGTCTGCCTTCGCTGGAGGGTCCGAGGCACCGCTTCAGTCTTCGTTTGTCTTCGCTGGAGGGTCCGAGGCACCGCTCCAGCCTTCGTCGTCTGCTGGGGGGTCCGTGGGACCGCTCCAGCCTCCACCAGCCTTCATCCGCTTTTGATCAAAACATTTCACTTGGGGTTACATGTTTGATTTTTGGGTAAGGGGGTGTTACGACTGTGACCGTAATTGTGTGTGGATTTGAGTGTCTAGGTGCTCCTCCGGGGTATGTTACGATTTGGCGTTGGTATTGTATTGTTTTTGCGTGACTGTTATGTGTTTCCTACTTTATTTTGAAAGTCTGTGTTATCTTAGTGTGTTCAGTTTACGTTTCCCTGTCTCGTCAGTTCTGATTTGCCCCAGCTGTGTTTCCCTCCTGTTGTCCATTCCCTGATTGCTCCCTCCATGTATTTAAGCCCTGTGTTTCTGTATGTCATGGTCGCGATCTTCTTCCCCCCCGTTGTAAATAGTTTGGGCGCCTTGTGTGTGATGTAAATAAATATTGTGTTTTGCTTTAAAGAAAATAGTTGTTGATCCTTTCGTTTTGGGATGATTTTGGTGGAAACCCGTATTAGTTTTTTTTCTCGTGTGTTTTTACCTTATTTTTATTTTCCTTATCTTTGTTTTTCTACGTTGCACCCCGGTTGCCTAGGCCGGGGTGTAACACAGCCCAAATTCCAAAAAAGATTTGATGCTAATATTTCATGAAAAAAAAAAAAATTTAGCTCATTTTGAATTTGATGACTGTAACACTTCCCAAAAAGTTGAGATCTTGTTTACAACAGTGTAGGATCCTCTCTTCTTCTGTTTTCATTCACATTTTCAAGAGCATCCCAATAGTCTTGTAATTTGGGTTGTAGTAAAAAAGTGGTTACTGGGAATATTTATTTAAGGCAAACAATACAAAGTAGTTTTGTTTTTAAATGTTACTGTTAACTCTTTTATATAAATGTAATGAGAATATGTGCAACAGTAACATCATCATTTTCCTAGAAGAATCTGCTGACTGAAAAATCAAATAGAGTTATGTAAGGAAGGGCCAAGAGGTTTCCTTAATTGGTATTATTTCTTAATTTATCTATGTGGATACTTAGTTATCTTTAAAGGCTAGGGCACTGACAATTTTCCAAATGTCAGTTCCACCAACTATTGTCCCATCTGACTCACACATTTGTTTCCTTGGGGGATAAGCTCCAGTTGCTCATACATGATACTTCCATCACAGGCAGCTGCACAAGTGTCAAGGGACACAGTAGTGATAAAGATACAGCAATGTAAAATTAATGCAGGGCCGCAAAGGAGTGCTGACAGGATTAAAGATGTTAGTGTTGCAACCCAGTGAGCAGGTGTGTACAATAAGTCACCTTTATAAGAAGAAATGACAGAAGGATGTAACAATCTGATGACATAATGTAATTCTTACAGCCTTTATTTCCCCACATTGGGAGTCAAGCAAAAAAAACAGCAGTCATTTAATAATGAAGAAAATACCCTTTTCACTGCAAACATTTTATAGTAGAACAAGCACAGATAACTGATAACAAATGGCTGCATAACGTATACGTGACCACTATACCAGCTATTGTCATTGCTCTGTGACTGACATGGCCTATGGGATCCATAATGGAATTCAGCCCTTTTTTTGAGCTTAAAAATTACATATGTGCTTTTCCTGAAATGGCAAATCAAAATGCTCTCTGTGAAAAAAGATAAATTAGTTTTAAGTTTTAATGCAGCATTTTCTGAGAGAGTCTTGGGAGAATCTCAGCGTGAGAACATCTTGTTTACCTGTTATGACATATTTGACGTTGATATAGTACCTTGAAACATGGTAATGCAACATATTGTTCTTCTTATCTTTTTCACTAATGCTCAGCCTTTTGGATATCTATAAATAAAACTTTCAGTTTATCTGGTCAATTTAAATTCGTTTAGTAGGTTCTTCTATTCAGATATGAAAGGCTCAATCTTTCAAAATAAATAATGTCTTTAACTAATGAATTTATGATTCAATTGATTAAACATGACAAGACCTATAATTTAAAGAAAAAAAAATTCAAGTAAAACAAAAGAAATATCTATTTTGGAATATTGTATTTTGGTTTAGGTATATGTCAGTCTGGTGTGTATCTCCTGTATGGGATTTTTGTTTTGCATCAAAGCAAGTGTCTTTATTCTCTCAAAACAGTGGAAACATTAGGCCCAAATCAAAAATCTGATATTATTTATTTATCAGATTTATTTATTTATTTTTTAAAAATGCGCTGGCCAGCTCAGCGATACCTAAACACCTAAAAGACCACACAGCATAACTAACATGCATGATAACGTCTAACCAAATCAAGAACACTCTCATGGAGATAGTGTTCTCGTTGTCAAAGTCTACAATTAAGAAATACCTTTATGAACATAAATGCAAAAGTCTTGATGCAATCATCCAGGTAAGGAAGTCCCAAAAATGTCTTTGGACGGTGGGAGGAAGCCAGAGTGCCCGGAGGGAACCCACGCAAACACAGGGAGAACATGCAAACTCCACACAGAAAGACCCCGGCCTGATGGTGGAATTGAACTCAGTCTCTCCTTGCTGTGCGGCAACAGTGCTAACCACCATGCCACCGTGCTGCCTTAATTCATAACCAGTTAATGCAAAATCAAAACTCCTTTAATATCACATCTGCACTTGATGAGATATTTATGTTTGATTTAAAATCCACTGTGATAGTGTACATAGGTGTTTCTTTGTCCAAACATTATGGACTGAATTGTATTCCTGAGAGTGTCTGTATAATCCTTTTCATTAATTTAACAGAACAAGCACGATTGAATGTGCGCGTGAATGGAATAAAAAGTACATCCCTAGACAGAAATCCACCGGTAAAAGCATAATCACTGAATGGTTGGTAAAAATAAATTCAACAAATTGCTGGTTGTTGGTGGTGTTTAAGTTTGTAACTCCACATGATGGAACAGGAATTGCTCCCTGATATCCCAGTATCATTTTCTGACATATCCTGGCATGCCAAACAGAACCAAAAAGTGAAGCAATAGGCTGACCTTGGAGTACCATTTGTTGATTTAGTGAGACACACTCTGAAGCAGCTGTCAATACAGTGCCTCTAAACGATTGATTTAATGTCTGTTCATAAATCATCATAAATGTCAATGATGGATTTACTTTATGGACACTCTTAATTTTTCCTCTAAATGAATCCTGTGTTTATGTTGTTTGCATTTGTATTGTCTAGAATGATCTCTGGTTAAGATTTATGCTCTCTGTTACACATAAAAGTGTGGAAGCTTTAGCCTTGTATCTCTTGGTATACTGGATAGCTAGATTTTGATCTTATCTCTGATATCCACTCTGTCACTTTCATGCTTACCATCCAAGAGAACATTTTATTCTCATGGTGCAAACAGTAGTTCATCCTCAAGACAAAGGTATGTAAATATTCATCCAATAATGTTTCTTTATTAGCGGTGTGTTGACTGTCTCCTAGAGTGTGAGAATTTCAGAACTGTAGTCTATTCTTCCTGTCCCATCAGTTATTTCAACTTGGTCTCCTGGCCATAAAGAGCTTCCATATTCACCATCCACCCTTTGAAATGCAGACTACCTATTCCACAACTTGCTTTACATTCCTGCTTCACATATAACATTTTCAGGATCCGGTATATGCTGTCAAAGCAAGGAACATACTGTGCATTGTGAAATAGATTTCCCAACACCAACTGTGTAAGAAGGGATTGAAACCAGTGAAATATCTCCAGGTTGCAATTAAGTCATGACAAGCAAATCACACATGCTATCATTCCCTGTGGAGTAGTGGTGAAAACATCTGTGATTAAATCCTTTCACAGTTTTGATTTGGTTTTAATTTCACGTTCACAATGCACACACAATCAGGTGTCTGTGTATTTGGCAGCCCCAATATTACACCAGCCCTTATTTTGGGTGCGTACTAAGGGGAAAAAAACTATCCAAAGATAGTTAGACTTTGGCTCGTAATACACAGTTTATATATATTTTTTTATTATCTTATTTTGACCAAATTAACACTGACTAATTTCCTTTCATGATCTTTTTATTATTTAAAATGCCATTAGTCTCCTAAATCCCAGTCTAATTATGGCTTAAGAAAATGTAATGAAATCCAATTTGACAATGTCGCACTGGTTTCCCACACCATGTCTAATGATCCATTGCCTTTCCAATACAGAAAAGGAGCTGGGGGGAGAGAATGAGAGAGAAGGCCTCATCGCATCAGCATATCTTTAGTCCTCTGTCGGCAGTGTGCCTGCCTGGGTTATTAAATGAATCTCTTATAATCAGACAAAACTATTTTACACAGGCACAGCAGTGACATAAGCCCAGCTGTATCCCTGTTTGATGCTATTGATGCGTTGCCTTCATTGCCATGGAAAAAACATCCCTAAACACATTATCTGTAAATTAACAACTATACTATGCAATATTTCATTTTATGTAGGCATTACCTTTTAATGTGTTTTAATTCCAGAAATCATAAATTACTCTTAAAGAGAGCAGGGAGTGGAATAGTGAGGGTTAAGGAAACGGCTAAAAGAAGAAGAAAGAGCTCCACTCATACATTCAGCACGTTATCACTACAGAAGCCATCAAACATTGTGCAAATGGTGGTGGAATGTTTTCTTGAAAAGCCTCAAATAAGAATGCACTTTAAAAAAAAAATCATACCACTATGAGGGTATCACTGATAAATTTTGATATGGTAATTGATGCACCTCCAAAAATGTGTTTGAAAAAGCATTGGGCTGTTGAGAAAAATGAAAATGCATCCTAAAACTAGAGTAGTATGTTCTCTTCTCTAACTAATTCTTCTTCTAGCTTCTCTCATTGTCTGCTAGTTGCCCTCTCAAACGGAAAACAACAACAACAGGACACTTCATTAAATAAAATGGCAGTCAAGCTTTAAGAAACTATAAACAAATCTTTCCCCAGGTTTCTTTTTCAGGGCAGTTGCAGTAATTCTTTAGTCTTGACCATATTTCTGCTTCTCTCTGAGTCTTTTTTCTATTTAATCTTTTCCCTTCCTTTGTTCCTGAGAAATGCTCCAGCTAATCACCAGAGGGCTGAGGGCCATTTGCTTCTACTCACTAGTCTGGCCTCCCAGGATGCCCCAGATGGATCCCATTCTGGGTGTTCAATGACATCTTCCCAGCTGTCTTCTTTCTCAGCCCTCAGAAATTTTTTCTCAATCCCTTCTCTTATATCCTTGGGAGTAAACTTATTGAAGGGGCATTTTTCATTTGCTTCACTGTGAACTGAAGAGTACTCTGGTCACAGGCAAGTTGAAGTCCTGGCTTTTCTTTTCATGATGATGCAGAACCCATTCATCGAGTATTTATATCTCCCACTGATAATCATAACATTGGAGATAAATGACTGATAATTGTTGTGTTAAATTATAAAATAATAATACTACTACTACTAATAATAATAATAATAATAAGTTGTTTTATAGACACGGGTATATTTTTTTATTAATGTATCTTGAGTTAAATGGCTCATAGATCATAGGTCCAGTTTTCATCTAAACAATGTAGAACACAGTACTATCAGTTTTGACATTAATCACATTAACATTGTCCTCTACTATAGTAATTATTTATTTGCTACCAAAAACTAGTGCAGTACATCCATGAAAACTACTACCCTACCAGCAATGACTGGGTTGTTCGTTTTCTGCTTATCAGCCCTAGGGATAAGGCTAGAGCTGACACTGGGTGTTCTCTTAACAAAGAAAAATAGACAACCACACACTCACCACCACACAGAATTGTTCCAATCAGGGTATTTGAGCAAGGAATCCTCTTTGTGTGAGGCACGGGGGCTAACTACTGCAGAACCATATCACCCATGAATGTAAACATGATTTACAATAAATTTCCGAGAACTTATACATAAATAAAACGGTGCTTTAAAATCTATGCTCCACTATTTTGGATCCAAACCAACAACAGGTCTTTAGATGCCATCCTTCCTAAATGTCATAGTGGGCTGATAGAAGTGGGGTTTAAGTAATTGTTTTCCAAAGGTACATTACAGTTCAAATTGCCTGAGTGTTTGATTGTAACAAAGAGAATTACTAAATCCTCTCTCCCTGTAAACCTCTAAGTCAAGCTGACTCACCCACTACTTTGCCTATTCCCCTGAGAGTGATATGTGTGAGCGTGGGTGGACTCATATTCACTGGGACTTTAAAATGACTGCTCTGGGTTTACTCATAAAGCTGAGATGTTATTTCAAATGTAAAACAATAAAGTCACTTTATTTCCAGTTAAATGTTTGCTTCACCCAAAGTTAGGCTCACATATTTGTCCGCAAATGTATAACTTTGAACATTCATTGAGTTTGTAATGGAGAGATAAATGCATGCATTGGTGAGTTCTTAATACTATATTTTACATACAGGCTAACAATATGTGTTTGTGTGTGTTCCTGTTTCCTTAAACCTTTTATTGATTGCTAAAAATGCTAGCAAAAGAACTGAGAATGATGATTTTTTTAAATGTGTTGGCAGTGATGAGGCAGAACGTTTAATTTTAAGTCAAAATTTTCTATTTCTGGTTTGTGTCCCACTTTCGATATTTTACTATCGCTTATACATTAGCAGAAGTAGTCAACATCTCCCATGCAAAATCACAGTAATCTGTTAGTCCCCTCGACTAATTTCACCTAGAGACTGCCAGGAACCACTCATCAACTAGTTGGCGAATACGTATTTTTCCCTAGCAATCAGTGTCTGTTTTATAGGCCTGAGTGACTTTGGCTTAAGATGGGAAACCTAGCTACCTGATAAAGCAAAAGCACTATATTCTCTCACAATTTTGGAAAAAAAAAATCATTTTTTAAATCAATTTTTTAATTAATTAATTCATTCTTACTTGTTGTTTACTTTATGTTGGTGTCATAATTTCTCATTTTCAGTTTCTTATTTGTTTAGCCTTTTACCCCAGTGGCTTTCTGAGGTTCCTGCTTGAAAGTGTCAACGTAACCAAGGATGAAACACAGACAAATATAAAATATATTTTTCTGAGTGTCATTTTTTTTTTATTGCATATAACCCTTTTGAAAACATGCTGCAGTAGACCGAAAATTAAGGAAAACCATGAATCAACACATGGACGTGCGAAACAGATCAAAGTTACACCTTAAGAGATGGAAATGTGCTGGGAATGCGGTTATATCACCACCGTGGATTTTATTGAAACAAAATGGCAAAGGTAAAACAGAATTCATGCTGGGGTTTTTTCAAATGTGAAGCATAATTTTGGTTTTCTTTGGCTTCTGGTTCAATGAATTTTGGTTGGCACGTGATGAAATTTGCAATTTTGAAATCTGAGAGATCTGTGCTTTCAGCAGAGACATTGCTTGTCTGTGTATATGCTTTTGCTTTGGGTAAACAGGAGATTCTGAACTTTGTGTTTAAATCTTTCCATGGAATCTGTTTACCTCCTCTTTAATTTTTTGTTGTTTTGGTGGTGTTTGGTGGTCATGGAAATGGTTTGTGAGCTTTTAGCTGATAGTCTGACGTTTCCGTGGATACCATACTTGTCTATATATAAATAACAAAACTCCAAAACACAAATTTGGAGTAAATGGATTTAACCTCAGCCTGTTTTATATTCTTTAATTTATGTAAAAGAGCTTAAAATATGAACTTCATGATTTCATTAAAATGAAATCTGAATTTCAAAGAGCACGGATGCCAAATGTGACAATTTCCTTTTCATACCTGCAGGAAACGAAACCATCACAAACAGCACTGATCTGCCTCTCAGACTGTGAACACAGCACATAGGTTGCAAAGGAGGATACTGGGAACGACATCATGTCAAGCCTCCTTTCGATTGGAGTTGTCAGTGAGAATGAGCGATGCAAAATGCCAATGTCAAAAAGCCCTGTGTTTAGCTTGTTTGTGCTGACAGGTTAGGAAATGGAGCATGCTACCTGACCAGCATAAGAGAATTGCTGCCCTCCGGTGCTGCAGCAGTCACATCTGCGGGCCAACGATAAACAACTTTTCATGCCTTCAATCACCATGAGTATAGCCCCATTTTCTTTCTCTGTCTTTTTCTCTTTCTGATTTTCTCTTGCTTTGTGTTCCAGCAACAGAAAAATATATTAGATTTTCTAATTAAATGAGAGCTTCCACATGTGTTTGCTGGTAATTTACATTGCATGTAGAATACTCAGAGGCAATTCATTATATAGTACAATGAGTGGTTAAGTATATATATATATATATATATATATATATATATATATATATATATATATATATATATATATATATGTGGCCGGCAAGTGGCCGGCATAGTGTACAGGAACATCTGTGCCGAGTATAACCTGGAAGTCCCGAGGTCAAAATGGGAGATGCCCCCAAGGGTGGTGGAGAATGACCGAGCTAAGATCCTGTGGGACTTCCAGATACAGACGGACAAAATGGTGGTGGCTAACCAACCGGACATAGTGGTGGTAGACAATGACAGCAATATCAGGAAGAAGGAACACGAGAAGCTGGAGAAATACCAAGGGCTCAGAGAAGCGCTCGAGAGGATGTGGAGGGTGAAGGTAACGGTGGTCCCCGTGGTAATCGGAGCACTAGGTGCGGTGACTCCCAAGCTAGGCGAGTGGCTCCAGCAGATCCCGGGAACAACATCGGAGATCTCTGTCCAGAAGAGCGCAGTCCCGGGAACAGCTAAGATACTGCGCAGGACCCTCAAGCTCCCAGGCCTCTGGTAGAGGACCCGAGCTTGAAGGATAAACCGCCCGCAGGGGCGTGCTGGGTGTTTTGTATATATATATATATATATATACATACATACATACATACATACATACATACATACATACATACATATATATTGTTTATTTGTCTTAATTTGATTATATGCCATATGTTTAATTATGGAAGCAATGGTAACTTCTAAGCAAGCCTGGCTTGCAGTCAGGTCATGGTCAGGACTCTGTGAAGACCAGTCAAGTTCTTCCACACCAAACTCAATCATCCAAGTCTTTATGGACCTTGATTTGTGGTGTGCAGCTGGTGTGCAGTCACATTGAAACCCCCAACCCCAACTTTACACTTAGCATAAAGCCGTCAATTTCACTTCAGTCTTGAAATTTCCTATATAAATAAAATTGGAGTTGTTGCACAAGTGGCGTCCTGTCATGGAACCGGGATTTTGGAATTTACAAAAGTTCTGAGAGTGACAAATTCTTTTACAAATGTTTGTAGAAGCGGTCTGCATGCATGGGTTATTGATTTGGCCATGGTGAGGGTGAGTGGGGATTTTTTTTAAATATTGGACTTTTTTGAAATATATAAAAATGCTTGCAGATAATTTAGAATGTTGCTGCTAAACTGCTTACTTGATCAGCTGGTATGAAATCATCCATCATCTTCTTTAATTATGTTTCTTTAGTTATTCCCTGTTGAACTTAAGATCCTCTTTAAAATTCCCAGCCTTACTTACAGAGGGAGGAACAATCATGGCTATGTAGATGTGGTGGATTTTTTTCAATATCAGTCTTCAGCTTGCTCTCTTAGGTTCGTTACATCACATCTACTAAATGCCCCACATACCTGACCAAGGATCCAGGATGAGCAAACTGCTCTGGCACTGATGCTCAGCCTAAGATTTGAAGATTTTGTGGATTCTTTGAAAAGTCAGATGTTTAGACAGTTTTGGTAGTTTAACTACACAAGTACTAAACAAGCAATGAAAAACATTCTGGAACTGTTCATACATCGTAGAATCTGCCACTTACATGAAGTTATTTTTTGGAGTCTTTCACTAATATATACCCCCCCCCCCCCTCCTGTTATACTTTTGGGTTACAACTGGCTGTTTCTCTCACCTTTGCCATCCCTGCTGCACATCCACAGGAGTATTGGTCTTCTGCTAAAATATGATTGTAGCTCTATATCCATTTATATTTCCTGACAGTACCTACTGTAATATCTCCCAAATCAAATAAATGTCATCATTCATCACAAAAGCAAGTCTCTTCTGATTCGAAAGATACAGGAAAATCCAATTTGCTTTAGCCTGACATACATCTATCAAGACTGCTTTCTCTAACTGAACTTTAAGGTTAATGTTGTTGTTTTTTTTATTCTGCACTGTCTGTACTTTATTCTTCTCTAAAACATATAATTATCACATGTCAGTTAAGGCCAAGGTCAGTGTGATAATGACTGAAGAGAAAAATACTGATTTCTTCAGACAAACAAAATGTAGGAAAAACTTATTGTAGAATTTACTATGCTAATTCTTTGAATAAATCTCTACTGTAAATATGTATATATGTATAAGTATATATATATATTTAAACCCCCTACAGTGTTTAAAGAAGGACTAAACAAATTATATGGTAAGCTTTTTTCTCTGTGTAACTTTGGAGAATTTTAGAAGATAAGCATTATTATGCTGTCACACATTGCAGACACAGTATCAAAAGGTTGTGGGTTGTACTACTATGTCAGATATTTGTCTAGTAAACGGTGCAGAAGGTTAAACTTTGAATAAATAAATAACACCAAGAGCTGTTGCAACATCCAATATTTCTTTCATACATCCAAAAATTAATTCAAATGCAAAGTGTTAAGTCACATAAATACACAACAAAAACAACTGGCCTAATAGTATAGAATTCTTTCTATTTTAGTCATATAACCCTATTATTCGAAGGTAAGCTGAACTTAACTTACAGATATTGAATGGGAAAAGAAATCATAAGAGGTTTTTAACACTGTGAAGAGCACAGAAGCATATCTGAAACAACAATCCCTCGGGATATGCAGTCATCCTCAGCTGAGTTCACCCACCCTGTTTGTTTTCACCACTGTACTGATCTCGCCAATAGTATTTCACCCATCAGAGTTCACTCCTCCAGACAGAAATACAAAAAGAAAAAATGTTTTTGGGGGTATACAGTAACTTTTGACAGAAGTAATTATCTTTATGGTAAGCCTTGAGTGGCAAGATTTTTTTATGGTGTTGAGATCACGTATTCTACCTGATAACCCCAAAAAGACACAAATGGAATATATTTTCCTTTTCACTTGCTTGATATTATTCTGCCAGAACCTTAAGCCAAATATGCAGCAGATGTAGTACCGCTATAAGCCACAATATAGGAATATTGGAAAACAATATAGGAAAATAACACCCAAAAGGCTTTGGAAGCAGAGCTGTACAGAATGACATTTTTGCCATTTCACTGAATACCAAATGTCCCTATAAACATATGACCTTCCTTTTATCCCAACACACTTATCTCAGCCTCAGTTTGTTAATTCATTATTTTATTATTTTTAAATACATTCAAAAGTTTGAAATAGATAGTTCCCCACAAATATACATCACTAACAATGCATTCCCTATTTCAAGAGATTTTGTATGTCTGACTACTCTCTTGCCTGTCTCACGTGTCTTCAGTGGTTCTGATTATTGCCACCTCGCTGGTCATTTGAGTTGCCAGAGGAATTGAGGAGTGATGCACACCTCTCCAGTGCATGGATGCATCTCTAATTAAATACCACTCCAATGGGGACAGTCACTGAAAGATACTGCTGGTGTTTTTACTGTCATTATGAAATGGCTACTGTATGTCATGTGTGCATTTGTAAATGCAGATGGCAGGTGAAACCTTGGAGGCTGTATGCATTTAATCAAATCAAATCAAATCAAATCAAATCACTTTTATTGTCACATCACATGTGCAGGTACATTGGTACAGCACATGTGAGTGAAATTCTTGTGTGCGGGCTTCACAAGCAACAGAGTTGTGCAAAATACAATAATGTAAACAAGCAAAATACAAGAATGGCTACATCTGAAACTAATAAATATATGTACAATATATAATAGTATATGCATTTCTGGATGTGTATACTAAATATTTTTCTACGTGTGTGTGTGTGTGTACACATATTTTACAAATTAAATAGAGTAAACTTTATGCTGTGTATATTTGTGTTGCCAAACAGTATTAAAGTTGTACCAACCTTTGCATGTATTAACTATATCCTCTGCTATCAGGCATAATTTGACATACAAACAATAGTAAAATTACAGCTATTCATTCATTTTGCATCAGTGATGCAGGGACACTGGGAAGACTGAGCCCAAAACAGATGAACTGGCCAGTATCACAAACTCAAAAGTGAATGTAGGCCTGAAACCAACAACGATTTTAGATGACTTAGGTTAATTCAGCCCTGTAGTCAGTTGAGGCAACTCCATGGGCCAGTGGCTTTAAACAGATTCTACAGTATTCATCCTTGTGAGGAGTTCATTTTGGGCTCTTCACCTACTGTGTACAAATCAATGAAACAGAAGGAACAGCATAAAAAGGCACTTCTAAAAATAAAGTGATGCTCTGGATTCAGGCAGAGTATGTTATGTCTAAATCCCCTGGAATTAAAAAAAAAGTTATTTTATAATGTAATTAAAATTAAGCAGCAGAACCGTCTCTATGATGCTTTCATCTCTAATATGCTTTTTCTGGTGTCAGAGTCAGATTACTCACTATTGTTAGAGTTTAAAGTACTTACAGTAGCCACAAAGCCCAGCAGACAATATGACATTCTGATTTTCCAAAATATTATAAAGGCTAAAATAACTGTATTTCCCAGCTACAGGGTTGATGGTGCAATCAGTGTACTGCAGTCCCTTCTGTTGTCACAGGCTCAGACAGAGGACCCAATGGTGCAGAAAGGTTCTGGGCTGATGAACAAGCACACAGCCCTCTGATTACAGCAGCTCTCTCTCTATTCAAGCCTTTGTGTCACTTTGTGACACAATTAGTCTTGACGAGCAAAGAGCCCTCTTGTGTCTGCCTTTTACCTGCTCCCATTCCTGTCCTTTAATTCAATTTACAAGCAACAAATATGATTGCTATGTGGATTCCAGACAAAACTGATCATACCGCTCCTTTGTTGTCTTCTTGTAACTGAGTCACAGATGACTGACTATCCTCCCTTTACATGTAATAAAGATGCACATGAGATACTTTGTTATTGTCAGTCTATCACAGAACAGCAGCTCATGGGTGAAGGTTTGTCGAGTGAATATTTCATGTGCTCTTTTGCCTGCTGATTTGGCAGGATGGTAAGTTAATATTTGTAGTTATAATAGTAATAAGCAGTATAATAGCCAATGCTGCAGTTATTCACACACATCTATTGTAGCTCTCTCTCATACACACACAGACACACACTATATATATATATATATATATATATATATATATATATATATATATATATATATATATATATATATATATATATATATATAAACACCCAGCACGCCCCTGCGGACTTGGATGATTGAGTTTGGTGTGGAAGAACTTGACTGGTCTTCACAGAGTCCTGACCATGACCTGACTGCAAGCCAGGCTTGCTTAGAAGTTACCATTGCTTCCATAATTAAACATATGGCATATAATCAAATTAAGACAAATAAACAATATATATGTATGTATGTATGTATGTATGTATGTATGTATGTGTATATATATATATATATATATATATATATATATATATATATATATATATATATATATATATATATATATATATATAATGGTGCTGTTCTCTTATTGTTCCCTTGCCACTGAGAGTACACCTTTGCTGGTTCTGTGGAGAACAGCTGGTTTATTCTCCTGCCTTCTATCTCTCTGGTGTACCTCCTCAAGCGGCTGGCCAAGGCTGTGAGTCTTTGCTTGGCAGTTTCCAAGGCCTCAGGTATGGACAGCTTGCTGTATTTCTTAGGCACCTTATTCGTCGCACCTTTCTGCAACTCCGTTAGTTGGCTAACCTCTCTCCGTGCTACTTTGATCTTGCCCTCTAGCCTCCTTCTCCATGGAGGGTACTGCCCCTTGTGGCTGTTCAACTTGTAGCCAAGCATCTCACTGATCACTGCTGCCGTATTGTAGATCAGCTTGTTAGTGTCGGTAATCGTGGTTGTAGGTATTGCCCGTAGTGCTGCATTAACATCATCTAGCAGACCTTCTGAGGGTACTTCACGTAATCTTGGTAACCGGCTACGGGGGATCCAGGTTTCAAGCTTGGCCATGATCCTATTTTTCAGGTCAGTTCCTCTCGCACTCAACGATCCTTCTCCTATCACACTTGGGGCTATGTACCCAATCTCGGGTGGGGGTGATGATATCTCCCCCCTGACCTGGCGTCCTGACTCCTCCTTGCCGTAGCATTTGTGTTGTAAAGTAAAACAGTATGTTGGATGTGCCATGCAATGCTCAATTACATGGGTGTGAACTAGTGTGTTAGCGCAGTTAGCTCGTTAACGTGTTGGCCGTCTAGCCCCATGCACGGAGCGATCGGCGGTAGCTCGTTAACGGAGATTTGCCGTGTTGTGGTGTTAAGGTCATTTCAACGAGATTAACCTGAAAGCACTAGTGGGAACACAACGAATATGACTGCACATTTACGCCGACATCATCCTAGTGCAAAGACAAAAACAACAAGCATGCTACTAACTTTAGCCAAGTCATTTAGACAGCTGTTAGCACATGATTCTCCTTATGCTGCTGAGAATATAGCCCAGAAGAAGCGGATAGTATAGCTTTTATTTTGGAAAGAGACATTTCTCTGTAATAAACTCTCTTTTCCAAAGATGCATGATTCCTCAATCAGATACAGGGCTTGCAATATCGCTAGCCTGACGTCCTGGGGCTAGCGATTTTTTCAGTCGGGCTACCAAAATCTATCTCTTCCCTGCCCGTCGGGCTATTGTAGGAAGGAAAAATATATGTCAATGCTTTTGCATTCTTTCAGAAATGTAGCTGGGTAATTATGTCATTGGCATCGGTGAGCCACTGTCAATATGTGACATATTGAAATCGCGTTTGAATTTGCGCTTGTTTTTTTGCTTTCACTTTGCAATCGTGCGAACTGTGTATAGAGAGCGACAGCACTGATCTGTGAGTGATGATAATTTGTGCACCAATTCCTCTGACATCGTCTTATTAATCGTTAGCTTACTATGCAAACATGACAAGTGAAATCTCCCGCAGCAAGCTTAAACATGTGAGAGGTTGATCGCGCAGAGAATCGCTGAGCTTATGTGAGTGCGTGTGTAAAAGCAGCAGGATTTATATTTGACTACGATGACCTGGATGACTGAGAACCTTCACAGACAGATATATATTTTAGTTCTGCTGAGCCAAATAAGACAGGTCAGGGTGAAGAAGTGACAGCCAAAGAAAAGCTTACCACAAAACGGAGAAGTTATGACAAATCAGACTATAAGGCAAAAAGAAAGTGCAGCTTTATGGTTTCATGGACAAAAGAATTTCTGTGGCTGCAATATGACGAGCTAAATAACCAGGGCTGCACATAAGTGGTCCGCAGGTGCGCATTCGCTGTCAAAATAAAAAACACGCACAAGGGTTAGGGTTAAATTTAAAAACTGTACTTTTGAGTTAAAATATATATTTATAATTTTAATAAATGACAAATTAAAAAGGCATGAACATTTTTTTGTATCGAAAAAATATCGAACCGTGACACCAAAGTATCGAACCGAACCGAACCGTGAATTTTGTGTATCGTTGCACCCCTAATATATATATATATATATATATAGGGGTATATAGGGCTTGGTACCCAGTGTCGGAGTGTTGGGGTGATAATATCTCCCCCATACAACACATATGCTAGGGTTAGCCAGAACTTTAGGTCATGGGGGAGATGTCATTATCCCCACCCCACGACCAGCTGATGTGTTGAAGGAGTTTAGTATTGGCATGTATTCATTAGCAGTGTGAGCATTATGGAAAATCCCTTCTGTGATCATCACCACAACCAACCAGCTGATCTACACAACAACAGCGATAATTTTTGCGACGCTTGGCTACAAGATGAACAGCCTACAAGATGACCTCTACTCTCCTTCCATGGAAAAGGAGACTAGACGCCAAGATCAACACAGCATGGAGGGAAATTAGTCAAATATTGAGGCTGCAGAAAGGTGTTAAGATAGGGTGCCTAAGACGTAAGACAAGGAAGCCAGGAGAATGAACAAGCTGTCCTCCACTGAACCATCCAAGGTGTAAGCTCAGTGGCAGGGCAGCAATAAGAGAACAGCCCCAGCAAGACCAGAGAAGAAGGATTACTGGAAGAGTATATATAACCACCAAATAATTACAGAGAGTAAGGTAAGTCCTATTGATGTAGCTATACGAAGTAAAAGCAACATCAGGAGAAGGAACACGAGAAGCTCAAGAAATACCAAGCGCTGAGAGAGGAGCTGGAGAAGCTGGACAGGTGTGGAGGGTGAAGGCAATACCCATACTGGACGAGCGGCTCCAGCAGATCCAGAAACAACCACTGAGATCCCTGTCCAGAAGAGGTCCAACCAAAATTTAAAAGCCAACCTCAGTGAAATGATGAGGCAAGACCTGTGCATAAACAGATGCCTGCAAACCTGTGAGAGACTTATAAAGTCACACTGAAAGTTATTACTGCTAAAGGTGGTTCTGCAAGCTACTGAATCAAGCTTTATAGTTAGCTTTCACAGGATTCTGAAGAGTCCACTGAAAAATTTATTTTTCACAGGTCTGTTTTATTATTTATATTTACATTCCCATACTTGAAGCACAAATATACTTAACATCAATATTAACTTCAACGTGAGAAGACAATTTGCACTGGTTTATGTGCATAGGGTCTTTAGACCATTAAACTCTTTAGGCCTAGAATAAGAGTATTTGTGGTTTTGAAAATGGAAGAAAAAAAATTCAAATTATTATCATTATTATATTCTTCTTGTTGTTGAACAATTAATAGATTTGACATATTTTAAGAACCAATAAAGTTTGTATGTACTCACAATATTAACATTCACAGTTACACGGAACAAAGCTAATTACTGTCTATTTTTCACATTTAAAGCAGACATTGTGGAAAATGATGCAGTTTCTTGCAGAAAAGATCAAAGACCATTTTCTAATTGTGGTCAATTATGTGTAGTTAATAAAGTATTATGTACAGCCTCCAGGAAATGTAGGATTTGGACCTTATCAGTGTTTTAGGGTAATTAATCTGCTTTTGAGGACTCGGATTTCTGCTCCTCCCTGTTACTCCATTCTGCTTGTTATTGGTGAGTGTCACTGATTTCTAGGTAACCTTACTTTACCTGAATTGACTTTTTTTGGGCAGCTAATTTTTGGAAGAGATTTTTTTTACAGAAATATGAAAGATATGAAAATAAAATGCATATGGAATCTTAAGTCAAACACTGTATTCCCTTCACGTTCCAAAGAATGCCTGCTCCAAAGCTTTAACATCAAGGCAAGGTCACTACTAAAAAACAACAGGGACTCGTGGATTTGCTGGTATGTCAAGCAAGATTTAGAAGATTGTAAGAGGCAATTACTGCAGGGTCGCAGAGCTCTATGCACAGTAAGCCGACACAACCTGATCAGGATTATGATGCCCTAATTTCCATAAATCTGCCATCACCACAGCAGGAGGCACGAATGACTGATTGTAATCGCAAGGAGTTTGAGACGATTAACAAACCTGCCAGGTCAAACTGCAAATCAAAACGCACTAACACTGTGACTTCTCATTACACTCCCAACTCTTTGTTTCCATGAACTTAGTTGAGATGCAGATGACACTCCTGAAGAACTGTTTTTATTTATTTATTTTATTTTTATGTTTTTGGGGGTTTTTTTGGGAGGGGTGGTGACATCTTTCCTAGCAATAGCTATACCTTCCAATTTTTCTCAGAGGACTATTGTCAATCTAGAGCATAGTAGCACTTCCACAAATGAGTCATGCAACGAAGCACGATAAAAGCCTGATCAGTCATAATCAAGAGGACTATCTTTATGATACTAGCAGGAAGTATTAACCTTGGGTCTCAGAGGGGATTCTTGTTACAGTGGTAGGTATGCAGCAGGGGCAGAGGCTTTGCTACCTCTATCTTTCTGAGGTACATGACAGAAAACAATATAAAATAATCAAGAGTGGATCCCAGATTGTCACTTGGCACTGGCAAAGATGGATGCAAAACATTTCCGAACACTGACTCTGGACAAGTGCACTTCTGAGAGAGTCTTATCCACAAGAAAAAACAATATTTTACACATACTAAATGAAGACTGCAATTTATAATACAATAAACCTGGTCCATGTATTTTCCTACACTGAAAAGGTTAGTTCAAATGATAAATGTAATGCAGTTTAATGCACTGGACAAATGATTACCTGGATGTGGTAATGTGTGTCATCCATTTCATTGCTAAAACAAGCATTAAAATCCATCTATATGTCAGCAGGGAAGAAATAAGTGTACATTAATGGGGGCATAAAAAATTATACTCATCGCAGGGAGACAGAAACGTTACCAGAATAATTCGTTGTTGGTCACTGTTTGAGGTACTTTCTGGTCTGTTTTTGTTTCATAACTCCTTCATATATTATAACATAGGCCCTGCACATTATTTTAGAAGCTGCATGCTAATACTATTGTAACTCTTTGATGTGTATTATATTGTGGAAATAGAGAACAGAGCATTTTCTCTCTCATCGTATGTTCAGTAAAATTCTTGAATGTTGGCAGAGGAAGAAAAATCAAGGTAGGACATGTCATATATACTGACAGCACAGCACTTAGTCAAAATACTTGAGAATAATATATTAAACATATCTACTCATTAGACAAGTAGCGAGCTGTTATTGCACAGTACTTGCATTTTTCACTCAACCACCAGGATAGGAGATGAAGTTGAGACACAGAAATAGCATTGTTGATGTAGATCAGTCTAATAAACACAGTCCAGCACCAGGAAGGAGATTGGAGCAGTAATTTCATTCACTTATAGTACATAATGCTAGAGAGGCTGTCAGTGCCAAAAGCTTTGTCAGTCTATAGCTTCTGAGACAGTAGCCCCCCAAGATATTGGTTCTGGAATTGGATTACGCTCAGGCTGGGTTTCAGAAAAAAATGATTGTGGTGCATAAAATACGTATTGTTTATTGCAAATTATATTATTGACTTTATTAAGGCCTGATAATCTAATAACAACTGACATAATTCATACGTACTTCAACCTTACCTCCTCTTATAAACATACACATCACCAAGAAGATGTTTCAGTGTTTTGTGTTTGGCTGTTCTACACACGGGCAAGTCATAACATTTAGGATCATTTATCTTCACAAAGACTTACAAAGTGCTCTGTGTCACACATAAAATGAGTGAGCCACATGTGAGAATTCCCTATCAGTCCTGCTTCGTAAAAAAAAACATAAAAACGCAATGAATTGAGCAACGTGCTGTCTTTTAAATTGTGATTGATGTGATGTGTTCAGAGAAACAAAAAAGCAAAGGTGCACACACACACATACACATACACCCAAAGAGAGAGAGAAAGGGAGAGACTCGAGTGGTCACTTTTTCCCCTGAATACATATGGTATATTTTTATGGCTGTTGGAGCTGTTAAAACTGATTTTTGTTTGCGTTTCCAAGTCATGAGCCTTTCATCAAAGTTTCTACTCTGTCTGTAGGTTTCCAATCCCATTATCTTCCCAATACAGAAGCTAGGCTTTGATTCTGTGATTACCACTCTCACCATTTCTCTGGACAGTGACCCACAATCTACCCTGCTGCCTCCCTACTGCCTCCTTAGTCTTCAGGGTCTGTCTGGAGGGGACTTCAAAGTTACAGCGGAAAAATATCCAATATTTTCCAGCAGCACAACACCTATCATAAAGCATGATTCCCTCAAAATTGTATTTTGTGTTAACAAACAGCATTTGTATCTCTTTTTTTCTTTGGGCTGTCATCTGATTGTGTGTTTCAATTTTAGGTATAAAGATTACAACTGGCGTTGTATCGTCTGATGTGCAATGGTCAGATAAAGGACAGCTAGTAGCTGTATCATTTCTGCAAATCTCTTTATCCAGTAAGGAATTTTCCAATTATTGACACCAAAAGACACACTGTTAATAAATCATTCAGTCTTAGATGCAAATCCATCTTAATCTGAAAAGGTTGAAGTTAGAGAAAATTCAGCAGCTGCTTATGTTTAGTGACAGAAAGTTATGCATCATAAATGACAAATGCCATGAGGAGTTTTGTTTGGTCTTCTTATGTAACAGAAAAGTTATTTAAAATGCACATTTCTCATTATAATAGTCTAAATGTTTTTTGGCACTTAAGGGGTTAGCTATTTTATACAAATGCACATCCAGTTAGCATCCTTTATGGCTGGATAGTCAAAGGTTTATTGTGTGTTTTTTTCTTGCTACCATCAGGTATCTGATACAGTATTGGGCAATGGGCATCAAGTCTTTGTGCTTCCTGAACTAAATTCTACTGATACACTTCAACTATAACTTACAATAATTCATACAATTTGATAATGAAAAACTTAAACACTCATAAAGCTGATAAGTTATTGCAGTGCAAGCTCAGTTAAATTATTAATTTCACAATTAGTATAGTGCTTCTGCAGCAATCATGGTAACCAGCACAACTGAGGACACAGAGCAGACAACCCATTGTCATGGCAAAGTGTGTAATAGACACACCAGTGTCCATTTTGAGCTTTGCCTCTCCAAAGTATGAGATGGACATAGATGCAGAAGTTGCATTACTGCATGCAGAAGCTGCATTACCAGCAGGGGGAGAAAACATATTTAAAGCCAAGAAGTTGGTAGTGAGACAAAAACATATGAAGTTAGGAGGCTAATATGTATTTACATGTAAATGTGCAAATAATGTCTTTTCAAATGCTTTCCCGTTATTATTTTCATGTTGCTTGAAATAAAATATCTCCCTCTGTTGGTACTGCAGCTCTTTCATTTCACGCTTGGGAGAGGCAAGGCATGAAATGGACACGGTGGATCGGTGCGTCTATTATATGTTTTGCCGCGACACTGTGTTGGAGCAGAAGGGGATACATAGGTCAGTCTGTGTAACACAAGGCACGGAAGAAAACCAACACTCAAAGTATAACTGGAAATCAACAAGAAAACTAACACATGCATGAAGACACTGGACAAGAGGTCAGAGTATGGAACACACACTGTAGGCCTAAATCCTTACAATGACAATAAATAAATACACAATGCCTAAGAGGGCAAGTGAGATCATACAATAGCTGCTGAAATTGAATAGTATATGGCATACGGTCACTGTGAACCCCTACATTATACCATTATAGACTACCTTCTTTCATTAGCATTAACTAATATAGATTCACTTCAGTCCTTTATTATGAAGTCACACAGAAAAAAAAGGTGGCTTTGTGTGGAACAAGTTTGGCTTAAACATATTCCACACAAAGTGAAGCAATTGACTTTTACATAGTAGATTCATCCAAGTAATTCAAAAAGCTCTGCTTGCTGCATAACAATTTCAAGTTCCAGCAACTGAAAAGATCCATCTGTTAGAGTGTGCCTAATCTGCTGTTCTCATAACAAGCAATATAAATATGCAAATTGTTAGAGCTCTCAAAGGGCTTTTCATTTCAGACTTCTTGTGGGTTGGTAAAAAATACCCATATTAACCCTTTCAAGAGTTCTTTGTACTGTCACCAAGTTTACTTACGCTGTACAGCCAAATGTACAGCTAAATTTAGCCTTCGTGCGTCATGTTAGTTCTGGCTGGCTTGATATTTACTGAGCACCATAGTGATACTTTAATATATTACCACTTTAAAGAATTGGGTTCTTGAAAAAAGAAAGCATTATTTTGGTTATTTCATGTAAGCACTTAGAGTTTAGGCTTCTGGTAAAATGGAGGTAGCAGGCAACATTATTAAACTGTAGTGATAAATAAACATACAGTGTAGAGTGGCAGCAATCTTCTATCACATATAGACAGTGTGGGAAAAAAAATCAACTTCATCCCAAAGCATCAAATATTGCCACATAAGTAACTGCTGGCATTAAACTGAGCCATAGCACAAATCTCCTGTGACAACAACTGCAATACTGGATACACACAGGTAACCATAATGCTTTTCATAGCATGGCAAAGTCTGTAACCAGGAGACACAAGGAGGGTGGTAGTGGTGTAAATTTGCAAGATGGCCAACCAGGAGAGAGAACAGTCCATGTCGTGCTTGTGTTTTATAATTTTTTTAATCTGCTTTTAGTGATTACTTTTGCTTGGTACCTGATTGTTTTTATTTACAGTATATATAAAATGTAATTTACTCTTTCACAACATGAAGGAATGTGGAAAAAATTACAGCTACAGCTCATTTGGTAAAATCAGATCCAAAGGAGTTCAAACTAAATGTCAGTGTTTGAAAAGTTGGGAGATCATCTTTACTTATTGCTGTGGCCTGAACATCACAGCACGAACACTAAATGACTCTTGACACTTGTGAGTATCTCTGAAATGCCAGCAGTTTCAATGAAGCAGCAGTATTTGACAAATTGGGAATGAGAATCTTCTCAGAAAAGTACACTGCATGTACTGAGAGAACAGTGACAAGTGTTATTGTTATGAGTGTTCTTAAAATAGATTGTGAGCTCACAGACATAGATTCTGGTGATATGGCAGCTATAAGACCATATATAACCTTCTCTAGCACATAACCGTCAAAACATGTACCTTATAAACAAATGGGAATCTAAAATATATTTGTGCCCATTGAATGAGAAAAATACAGGTGTGGAGTCAAATGTTTGTATTGTTAAAATACATCTTTATTCCCTAGGTGTATGGAAGTTTATGACTCTTTTCTGCCATGCATGTGCAAGCATGCATACATGAGCAACACACTTGCTCATTTGATTGAAAAGGTTCTTTTAAGATGCTATGTTCCCTTTGTTCAAACATTGATTTATTCATAGTGCCAATCACGCTCTACCTGAGTGACCAAATTAACCTGTCACTCCACTGCCGGATTAGCGAGAATAGTGCTTGCTAACTGGGAAGGGGAGTATGAAGTTGAACTGTGATTCTTTTCCTCCCAGCAAGGCCCACATAAAGAAATGTAGTTCTGGACCATCAGGTTGCATCGATGCATGTAGAAGCCTCCTCTGACAGTTAGTCCCTCTGGCTCTGATGCTCAGCTCCATTCCTCTCTGGTGCAGCGCTGAGCGTGTGTATGCATATGCATGTTTATGTGCATCCATGTGTTTGTGTGCAGGGAGGGGTAGTGGGTAATGCTATTTATGGGGCATTACACTTTGAAAATGCAAGCCTTAACTGAAGCACAAAAATATACCTTCCATGACTGTGCTTCAGTAAAGGAACTGTGTTAAATTCTTTATGAAGAAAAAAGCCTGAATTGCGTGATGCAACACTGAGTAAAATTCTGTATTTGAAAACTGGAATGTAGCAAGTCATATATTTCAAGGAAGAATATAAAGAAAAAATAGACATTTTAATAGTCAGTGCTTTATTGTCTGCATCAGTTATACTTCATGATTTCCAGAAGTGTCTTTGTAAAACCATTGTTTAAAATTTGAACCCACCCATTACAAAATTTCCAAGATTTTTTTGTCCCATTTGCCAATTCTGACCTGAGCCAAGAATCCTTCATAATAAATATAATTTTGATCAACAGATCTTTATAGAATGCACAAATACTTAATCTGACATTTAAAAATAGTAGGTAGACTTATTTATTTAGATACAAAACGTAATAGTCATAATGATATGAAAATATTTTATTGAGTGAAAATGGCGAGAACTATTATATAACAATACATTACTGTTACAACACTTAAAAAATGTCACTGCTATATAATAAAATAAATACTCATAAATGCAACTTACAATGATAAATATTCAATGCTAACTAAAATGTAGAATACAAAACATTTTAAAAAAATTCTTATTGCAAACTGCTCTAGTCCATTCAAAACAGTGATAAGACACCTTGTATATGTGACACTTGCACGTGTGTTTCCCACCATCATTGAAATTTCAGCTCAGGTGGTTTTATAATATTATGATTCTCTCCATTTTCCCATTTTTATCTCAGTTAGCGGAGTATAAATCTCAGGTAACTAAAACTAAATTCACTCTTTTTTGTTTTTAGATCATTACAAATGTAATGTGTTTGTATTTATATAACACCTTCCTAGTCTTAGTGACCATTCAAAGTGCATTTCAGTACAAGTCCCACTCACCTTAAGCACTTTATCTAGATCACCAAATGAGAATCATCCATTAGCTTAACATGCATGTTTGTGGACTGGGAAAGGGAGCTTGAATACCTGGTGGAAGGCGAATCAAAACCATACAGAAAGCCACCCTCTCTCAAAGCACCTTCTCTTGTCTGTATGGCCTCTGTTCCTTTTGTACAATGATTGAGTCCTGTAAGAAAAAATGACATTTAAGGTATTATTTATTCCTGTCAAATGTCAAAATGGGTTGAATTTAACCTGAACAGTATGTAAGGGTTAAATATTGCATATTTTTAATGATATTTTTGAATGTTCACTTTTGCAAATAAAATGGCATTTTTCCATTAGATAAAAGTATTAGTTTCAAGGTGTAGTATGTGTCTGTTTAAGTGGAGAGGGCTGAGAGTTAATGCAAAGGTGTTGTTTTACTGGCCAGTCTATTTTTCTGTCTTGAACTTTGGCCACAAGCTGAGTAGTGTCCAGAGAATAAGGTTGTGGATATGACAAGCGGCTGATATAAACTTTCTCCAAAAGGTATCTGGGCTCAGCCTCAGAGACAGGATGAGGTGTGCTATCAGTTGGGAGGGGCTCAGAGTAAAAGCTACTGCGCGTTCACATCTAAACTCAGATCGCTGCAAGATAGCAATCACAAGGTCAATGCATTTAAAACCCAAATCATGAAAATAACGGCGCAGTAAAAAATTATTTTGACATAAAATCATGTGATACAAAATCCTAGTATGACATAAAAAAAAAAAACTACCATATGTGACTCTCTCTCTCTGCATTGACCTTTCTGGGGTCTGATGCAAAACTCTGGCCTTGTTAGGATTGTCAATGCATCAGCCGGCAGCACCAAACTGAACATGAGTGCTTAAAACAGCTCAGTCAAAAGTGAAAACATCCTCAACTGAGAAGCAGAATGCTTGTAAACAATTGGTTTAATGCCAGAAAACAGCACTGAGACATTTAATATTCAAACTATGCTCTTTGCTTAAATGTCAACATAAAATACCTTTGTAGACTCAAGGCTTATTCAGTAAAACAAGAACGAACAGTGTGGCATCATTCCTGCCCTTCTTGCACTAGGCTTTCATACAACCTTTAACAGCTGAGAGCACAACAATAGCTGTAAGCCGCTTTCCATGGTGTCTGACTCAGTCGGACTGTGTGGGACAGATGAACACTTATAAGGACATCAGTTTCCAAGGCTTAAGCTTCACACAGAGATTTTCTTTAGCCCCTTTTTATCTCACCTCTCTGTGTCCCTTTGGAGACTTACCAGGGCTAAGCTATTCACTGCCATGGATGATGTCTGTACTGTGACATCTAAATCATTTAACCTTTTGTTACACATTCTGAACAGGGACTTTTAAGCTATCTCCTGTAAAATTATAAGTTAATTGTGTTATGTTTGTGTAGGTTCTCAGTCATCTCAGTCATGGTAATGTAAGGAGTTTGGAAAGAAACCAACTGGACTTCTTTAAGTTTCTAAAGTTTTGTACAGTCGTCTTCGTGGAACTCAAAGAAATGTAGTCACATAGACTATTAACACTAATTCTGTTATTATTCAACACAAACTAGCATAGTCAAACTGGGCAGGTGTGAGACTAGAAACCATTATTGGCAGTAGTTCCTCTTACCATCTCACTCAGACATGTAACAGTTTTTAAAACAAAGAATAATTTGAATGAATTCAAATAAAAAAATAAAATAAATAAAAAATAAAATAAAATCTGAGATTTTATCTTTGATAGGCAAAGCAAGATCTGACAGATTTTGCTGGGGGAAAACAAATATATAAACAAATATCTGCCAGTGAGCAAGGTAAACGTGTTACTAAATGTCATGGAACATTTAGAGTTGGAAAAAAGATTTGATCTAAATGATAAGACTACAAACTACACAGTGAATTCTACAATTGCTAAGAGCAAATTTAATTTGCTATCGTTTCTGGTGGCAGCAAAGCTTGTATCAGCAGCTATCTTACCACAGTGACTATGTTGTTTTGGACAATGTGAACTGAAGGGTTGGAGCAGGTTCACTTGTTTTACCAACTGAGATTAGCGTTCTTTTCAGTACATTAACAGATATCAACATTTATTTGAAATGACACAAGCTAAACCAACTAAGCATGAGGAAAACAGTCACTTAGAAATAAATCACATGGTAATTTATGTTGAAAGCTCCAGTAGATTTTTAGATTTTTCTTTGTGAACAGCCTGAGATCAGCTGACTTGCACTGCTGCTCTGAGGCTTACTGTTCTTTGTGGATTTAGCCAACTGAATTAAAAAATCTATAATCAGAAGTTATATGGGCCACCATAGCTGCATTCCAAGCCCCAGCTATTTCTGTTAGTGCAAAAGGTAGAATTTACAAATCAAACTGAACCGCATCATCAGCCTAAATTTAAACGCTCCACTGCAGAAGCTTAAAAATGGTTTGATCAGGGAGTGTACATTCATCCTGTATGATGACCTTCTTTGGAAAAGAAATGGAAAGAAACAGAGAAATATAGAAACGCTTTTCTCTATCAATATTATCTCATTGGTGTTGAAATGCCATTATGCAGTTATGTTTGCTATAAGGCACATAGAGTAGAAAATCACTAAATCCATCAACATTTCAAGGTTTCCTGTTTTTTTTTAAGCGTTTTTGTCTTTAAAATGTGTGTTTTTTTTTAACTTTTAAGAATCTATTGAATCTACAAAAACTAAAGTTCACTTTTACTCTTTCAACAACTCAGTTTCTATTGAGAAGCTTACTGAGGTGTTTAACAAAATGAAGCCCTCAAAGAAAGTTTATGAAATGTAAATTCTATCTAGAAAAAACGTTCTCACCTCTAACTGGTTTTGGACATGTTTATTAAAAAACAAATAAACAAAAAGAGCAATCGTAAGACCTCTTCTGAAAAAAAACCCCTCTCTGGACCTAAATTTCTTGAATAATTTTAGACCTATGTCCAAATTTCCATTTCACTCCAGTGTTTTAGAAAACATTGTCACTGAACAATCGATTGCTTTTTAAAGAAATTCGCTCTTTGATGCAATCATGTTTTAGAACAAACTGTAGTGCAGAGACAGCACTCCTGTGTGTGATGAATGATTTGCTGGTTGCAGCTGATGGTGGTAAATCCAAATCCTCTGTTTTAGTTTCATTAGATCTGAGTGCTACACTGTGGATTACTATATCTTATTGGATTGTCTCCAAAACTGAGTTGGCATCACTGGTACAGTTCTGAGGTGGTTTTACTTCTTATGGGAAAGGTCTTTTAGTGTTGTCATTGGTGAGTCACAGTTGTTCTCACCGAGAATGACCTTTTGGCATCGGCGTAACTTTGTGCTGAACATTGGGGGAGGGGGGTGTTAGAGTTTGTATTGTTGATTGTCATTTATACTTAGAAATATTTAACCATAGATGCTTAGAGGTGTATAATCAATTGTGTAGTGATAAGTTGTGTGATCTTTAACAGGCTACAGAGGCTTGGTGTGTATTCCACACTAGAATGCACACCTACATCCTGGGAGCACGGGAAGAGGTCGCATCTTGTTTTAATTGTTTTATGGTAGGATTAACGTAGCTACGTCTGTTCTAGTCTAAGTGCTTTTCTGTTTAGATGAACTGCTGGACTTCCTCACCGGGGGGGGGGGGGGGGGGGTCTAGTCTACCCTCTTCCTGACCAAGGATGTTTGACCCTTTGATCAGCAACACACACACACACACACACACACACACACACACACACACACAGGCAAGGTACTCTTTGTTTGTATGTAGACGTCGTATGTTAATGAACCTATGCATATTCATGTAACCTCAATAAAAGGACAGTGGTACGGGAGGACGGACGAGAGCGACTGGGGTCAAGCGAAGGGACGGCGCTCTGTCCGGTCTCTCCCGTGCACGAGTAACATGAAGAACTTTGCCTATTTGTGTCTTGCTTAGCAGTGTAATTATATTGTCTTCAACGTTCCAGCGGATGGGTTCAAGCTACAAACCTATCATTAATTGGTCCTTCGATGCCGGAGCCCTGGAATCGCATTCACCGAGGGGAGGAGAGGCACGCTGAAAGACTGACGTCAGCCAGGAAGTTCCTGTGGATTCGCGGTCTGTCTTTTCTCCTCGATGAATGACGGTCGGCGGGATTCGGGCTGATATTACACTCTAAGCAATGCCAAGTAAGTTTAAAGAGGCCGACTCTATAACCGTGTCGTTGTGCAGTCTCCGCCACTGTGTGAGGCGTTGAGAAGAGCCCGACTCTATAACCGTGTGGTTGTGCAGTCTCCGCCACTGTGTGAGGCGTTGAGAAGTTCGCTACTTTGTGGAGCGATACCCGGGTTCCTTGCTACTTTGTGGAGCAAGAGGTTCCTTGCTACTTTGTGGAGCAAGAGGTTCCTCGCTACTTTGTGTGGCGAGAGGTGAGTTCTCCGCCACTTTGTGGGGCGTTGAGAAGTTCCGCGGGGTCCAGACTGTGCTGGACGATAGGCCTATTTTGTGTTGTTTTTGTTGTCGTCGTCGTTGTTGTTGTTGTGTGGGTGTGTGCGGAGCAGAACATGTGGTCTGTGACACCGACTGTTGTTGTTATCATGGGTTTCTAAGCAACCAAGAGTGAGTCGGAGGGAGACAGACGTTTGTGCTGGACTTTGCTCCTGGCAGCACAAAGTATTTATGTAAAAAAGAGAGGGAGCGACGGCTCCACAGCTGCGCGGGTTCACGCAAGCGCGGTCACGCGGGTTTCACGCGGACCTGAGCCGTGCGGTTAATCGCAGGCTTATAAATGGAAGAGATTAAGATGTTAAGAAGTTTTCAGAAAACACACCAGCCTTGAAGAGCGTGTGGAGAAGGCCAGCCCACATCAGCAGCTATGCTCTGGTGGGTGGATAGTTGTTAAAAGTCATCTACATTACGCTTGTGGTTGCTTAAATTCAGTACGATGACATGTGAGGTGAAGTGATATAGGTAAATATTTAAACTAATGAAGTGCATAGAGGCACTTGACCTGTGTGGAAGACTGTCGTCTTATTATGAACCATTGTTGAGATATACAGCACACCTGTGAAAACAACTAATATGCTGAACCCTGTATGAAACATCTAAAAGTACATGATGGAGAAGCTGAGTTGAATATGAAAGTGTAAGACTTTGCCGCTGTGGGCAGAGCAACTACTGTGTGATGTTGCGTTGCAGTTTTTTTTTTTTTCTTCTGAGCTGATGAGCAAGCTACACATTATCAGATCAAGAGCTGTCTGAGAACTACTCAAAGAGAGGGAAACAGAGCTATGAGTGTGCACCGTTCCCGTGAGCAGTTTTCCTGCACCTTGACTCGTGTGTGTGTGTAGCATCAGCATCATGTGTTTGTTTATTTGTTTTGTTGGGTTAATAATAATTAAATAAACTGGTGATCATATTTATGGATCACCATGGCACATATCATCAGTCATGTGATTTATTTACGCAGATCACAAAGTGAGTGTGAATGTGTCTGACATCACAGTGTTTTTGTGCACTGTGCAAAAGTAATTGCCTTTGATTGTGAGTGACAGCGGTGATTTTGCAGGTCGCCAGCTATTGTAAAAAAAAAAAAAAAAGAGTGAATAAGAGGGAGAATTTATATTGTAGGAAAAAAATAATCATAGGAAAAAGGTTTTGTGTTGATCAACCAAAAAAAAACAACTATAATTTCATTTTCTGCTTTTAAGAAAGGATTGTTCACAAAAACAGAGAGAGAGAGAGAGAGAGAGATGTGTGTTGGTTAAGCAGTGATGATAATAATGAACATGTCTTAGTTTGTCACTTTCAGGTGAAAAGCAGACCTGAATCAATTTTCCACATGCAGCGGTCGGAAGAAAGTTATAGTTTAACATCATTGGAAACATGCAGGCCAAGTTTCTGGCTGACTTATTTACAGCGCCATGTGTCTCTCAACCTCACAAGCAAGTGCTCACTCCTCCCTGAGGAATGCAGCTCCAAAGAGCAATAACATGGCAGATAAAGACAGCAGCAAGTCCTGAGCAAAGAGTCCCAGCAAAGCAGCAGCAATGTGGACAAACAGCATCAAAGAAGAAGAGCAAACCCATCATCCTGACTGATCGGATGAATGGCACTGTGTTTACAACAAGCTGAAACTTTACTGTGCATGTGAAGAAAACGTTTGAGGAGAACTGAACAGTTGGAGTTTGACATTTGCCACCTGTGGAGTAAAATGGCAAGAAGAGACAGTGGAACACAGGACAAAGCTGAAGGAGAACTGCCGGCTGTGGACTGTTAAAGTGGGAGAGGACAAAAGAGTGAGAGGACAACAGAGTGAGAAGACTAGGTGAGAACACATAGGAATTATTTAATGTGGGAAATCAAAATTTGGGTTAGCAAACCTGGGGAAAAGAAAACTGACTGCTTAAGTTGGAAAATTGAGACGGAGTCTGAAACATTGCGAAAATAGAAACATATACAAAATCACACACACACAAGCAGAACATGCATTAACCCTACTAACAATTCCAAACACAAAATGACTCATGAAGACTCATAGCACATTAGTTAAGAAATGATCAAATAGCAGAGAAGTGTGTAGGAAAGGCAGAGAACATGCTCTGCTGGAGATGCAGCTCCACAGACATGCATTAGACCTGCCTAATAACACAAACACATGTAATGAAAATTAGCTTGTTATCTTTCATCAGTGTTAAATTAGTGTCAATTTAGCAGACACTTGTTATTAAATACTGAATGTATCCAATGCAAAAAATTGACTCTCTGGGTTGCAGGACAACAGTTTAACCTTTGATCCTGGGTTGACCACCAACCAGTGATCAGACAATAAATTTAGTTGTTAATATAGTAAATTGGGAGAAGCTTCCTGCTTGATTAATGCAGCACAAGTGATTTACTGTATGAGGGAAATTGTCTTTTAGTGATAACATTTTGAACATGCATTTCTGTCGTCCTGTCATCCTAGTGGGTTAATAGCTGATATGCAAATTAGTTGATCGGTTTTAGATTAATGAAAGGTGACTGAATTCTAGTACGAGTGAATGAGATGTGTTGGAGTTGTTGTGTGTTGAGTGGAGACTCTAAAACACTGAGTTTCCTGCTTTGATGTGCGAGTGAATCCTGTATTTAGATACACAACTCTGAATACGTCAGAACAGACTTTTTTTGTGAAGTGCATGACAGCATGTCACATGTTTTATGATGAATGGAAAAGGAAAATTGAATAAAATAGATCTGTGACCTAAATGAGTGAAGAGCACAGACCTGGTAATTAAACTCATAGCTAATAAGGCATTAAGGTTATGTTGTTTTGTGCAGCTGATGGTTGATTTGGAGTGAATCTAGCTGGTGATTTTTCTTTTGTTGTGAAGTTGAGCCTGCCGATTAGTATGGTGGTATGATGAACCATGCTAATGGTATGATTTACCCTCCTGAGATGAGGAGTTTGTGTCATGACTTAACAAGGCCTTTTTATTTTGATACTTTCACAGTGCACTGAAAGTTTTGTTTGATAATCTCTGTTCTTTAAGCAGATCTGCACGTCGGGAATTAAAAGCGCTACACGTCGTCGAGAAAATTGTGCCAAGTGAGTTCTCCACATTTAAATGGACTCTGGAGAAAGCCACTTATTTGGGACAATTATTAAATGACAGTCCCAGTCCAAAAGGATTCAGCGATGTAATCCAAACTAAAGTTCTTCTTTTTCTTTTTGAAATGACGTCATTTTGCTGAGAGTGGAAACTAAATGCGACGATAGGTTCCACTATCAGCAAAGAAAGAAAGAATGAATGCATGAATGAGTGAGTGAAAGGAAAACAAACTGACTGACTGGTAAAAGCTGACAAAAGCTGACAAGACTTTACTGATGTAACACGACTGTGTGAAGTTGACCCCCGCCTGGCAGGGGTGCAGATGAGTCTGTGTGTGCTTCCCTTTACAGGAGCAGAAAGATGACAGCAACACTCGAGGTTGCGTGATGATTTAACATTTTAAATGCCATTTTCTGTGTCTGTGAATTTACTATGTGTGCGTCATTCACTAGCTTGTGTGCTCACAGAGATAGCTGTGACAAAGTATGCATACGCCTGCGCAAGCGCTAACATTTGCATTTTCGTTTTTACAGCATTACGGTTCTTCATGTGTTTGATCATGTGATTTATAGGAATACTGGCTAATGTTTCTCTACTACAAGATTTCTGGGTTTATGTGTGACGAAAACTGTAGTTACAGGCATATGTTGATGGAGAAATTAATATAGTTTGAGACATACTGTGATGAGACCAGTGTTACTGTTTCCACAGCGAGTGTTAACTTTATGGTGTTTTATGGCACCTCTAGAATCTGTTGACCTGTGTCTGACCTCCGTCTGACCACAGTCAATGTGTATTGCTAATGTTTGTTTCTTTGAGAATGCTGTAGTAGATTCAGCTGAAGCGGACAAGTGACATGAGTAAAACAAATAAGAGATTACGGTATTTATGGAATAGTTTATTATGGGCTCATTTGCTGGCCACTTTTGAACCCATAATAATAATATATGAGTGGAGTGACTTTGCTTAAGAGAAGTCACTGATTACATTAATGTTAACAGAGTACATGGGATAATCCATGTCTGAGGTGAATTAGGGTAATAGTTGTAGTTACTGATTTGAGAAAATCTGCACATGACACTTGTTTTGCTGATGTTGAATGCTTATTACTCTTATGATACAATTGTTTACAGGTATGAAGTTTGATTTCACTTCCAGATTTTGCTTTCCAGGCCGTGATGGTGTGTATGCAGGCTCCTGGGAGAGCCAGGTGTTAAGCAAACTTAATATGCAACACACGCTAACATCTTTTATTGCAGGGTTACGGAGCTACTCCAGAGGAGATGCCCTGATGTTGCCTGGGACATGATCTAGCTAATCTTTTTCTTTAAGACAGGGATCCAGGTTTGGTGAGTTGACGCATGGGAATGTCCATGCGTCAAGAGGTGGAGTGCAAGGATTAACATTAAACAATGTTTACTATTATTGTTGCAGTGATTTGTGTGATTAGCCGTTTTATTTACAAATATTAAACCTATGCAAGTGGTGCACCCATGTTCAGATGAGGCTTTGATGGCCTATAAGTGAAGTTCACTGAACTAAAGAATGTGGTTTGATGATTGTTGACATGCTCTCCAAATAGAAGTTTTTCTTCTTAGCAAGGAAATACAGGTGCAGCAGTAATCTCCTGAGAAATCTTCAGAGGCCCAGTGAGAAGCGTGAACCATTCCAGGCATAGCTGACAGCCAGGCAGTGGTTGAGGTCAAAGGTCAAGCTGGTTGGGGCCCATCATGAGATCATTTCATTTCATTTCATTTTTATTTATTTCACACTTGGTACTACAAATCAAACAAAACAACCACATCTTCTGTCAACAAAACACAACAACCATGTGTGAAAAGGAGCAGGAAGAAGAAAATATTCTTATTAAACCCTGCCCCCTATCTACCATCGAACTTATATCACCGATGGGCACCAAAAATCAGGAACAAACTAATATTGACATTTCTCTCCGGTCGAATCCCAAACCAACATCACATTCATTCGCATTCTTCATACTGAGTTATCGTTTTAAACATATAACACTTTTTAAAACATTGTAAATTTATACAATTCTTTAAATTATAATGAAGTGAATTCCACAGTCTTATACCCCTAACCGTTGTGCTCATTAATCTTTGTGTAGTCCTGGCTAACTGATGTTTAAAATAAAATTTCCTTCTATTCTCTTCTCCCCTTGAACACATCAAAAATACTCTTTGTAACTTAAAAGGCAAAATATTATTTTTAGCCTTAAACATAATTAATAATGTCCGTAATTTCACTAAATCTCCTAATTTTAATAATTTTGATTCTATAAATAATTTGTTTGTATGTTCTCTATATTTAACATTATGAATTATTCGTATAACTTTCTTCTGTAATAGGTTTAAAGGTTTTATGGTATTCTCATATGTATTCCCCCAAACTTCAACACAATAGTTGATATATGAAAAAAACAAAGAAAAATATAAAATACGCATTGTTTTATAATTTAATAAATCTCTTATACTACCCAAAATATAAATACTTTTGACCATTTTCTTTCTAATATGTTCAATATGAGATTTCCATGTCAAATTCTCATCCACTATTACACCCAAAAAACGAAATTCAGTAACTCTTTCAATCAATTCTTCCTCTATAAACATAATGACTTTATCCTCCTTTACACGATTGCCAAATATCATATATTTTGTTTTTGTCAGATTCAAAGATAATTTATTTACATCAAACCATTTTTTTATTCTTAACATCTCAGAAGTCATAATTTCAACCAAGTCTTTCAAATTCTCTCCAGAACAATAAAAATTTGTGTCGTCTGCAAATAAAATCGAATTTAACCTTTTTGATACGTCACAAATATCATTAATATATAAATTAAAGAGTTTAGGTCCCAAAATAGAACCTTGAGGAACACCACATACAATCTTCAGTCTTTCAGAAGTATTGCCAAAATAATAAACATATTGCAACCTATTCTCTAAATAACTCATTAACCAATTCAATGCTACTCCTCTCACTCCATGGTTATACAATTTAGAAATCAAAATAGAATGTTGTATCGTATCAAAAGCTTTTTTTAAATCAACAAATACTCCCACTGTGTATTTATTATTATGTGTTGCAGATGAAATATCTTCAATAAAAGTCAACAACGCTAATGCCGTTGACCTATTTTTACGAAATCCAAATTGGTTTTCATGTATTAGTTGATATTTTTCAATAAAACTATCAAGTCTTTGTGCAAAGAGTTTTTCTAGCAATTTTGAAAACTGTGATAAAAGAGACACTGGCCTATAATTGTTAAAACTATGCTTATCTCCTGATTTATATAATGGTATTACTTTTGCCACTTTCATTCTGTCAGGGAATACTCCTGACTGTAGCGAAAGATTAAAAATATAACAAAGAGGAGTACTTATACAATCTATTGTCTTTTTAATTATGACCATGTCTATACCTTCACAATCAGTAGATTTTTTATTTTTACAATTTTTTACGATTGCTACTATTTCTTTTATGGTAGTATCGGCTAAGAATATGGAATTAACCATTCTATTATCACCTATCCAGGCTTCCTCATCTCCTGGATCATCATTTTTCCTGATTAGATTTGCTAAAGTAGGTCCAACATTTACAAAAAAAGAATTGAATTCGTTTGCTACTTCGGTCTTATCTTTAACAACTTGATTATTATTAATAAAATAATTAGGCCGAACTATGGGTGTGTTCTTATTACCCAATATCAGACCTTGGAGCCACAGCAAGGACCATGAAACTGCCTGCAAAATAGAGGAGAGGATCGTCCACAAGATGGGAGGCCAGGAGAGAGGCTTCAGGAGGATCAGAGATCATCTTCAGCACAGCAGACATCACACAGAGAGCTGTGCTACTGAGCTTCCAGGAGATTTTAAATAAAATGAAAGATTCAATATTGACGCTGAGGAAGACAACTAAGGTGTACGACGTGCTCTGCCTTAAACCTTCAGCAGCGTTGGAACATGAAAACTCGTGGGATGAGGGGAGCGTGCCAAGCTCCATCGACAGCGCAGAAGGAGTTCGAGGATGACATCATGATTCTGTGAAAGCACAGGAACCAGAAGCTATGGTGGTGATGACAGCGGTTTCCTATGAACATCACCTAATGCTGTGCCACTATACTGTGCATACGATGACACTCTGAAGGCTGCTGGGATCATAACAGCAGTAAGACAACTGAACCCTGCACCCTTTCCACAGAGGTGTTTCTCTGCAGAGCGTGGACAATGAAGGAGTCATAAATATCCCCCTCGCAGGATGAAGGCCTGAAGTGAGGTGATGGGAGGCCATAAAACTAGAGTGCTGAGAGGTCTGCAGCTCTGGAAATAGCTGAGACCCATGTTGACAAACAACAAAACTAACTGGTATGTTTGAATGTTTATTCTACATACATTTGGACTCTGGTCCTATGGACAACGAAACAACTAGAAGAGACATTCATGACGCCCTGCAGAACTCAAACCACTCTGCAGAGAGACATGTGATTTGCACACCCGGAGGAAGCATCACCAAGCTGAGATGTTTTTGAAAATGTTACTTTCTTAGTTTCACTATTAAATTAACAATTTCTTTGGTTGCTCGTAAGATGCAGTTTGCCATGAGATGAGCTCAATGAATGGGGTAACTGCTAATACATTTATTAAACTGTGTAACTTTTACAGTAATTTAGGGTGATTTGACATATGCTGAGTAAAAAAATGTTTGCATTGAAACTGTCAGACATGAGGTATGCATAACTGGGAACTTTTTAGCATAAAGGTCAAAAACGGGGGAATGTTAGAGTTTGTATTGTTGATTGTCATTTATGCTTAGAAATATTTAACCATAGATGCTTAGAGGTGTATAATCAATTGTGTAGTGATAAGTTGTGTGATCTTTAACAGGCTACAGAGGCTTGGTGTGTATTCCACACTAGAATGCACACCTACATCCTGGGAGCACGGGAAGAGGTCGCATCTTGTTTTAATTGTTTTATGGTAGGATTAACGTAGCTACGTCTGTTCTAGTCTAAGTGCTTTTCTGTTTAGATGAACTGCTGGACTTCCTCACCGGGGGGGGGGGGGTCTAGTCTACCCTCTTCCTGACCAAGGATGTTTGACCCTTTGATCAGCAACACACACACACACACACACACACACACACACACACACACACACACACACACAGGCAAGGTACTCTTTGTTTGTATGTAGACATCGTATGTTAATGAACCTATGCATATTCATGTAACCTCAATAAAAGGACAGTGGTACGGGAGGACGGACGAGAGCGACTGGGGTCAAGCGAAGGGACGGCGCTCTGTCCGGTCTCTCCCGTGCACGAGTAACATGAAGAACTTTGCCTATTTGTGTCTTGCTTAGCAGTGTAATTATATTGTCTTCAACGTTCCAGCGGATGGGTTCAAGCTACAAACCTATCAGGGGGGGTCAAGATCTCTGTCTAAATAAATAAATAAATCTGGGTAAATTCCCAGATTATTAAACATGCAACTATTTTGATAATAATACCTGAAACAAGTAAAGAGAACCAACAGCCTATTTATGCAAGATAATTCATATTTTTATTGGGGGGGGGGGGGTTTATAATGGTTGGGTCTGATTATTAGGGGGGTCATGATCCCCCTAACCCCCCTGGAAATGACGCCCCTGCCTTTTGGCTACCTCAAGAGTGTTTTTTCACGTCCTATTTTAGCTTTCCTTCATTGTTTATGTATTTCTTTTTGAATTGATTTTATTGTTGACGTTTAAGGCCCACCAAAGTATATTTCACATTTTCTGACGCTGTACACCCGTGGTCATAACCTGAGGTCCTCAGCCAAGGCTCTGCTGGCCATCCATCTCGGCTGAGAACCAAAGATGATCTTTTTTTCTGTCCGGGCACCCGCTCTTTGGAACAATCTCCCTGAGGATATCAGAATGGTGAGCTCGCTTATCTTTTAAATCTATCGTAAATATTTTTATAAGCAGGCTTTTTCTGTCTCCACTTTGAATTATGTCTGTGTTTTACCATTTTCTTCCAGCCATCATTTTTAATTTTTATTATTTTTTACATTTACTTTTAATTTGCCAGTTTTTCAACTTTAAACTTATTCGATTGCTTGCTTTTATCTCAATGCCCTGCCAGGATTTCTATATCTTTATTTGTTTCACCTTTATCTCTTCTTAAATGTCTATTTGTTGTTTGTTTCCTCCCTTGTCCTGTAATGTCTAATCTTTGTTTTGAAAGCTGCTACTGTACAAAATGAAAGATATTATCAATATTAATTTCTAAAAACATACACTAAGTTTAGAGTGATATTCATTTATACACTGTATACAGGGTAATTTGGCATCTTAACATTAGGTAATTTAAAAGATGAATGGATAAAAGCATTATTTATTAAACAGCTGTGGTTAAGTGAGAATGCATCAATACAATACAAATGAGTAAAATGAGTAAAGCAAAACATCTATTTGTTTAAATTCAAGTTATAATATTATTTTAAGCACTGCTATTACCACATGGCCTATAGTGGAGTAACTTTCTTAGTAGTTTTTAGCTTTTTCTTCTGCTTTTTTACGAACACATTGACCAAAAATGCCACAAGAAAAGTTTTTCGTCTAATTTTTTCCCTCAGTGAACAAGTGAACAATTATATACATCAACCTTTATAATAATATTAACAGATCTACTTCCTCCCTAAGATTTAGGTTCACTGAAATTGTTTACACACCATCCTCAATCCTTAAATCCGTGATAGGTCACATGAAACATTCTAATGACTTTTTGCTGTTCTCGCTTCTGTATTCTGCTCCACACATTTTAGTTTTCTCGCCTGTCTTCATGCCTGATTAAAACTCTCTCTGTGGCTGCCTGAGCCGTCATTCATGTCATCACCAAGGACAATCCTGTGATTTCCCAGTGGTGTCTGCAGCCAGGGACAATGCTCTATTTAACAATTTCTCAGATGAATCAATTTATCTGTACGAAACCTGAAATGGTTCCATAAAGCTGGGAAACTGATTTGGTGCCTGGGAGAAATGACAAACCTGCAAGATAAGATATCGTAACTGCATGAAATTATAATTTAACCTTTTCCTGACTACGAATGTTTTGCTGGTGTACTCATCCTGATGACTTACATGATGATTTCCCACACAATGGAAATCGAAATATTCACGTTTACTGTCATACAGAAGTATACTTTGTGTCACATAACCAATACAAATTCATATAACAGTTGATATTCCAGGTAATGTTAATATAATGTAGATATTCTGATGGTAACCAATTGCATCTCCAGTCTTTAGATATCTATCCTGCACTCACTGGAATGACTTTTGAAACATTTCATAAAATAATTGTGTAACCCTGCTAACCTGAGAGATAATGGGTTATTTATGAGGATCAATTCCTCTTTTGAGCCAGACACACCTAGTACCTTACAGAAACTGTAGCTTTTGCCACTTTTACACTGGATTAATTTCTTCAGCTCCAGAGGTTGCCCCTTGGTGATAATGGAATACTAAATGAGCCCAAATTTAGTGTGAGGATTTTTTTTGCCAAACCTCACACAATAAATAACTGACATTTATTACTGCCTAAATAGTCCTGGATCCTGTGTAGGGCACCTCTAATGTAATTAAAAGTAATTAAAAGTATCTAATGTAAGACTCCTTGGAGAGCAGGCAGACTGAAGAACACAACTAATGAGTTTTATAAATGTATAGAAATGAAACTTGTGTCACGGACCGGCTCGAGGTCCGTGAGCAGTGTGGACTATTGTTATTATTATTGTTATTTTGTGATGTGTGCGTCTTCTGCACTGCTGCTGTTCTTGTGATTCTCCATGCTTGTATGTATAGGCAAGTTTGTGTGGCTGTGAGTGTGGCTGAGCACTGGGTTTCAGGCAGGCCTGGTGGGTGTGTCCCGTCTAGAGGCTGGCCACACCCGAAGCGGATGATCACACACACCTGCAGCTAATGAAGCCTCGTCGGTGAGTGTGGCTGAGCACTCCTCGGCGCGGGATCGCTGTGTGAGACTCCACGAAGGAGCGTGGAAGACAAGAGCAGCGAGCACGGGGTGCGGGGACACACAGCAGCGGAAGAGCACGGAGCACAGACTTGTGGGTGAAGACACCACATGGCAGTCAAGGGAACACACGGGGATTTATTCTGTGAACTATTTACACCACTGTAAATAAACACACTGCTTATATTCAGAGCCCCGCGCCTGGGTCCTCCTTCCCCTCAATCCCCACGGTCTGCCACGCGGAATTGATGATATAAATAAATAAATAACTATATAGATATAGCGCAAAACAAAGGAAAAACATGCTGTTTTATTAACAAATAGTCCCTGCTGATTGTTTAAGAACTCTTTAAAGCCACATTAAGCCTTTGTTGAAGTGGACCTCAGCCTAAGCTGACTGCCCGCTGTGATCTGCTTACCAGCTAATAGGGGACAATTGCTAGTTGCCATTAGCTACATGTCAAATGCAATCTGACAGCGCTTCACCTTTCAGAGCGCCCTATAATTATAATAATTATATAATCATAGATAAAATATTTTCACTGTTAAGTTTTCTCTTATCCTGACATAAAATTATGTCCTGTGGTTTGTGTGGGAAAACTGACAGAAAAAAAAAATCTTAATTATACAGAACTAACTTTAATTAATCAGTATTCATGAACTACATTGTCTACCTAAATAGAATCACTGCCCTATATTTGCACAATAGTATTTTTACAAAAGAAAAAAAAAAGTATCCTGGAAGTTGTTTGAAATTAATAAAAAAAAAACTTATTTGTGACTAAAAAACTAAAAAATGTTGCCTGCAACAGCTGTTCACTGCAGTGTTGACGGTCAGAATTTCGTGTCCAAATGTTCTGCGTCATATCAAGGGAATAGTTCAGTCGACCCTGAAAGATATAATTGACGGATAGAAAGGATTGTTGAAGGATTTCTCCCCACCAATATATATAGCTTCAAAACTGAGTCATACAATGTCAGTGTCTGACCTGCTGTCTACAACTTAATTTTTCTTGAGAAAATTAATAAATAAATAACTGGTTCTCATCCTCTGACAAGGTTATGTTTTGATAAAATTAATTTCAGTGTTTTAAGACAGGAAATGTTTTTAGAATAATCAGACTGAACATTCATAATCCAAAATTTCACTTCTCTTCTTTAATCCATTCATCCAGTGTAAGAAGATTAGTGTAAATTTTTTTAAGTAATTCCATTTTTTTTATTTTAAATAAAGACTTTGTGGGACATATTTTCCTATAACATTGCAAAGTTGCCATCAGCGTGATTAAAACTGATGAATACTCAATGTCTTTTTGAGATTGGTACAGAAATTGCTTACTAGAAAGCGTTGATTTTGAATCAACTGTGCAATAAATATTTTACGAGCTGGTAAAATGTCCATTATCTAAGTGGTAAAAACAAACATTTGTCATATCTTTGGTGCCATTAAGATCAAGGGTAAATGTGACACAATAGATGGTTGTTTGAGTAACCATATTATAGCCGTTGGCCATTAATGCACACTATACTTTGACAATTTAAAAGTGAACCAGTACTTTGTGATCTGGATGGTTGCCTTTGAAAAGATATACTACTGAGCATGGACAATTTATTGTTTTTTATGACAATGGACTGTCACATGGAATGCCCTTTAGACACCTCTATCTCCTATGGAAGAGAGTCACTTCAAAAACTTTCACTGTTATGCTGAGACCATATTGCATTTTTTCAGCAAAGTGCTATAGTTATGCCCTTATAAATCACTATGTATAACCATTTTCTTAGTCTACTTAGCAGGCTCTTGGTGTTGGCCAAAGGTCTTATGGGCATGTGGGGGGTGAAATTAAAAGTTCTTTTTTTTTTTTTTTTTTTTTAATTATAGTGACTTTCCAAATGCTCCCAAATTCTTGGTCTTGACAAAGAATTGCCCTTTTAATAGCAGTTGTTGCATGTGTAAAGTCACAATTATTGAAGCATAGGTCGCATAATTCATTTAGCATTGTATCTCTCGCTCTCTTCCATAGTATGTCTTTTGTCCTGTCTTCCTTCTCTCACCCCAACTGGTTTTGCCAGAGGTTTCTTCCTGTTAAGGGGAGTTTTTCCTTCCCACTGTCGCCAAAGTTCTTGCTCATAGGGGGTCATATGATTGTTGATTTTTTCTCTGTATATGTTATTGTAGGGTCAACCTTACAATTAAAGCACCTTGAGGCAACTGTTGTTGTGATTTGGCGCTGTCTAAATAAAATTGAATTGATTTGAATTAAAACTTTTCAACCTACTGTATGCTAGGCTAAAACAAGACATTCTGATGTTAAATCAATTTAGTGTCATTGATATTCATTTGTGTACTCCAAAATCCTATTAAAAAAACATCTTTATTTAACGCTTTTCATGGAACCAGGAAGTTGTCTGTTTATGAAACAGTACTTTTTTGGTTGGTGCTGGATTTGGAATATGGAGTTAAGAGACTGCTTGGTAATGTACCTGTATCTAAGATAGTTGCATCAAATTCTGAGTTGCAGTAAACAGGCTAGATTCAAACTAAGTTAATAAGATAGGTACAAATTGGTTCTTTAGATTTACTTCTGGGTCACTGATGGGGACAAAACAAGTTGCTTCGTTTCAAAACAAATTTCAAAGTGATAAAAATGAATAGTGTTTTTACAGCCTAAGGTGTTTTCTTGTTTTGTTTATTCATTATAAAATTATGCATACCTGCATGGTAACTATTGCACTGGAAAATCAGTAGGAGGTTTGCCTTGGTGGACACAGGAATTCAGTGACATAGTGTACTATGTATATATAGTTTGTAGTAGACTAGGTTTTATTTACATACAGGGAGTGCAGAATTATTAGGCAAATGAGTATTTTGTCCACATCATCCTCTTCATGCATGTTGTCTTACTCCAAGCTGTATAGGCTCAAAAGCCTACTACCAATTAAGCATATTAGGTGATGTGCATCTCTGTAATGAGAAGGGGTGTGGTCTAATGACATCAACACCGTATATCAGGTGTGCATAATTATTAGGCAACGTCCTTTCCTTTGGCAAAATGGGTCAAAAGAAGGACTTGACAGGCTCAGAAAAGTCAAAAATAGTGAGATATCTTGCAGAGGGATGCAGCAGTCTCAAAATTGCAAAGCTTCTGAAGCGTGATCATCGAACAATCAAGCGTTTCATTCAAAATAGTCAACAGGGTCGCAAGAAGCGTGTGGAAAAACCAAGGCGCCAAATAACTGCCCATGAACTGAGAAAAGTCAAGCGTGCAGCTGCCAAGATGCCACTTGCCACCAGTTTGGCCATATTTCAGAGCTGCAACATCACTGGAGTGCCCAAAAGCACAAGGTGTGCAATACTCAGAGACATGGCCAAGGTAAGAAAGGCTGAAAGACGACCACCACTGAACAAGACACACAAGCTGAAACGTCAAGACTGGGCCAAGAAATATCTCAAGACTGGTTTTTCTAAGGTTTTATGGACTGATGAAATGAGAGTGAGTCTTGATGGGCCAGATGGATGGGCCCGTGGCTGGATTGGTGAAGGGCAGAGAGCTCCAGTTCGACTCAGACGCCAGCAAGCTGGAGGTGGAGTACTGGTTTGGGCTGGTATCATCAAAGATGAGCTTGTGGGGCCTTTTCGGGTTGAGGATGGAGTCAAGCTCAACTCCCAGTCCTACTGCCAGTTTCTGGAAGACACCTTCTTCAAGCAGTGGTACAGGAAGAAGTCTGCATCCTTCAAGAAAAACATGATTTTCATGCAGGACAGTGCTCCATCACACGCGTCCAAGTACTCCACAGCGTGGCTGGCAAGAAAGGGTATAAAAGAAGAAAAACTAATGACATGGCCACCTTGTTCACCTGATCTGAACCCCATTGAGAATCTGTGGTCCATCATCAAATGTGAGATTTACAAGGAGGGAAAACAGTACACCTCTCTGAACAGTGTCTGGGAGGCTGTGGTTGCTGCTGCACGCAATGTTGATGGTGAACAGATCAAAACACTGACAGAATCCATGGATGGCAGGCTTTTGAGTGTCCTTGCAAAGAAAGGTGGCTATATTGGTCGCTGATTTGTTTTTGTTTTGTTTTTGAATGTCAGAAATGTATATTTGTGAATGTGGAGATGTTATATTTGTTTCATAGGTAAAAATAAATCATTGAAATGGGTATATATTTGTTTTTTGTTAAGTTGCCTAATAATTAAGCACAGTAATAGTCACCTGCACACACAGATATCCCCCTAAAATAGCTAAAACTAAAAACAAACTACAAACTACTTCCAAAAACATTCAGCTTTGATATTAATGAGTTTTGTGGGTTCATTGAGAACATGGTTGTTGTTCAATAATAAAATTATTCCTCAAAAATACAACTTGCCTAATAATTCTGCACTCCCAGTACGTCTAAATTCTTTAGTCATCTGTTTAATTAAAAGTACTGTTTAGTACATTTAGCACATTTACTGTACTAAATGTACTGTTATTGCTTATAAGTACTGTTATTCAAATGGGCTTGATTTTAGACCATAGTGTTACACAATACTCTGAATGTATAATTAAAATAAAACTAAATAAATTTGTATGACACTAAAATAAAGTTTGATTTAAAAAAAATTCATCATGCAGCCAGTGTTGGAGCTGTTACTCAATGAAGTATTCAGACAACTAAAGAACTTCTGTAATGAAAGTAACAACATAACTGTAATGTGATTACTTGGTTTAGTGCAGTAACATGATATATTACTGCATTACTGAAAAAATTATTTTCATTGTTACTTTGTAGCACCCAGCACTGCATGCAACAATATTCATATGAAACAGCACAAGATGCAAATCATGTCACTCTGAACATGCCATATACACACTCAGTTGCATAGAGTTCCTTTGTGCTGCTTCACATCAATTTCACATTCATTTGGGTTTCTACTTCTGAAAAATAACAAGTGTTTTCAATATAGAAGAAGCAGTCTCCAGTTACAATAACACATCATCATATGTGTTACTAGAAAACCAGTGTCATGTGCCTTTTTTTTAAAAGTTTCCTCCTGTTGTAGGGATGACTTCATGTTCTACTAGACAAAGAAAAATAGGTCTTTTCCACATATGATTGTCTTAGGCTAAGGGCTGGAGGATAAGTAAAGATGATTTGTAGTATAAGAGCTAAGGAGCTAAGCAACCTAGATAAGGCTATAAAGAGTTCTATAATGCATTTATTGTTTTCTATAAAACAATTCTCCAAACACACACTCAAATTATGTGTTTTTTATCCAGTTATTATGTCAACATGTTACGTATTGTGCAGCACACATCGGAGTGACCTTGCAAATCCACAGTACAACCAATAAACTTTTCTCCAATCTTTCAACCACACTTTGCGTGGTTGTTTGATTTAAAATATTATGTAAGACAACAGGGTGTGCTAGTACACCCCAAGTTCATTTACTGAATGTTTATCATAATTAAATTTTGTAGTCTAAACATCTCTCTAACCATAATAAATGAGCTGCGCTAAGGGCAGGATGTTGGTCAGCAAATGAACATCCAGCTTCCTTATCCATAATGTCTGCCATTAATCTTAGTCAGTTCTTGACTCAGTCCTTAATGAAGGGGTCATTTTCAATGGCACATTATTAAAGAGACATCCTGTCTTCATCCTTTAATTATTTATTTATTTTAATTTATGGATAGGGTAAACAAGAAACAACAAGAAAAAAATCTAATATAGGATAATATAAATCTAAGTTTAATATAAGAAAAATTAACTGGCTGTAAAAAGCAATTTCTCCATTTTATGAACCTTTTTTTTTCTATCTTCTTCCTTATACTTAACGAATTTCCTATGTGTGTTTGAACTGTGATCAGCTGTTTCCACTGGTAAGAGTGTTATTATTATGTGTCATTATGCTTTTATTACAATTTAAACCTTCCTATTATTATGTATAAAATGACACCATTTGACAGTTTTACTTTGTCATGTTTGAACTGCATGTTTGTTTAATAGCTACAGACACCTTGCCACACAAAAACCTCAAAGTACACATAAATTAGCCAGGTTAATCAAGGTTACCATTCATGACACATGGAAAGCTAAGAAAAAAATGTCTATTAAAAAAACTTCATATTTCATGATAACAAGCTAAAGAATTTGAAAAAGTGCATACATGCACCATTCCATGGAATTTCAGCGAAGTCTAAAGGAAGTCCAACACACCTTTGTTTTCTTTGCAATAGCTGGTTTGACAAAACCTGAAACCCCAGTTCAGAACAATAGGTATCACAATGGTTGTTGTTAATACATTAAAAGGGATATTATTTATAACAACAAAATGAATCCTTAGCCCATTAACACGACTTAGCGCCAAACATAGATATTACCAGATAATTATAAAAAAAAAAAAACATTTTGATTACAAAAAAAAATTGTTAATCATGCAAAAGAGAGCACAGTAGCACTAGTGCCATTTTTTTTTATTTCTGATGTGACACCTGCACATTAGAGCTCTAAACCTATAGCAATTTCCAGTGACAATATAATGCACAGCTGTAGATTTGCAGCCAGGCTTTGTTTGTGTCATTAGTAATGTAAGGGGTACCAATCTGGATGTATAAAACCTATTAACCTAGCAGATAATCTATACTGTACTTGAAACATACTGTAAATAAAAGAATTAGTTAAAATATGGTGCTTCCAGACAATTTAAACTCTGAACATAACCTCTGAACATAAGAAGTTACCACAATAATTTAGAAAGCCTCAAACTTTAGGCTTGACATTGCTCATTCGATTAATTTTGTGTTGTAGTACATTTTTATGTGTTTGCAGAACAACAGATAAAATACAGAACATAATTAAAAACTTTCTGACTGTAAATAAAAGAGATCTGAAACAGACACAGATAGATGCACTCACTGGCAGGTATACTTAATGGTTGACAACTTCTACTCAGGAGATTTTTGGTTTGTCTCTTTGTGTGTCTATAGTTGTGGGAAGAGCATTTGTGACTGGGAAATATTTCTTCCTTACTCAGCAATCTGCACTGTCTCAGACACACACATACGCATTCAGTTGAGGTAAAAATCACTGTATGACACAATATCTGTCTGTGTACATGTTATGCAATACAGAGAACTAGACAGATACAGTAGGTACATACATTTCTAAAAACCGCATTGACAGATTTTCACCAATGATGGGCTATTATGTATTTAACTTAAAAATATCCAGTAAAGCAAAATGAATTGTAAGTTGTGGTTTGAATACTTAAAGATACATCACTGAAGTGCACTCAGCTCGTTCATTTATTTTTCATTTTCTATTTCTTTTTCTTCCTTTTCAAGCTCATGATTCAGACTAGCAAAAACTACATTTTGTCACACAGTCATTGGAAAATTGCAGTTAATAAGGCAAAATAAAACCCACTAGGACAGGTGAAGTCTGACAAAAGAGTGATGATTCATTATTTAGTTGTGCAATGCTGCATGCACAAAGGAACCAAAATTCAACTAAATTGTAATATTCAGTCTTCATAAGTGGACTCATCTGTTGCATATAAATGTGGTTAAATTGTATTTCTTGACCACAATTGACAAAGATATGTTTGGAAGAAAATTGGGTGCCATTTGAAAAGAAAAGAACACATTGTCAATTGTTAAACTCTGTTATGGAAATATTCTGCCATGAGTTTGTGTGGCAGTCAGTGGAACTTTGCAACAATAAAGGGAAGAATGAGTTCCACTAACTATTATCCACCAGATTCTGGATAAAAATATTACACACTCAAGAAAATTAAATAGGATCAAACTGCAGATCTTTAACTTGTCAGTCAAATGTGTAAACCACCACACTATGAAGTCTCTTTTTCTTTGCTCTTTTGTTAAATAAATGAAACAACTAAACTGAATTTTCAGATGGTTGTCCAAACCTTTGCAAATATGTATCAGTGGCTCACATGCCATTATGTCATAGGAATTTGAATTATGAAGTTAGTAGCTATATCCTCAATATATATCCTAAGAGAACATCTGTGTTTTACTTTTAAATTAGTGTTTGGGTAAGACAGTAACCCCAAGTTACTCTCCGATACATCCATTGGAGTATGAATGTGTGTGAATGTTAGATAGAAAGAGCTTACGTAGAAAGAGCTTAGAAAACAAAAGTGCTTGTGTGAATGGGTGAATGAAGCAAGTTGTGTAAAATGCGCTTAGAGTGCTCAGATAAAGTAGAAATATGAAATATGAGAACCAATCCAATTACCATTTATATCAAATTTCTATTTATACGATTTATATATTAAATGTCATGGTGCCTGTCTCTCCCCCGCTGGCTCAGTCTCAGGCCATATGTTTTTTTTATTGTTTTCTTCTGCTTTCTCTTCCACTTTCTCTCTCTCTCCTGTCTCTGGCCTGGCTGGGCGGAACTCATTACGGGCTGCCACCTTTGGGCCACGCACCTGGTCTGATTAACCACCTGCCACTCGTTAACCTGGTTTTCCTGGCCATTACTTAAGGCAGTAGCTCAGTGCTTCTCGTTGCTGGAATGTAACCCTGGCAAATCCTAGTCTCTAGTCTCTGTGAAATCTCTAGCTTGTTTCTGACCTTGTGTTTCTTGGACCTGTTCCTGTTTTCCCCATCCTGGAGTCCTCAGTTTGGCAATTTGGCATGGTGCGAGAAGGAGCGTGAGCCTATGTGGAAGAAGAGGAGTGTGGCATGAGAAAGTAAAGAAAAGCATGGCGTGTGTGATTGTGACTGTGTGTGAGGACCCTTCCCCTCCTTCCCGTGGATCCTTGGAAACCCCGACCCCACACTTTGTATATATTTCACCTGATTTTTGTAAATAAACCTTTGACTTTTGATTCTAAGCACTCTGGGTTTGCGCTTGAGTCTGTTCGATCCAGTGAAATTATATCTTAATAATAATTTTAATAGTAGTTTATATAGGACGCCATCTCAACTGCAGACAACGCACCCTTATATTTTATTTCAGCTGCATGTTCCATATATGGAAGTATCTATATAAACTGTATATATTGCAAACTGAAATCATTCTAGTACAGTACAGTAACTCCAAGCTATGAGGATGAAGAATGGAAACAATGTGTGTGATATCCCTGAATTGTTTGTTATGGAAGCCCCACGTGTGTGACTGTCTCATTAGCAGACCGAGCTGTCTAATAGGGGGCCATTTGTCTAAAGACTCTAGATGGAACCTAATGGGTACAGGGTGGGAATTAATAAACAATGCCCTCTGGCACATGGTCGGACAATTAATAGTGCTTAACAAGAAAGAATATAAATAAGAGGGCTGCTGGTGATGGACCTGAGTTGACAGAGTTGGGTGATCAGGGCATCTCCTCTATCACCCTGTTAAGGCAGACACATAACTTCACTTAGGGGCAAGAAGCTGAGGACAGAACGCTTAATCAGGAAGCATGCATTGGGGAAAATGCAGAGAAATAAAGCCTATTACACTTGTATATTATTTTAGGTTAAACTGCATCAATCATACCTTCTAGCTTGTTTTTTATCCACATAGTAAAATGATTGTGTATCAAGATTAAGAATCTCTTAGAAACTTTCTTAAACTTCACTGTAGGCTGGTAAAAAGCTGTATGACACCATGGCATTTAATAGTCATTCTTTGCTTTGTGATCCAATATAATAGATCTAAATCTAATTCTAATATAACTTAAGTGTAGTTATAGCAACTTGTATGGTTTTACACTGTTGCATCATATTGCTTCCTAGGGCATTTGTTTTCATTTGTTTGCTGCATCCGATATATATTTTCCATACTGCAATGTAGGGGAAAAGTTTAAGAAGTTGGGGCACATGAAGCCCATTCATATTCAATTCAATTCAATTCAATTCTTTATTTATTTGTCACATGTAGTTATAGCTGGTACAACATACAGTGAAATGTTTTTTCTGGCTAAAAAAGTACTCCCCCCGACTGTGCAAACATGCTAAAAAGGATTTTACATAAGCTAAGAAAAAAAGGAAAAGAAACAAAAGTTAAAAGTAAAAAAATATATAAAAAAACAATGTAAAAGTCCATATGTTTGTGCTTATAAATATATATCCATGACGTGCAAGATATTGCACTGTAATGAGTTGAATGAGAAGACTATAAAAATATACATATTTACATAGTACAGATGTATATAATAAGGTACGGATAAGGTTCAGAGAAGAAAGATAAAGTGCAAATTATGTACTGTGTGTGAGATTGTCCATCATGTTGTCCGGTTTGTGTTTTGGTTGAGGAGTCTCACAGTTTGTGGGTAAAAACTCCTCCTGAACCTTTCTGTTCTTGTTTTCAGGCTACAGAGGCGCTTCCCTGACCTCAGTGGCCTGAACAGTTTGTGGGCGGGATGGCTAGAATCCCTAATGATCCTGATGGCCCTGGATCTGCACCTTTCAGCATAGATGTCCTGCAGTGCTGGTAGAGATGTTCCCATAGTGCGTTCAGCTGTGCGCACAACCCTCTGCAGGGCTTTCTGTTGCTGTACTGTGCAGTTCCCGTACCACACCATGATGTTGTTGCACAGGATGCTCTCAATGACACCAGTGTAGAATCTCCTCTGTATATTCTTGGAGATCTTAAACCTCTTTAGACGCCTCAGGTGATAGAGGCGCTGTCTGCCTTTACTAATGAGGAAGTCCGTGTGTGTACTCCAAGTGAGGTCCTCGTTGATGTGGACACCGAGGTATTTGAAGTTGGAGACTCTCTCCACAGGGGTTCCATAGATCTGAATTGGGGTGTGAGTTTTCTCACCTCTCTGTTTTCTGAAGTCAATCACCATCTCCTTTGTTTTACTGATGTTCATGGAGAGGTGATTTGCCACACACCACTTTGCTAGTCCATCCACCTCACTCTGGTAGGCCGTCTCGTCGTTCCCAGAGATGAGTCCCACCACCACTGTGTCGTCAGCAAACTTCACAATGGAATTAGTGGGGTGTCTGGCCGTGCAGTCCGCGGTGTAGAGGGAGTAGAGAAGGGGGCTCAGTACACATCCCTGGGGGGCCCCTATGTTCAATGAGAGTGTATGGGAGTACAGAGGAGAGTGAAGTGCATTACAAAACACAGAACCCTCTCTGAGTTTGGTGATTCAGCACTGAGCTTGTCTCTATCAGATAAGATGACAGACTAATATTGATGGGTCCTGTCCTTGCTCAGCCTGCTACTGTACGTTGTACACAGATGTTGTGACACGGCATTCCCCCGGGCTTCTGCTTGGCCTTGTTGTGTAGCCAGAGTGACAGCCAACTGCTCCAGGTGGATAATCCTCTGAGGAGCAGAACAGAATTAGTAATGAGATTCGAAGCAAGAAATGTGGCCACTGTGTTTAAAGCAATAATAACCAAGCACATTTTTCAATTACTGACCTGATCTGGGCTCAGGAATAGGGCTGCAGTCTGTGATGAGTTGAAGCTTGTTCTATTTAATAAAAAATGGAGAAGATTACACGCTTGCTTGATGCGAACTTGTTTACAAGAATATTGGCAGAGTGACAAACTGGATAACTCTTGAATTAATATGTGAAGAGATTTTTTTTTCTTCTCTTATTAAGGAAAATCATTTAAAAAAATGGTTATGTATGTTTGTGCTAATGAGAAGATTTAATGACGCCACACATCATTTTGGGATTTGCTCTGCAAAATGTTGTCAAACTCTTGCTTTCTTTTTCATCATGAATGCTAGGGTAGGCTACTCAAGCCCTCTGAGAACAAAAAAGTCCACATTTACCAACAATTAGCCAATTAAGCCAACTTAATGGGTAATGCTGGGGCAAACATGCTGACTAAGAACATTTTTTCTTCTTCCTCATATATACTGCAGCATTTAACACACTAAGCTGTGCTTCACTTCTGACTATCTTAAAGCTAGTGGCTATGTGTAGTGCAAAATCCAATATGTCTTCCAATAAGATCCTCTGAAAAGCCATTAGACCCACTGTGCTCCTTCTATCGAAAACCCTAATGGCCTTCTGCTTGGGACAGGTGCTCCACAAATTGCTTCGTCTAAATGATTAATGAGAGAAGATTTATAAGAGGACCAGTCCAACTGTGTGGGCTGTGTATGAGAGGAGTGGGTGTACATCAGTGATGATAGCTGACAGGATAGTGAGTATACCCTCAAGTCTTTGAGTCGAGTCTCGAGTCTTTTAGAATGTTGTAGTTCCATATTTACAGTTACCTTTTGCTCACCTTATTAAATACGTATAGTTCATCCTACATTAAGAATAATGATTAAAACCAAAGTTGTAACTGAAATATAAACTTTTCAAAGAATGCTATTCCAGAAGAATGTGATACAGTCAGGTCCATATATGTATATTTGTATAACAATGGTCAGGTGAGGCCTCTTCTCTTGGTATTTCATGACAAATAAGGCAGATAAAATTGTTGATTCCAAGTGTTAAACTTGCATTTGGTAGTTCCCACTAGAACTCTGGATATATGGTCCAAAGAGGTGGCAATGCAAGTGAAGGAGGTCATTGTTAGACAACCAAAATAAACCTATGAGAGAGATAGGAATGGCCAAATCAACAATATGATATATTCTTTAAAATAATGAGCAGATAAATGAATAAATGCACTTACCAGCTCAACAGCACCAAAAGTGCCTGGAAGAATTATTTCCTTGGTTAGGAAAACCTTCATCACAACATCTAATCAAGTGAAGAACACGCTTGGGGGGTCAGAGTATTATTGTCAATGTCTAAAATCGGGACACACCCTCATGATTGGAAATATACGGGGATTGCAAGGTGCAAACCACTGGCTAAACTCAAGAATAGAAAGCCCAGATAAGACATTGCACTAAAACATCTGAAAGAGTCTGATCTGCTCTGCGAAAAAACAAAAAATCTATGGACAGAAGAAACCAAGACTAACTTGCATCAGCATGATGGAAAGAGAAATGTATGGAGAATGAAAGAAATGGGTCATGATGTGAAGCAAAACACATTATTCATGAAAGATGGTGAAATGTTATGGGTGGACATGTATGCATGTCCAGTGTCATGTGCTGGCGGAATAAGGTCACTTGTGTTTATTGATGATGCCTATTACAGTTATGACCCAACCACAGATTGCTACGTAGCAATAATTACATTTAGACATTGGTGAGTTTATCCTGCCAGGAATCTTCACGTTACAATTTGACTCTCAAAAAAAGGCATTAAAGATAACACATGACACACAGTGCTTTCTCTTACTCCCTCAATAGCTTTAGGTCCAGAAACAGAGGCTATGTATTGCTGTCTAAAAAAATGTGAAATTAAAAAAAAAAAGAATCTCACATAATATAGCCGTAATTATCTTGACCTACTATTCTCTTGCTGAGTTGGTTCTTGGGCATAGCGACATGTGGTCATAGTAATTGCTCCTGAATCATTTCCACTTTCACCACTGTCACGCTGAGATTTCAAATCACAGAAAGAAGGCCAAGGCACAAATTGTTTCACAGATCAGCTGCTTATCCTGAATATCTTCCCTACACAAACCAGAAAGATAAAGGATTTCTTTGTGTTTATCTCAACTCTGATATATAAAGGCCTACAAATTAAAAACATCCCAGTTTGAGATGCATTCATAATGGCTCTATTTTTCCTCAGGTGCAGCCGTTATTGATTTGGACAGAAAGCTGTTTAAATGTCTCTGTGTTGTTAGCATGACTTTAAATTTTATGATAGAAATAAAATGGTATAAGGCAACATTACTGCTTGACTTTTGAACTAATTGCAACAAAGAACAAATGTGTGTTTGTTTTTTTCTTTATTATCATTATTTTTTATCAACATCTCAATATATTAAGCTTAGTAAAAGTTGGAACATTTTAAAATATAATGAGTAGTTTATGGATATTCATCAGTAAATCAGTAAAGTTTTTACAGTAACTTAACAGGTGGAAAAGTCGAGTCTCATTTCAAGAAATGGGTGTTACTTTGAATGAAAATGTGGAATTAATTACACATCTTAGTAATTTTGGTCTATACCTAATGGTTTCTTATTTGAAAATCCAGAGTGTGTGCACTATTTACTCTGAAAATTATTTGTTTAGAGTACTTGATTTGTTTTATACTAAGATTAGTCTCAGGTTTCAGTCAAGCCAGAGACTAAATCAGCTAACGGTATGTCTTGGTTGGACTGCTGTATCACCTAATGGCTTCAGTCTATCATGATTGAATAAACATTTATAATCAATTGGTTGGCGGCAAACCAGGAAATGATCAGACAGGAAAATCTGCCAGTTAAGCGCAAAGCCAGTCCATCATCTTTCCCTTGGATTGCCAGGTCGTTAATTCATCTTTAATCACCACTGTGTCCATTGGTTTTCCTCTTCTGGCTGTCAAAAAACCATTAGACTCTTTTTAGATTGAGAGAAGTGACTGGCCCATCATTTGCACACTCACTTACTCCATCACATCAGCAGGCCATTTTAACATCTTGTGACTCTCCCAGTCACTGCAGAGTCATGGTTTCTTGGACTTTGTACTTTGTTTTTGAAACCCAGCAATAGCCACACACACACATACAATGAAAATTTAATTAGTATACATTTAATTAGTTAGTTCTCAGGGTTACTTTTTCTTATTATGTTTTAATGTTTTTTGTTTGTTTGTTTTAAATTTCTTCATTATTTGACTAAATGATTCACTGCTAAAAAGTGCTAAATAGGTTTCACCAAATGAGAGATGGACTGTGGCATAATGACAGAATCTTTCCTCAAAAATTAGGTGTTGCACTCAGCATGTATTATACTGGTCTAAGGTGGTTTTCATAAAGCTACAGAAGCATCGGAAAGATGTGTTGTGAAGGGTGCAGATGCTGGACAGAGACTCCAGAAAGCATTTTAGGTGCATCTATTGGTTATAGTCCATACATACTGACTATCTGTAGTCAATTACACTGTATTAGAAGCTTACAGTTCAAAATGGTTATATTACCACTTGTTTAGAAGGCGTTTTAAAAAAAAATTATGGAAGTTAGAAGAAAAGACACACCAACAAACAAGAAAACTGCTTTCTAGTTGGTCTAAGATTACAATAAATGGAAACTATTTCCTGATCACCTAGATGGCACTTCCCAAATTGCATGAATCATTATGTTGTTTTCTCTCCCTTTCTTTCTCTGCTGGCTTAACCCCTGCTGCCTCAATGATTTTCCTATAGCAGAGGTCATCACCAGAGTTTTGTTTTATTTTATTTTATTTTATTTTATTTTATTTTATTTTGTGGGAGGACATATGTACAGGTTATTTTTGTCTCATGGACATGCATGCACAAACACCAACATATTCAAAAGACTTCATTGATCTTTTCACAGAGGAAAAATGAGGAAAAATCGAATAAAGGCAGCAATACACAAAGAAATAGACCGAAGAAGATTGCAAGTTAACAGGGATGTAACTATTTGAGTTAAAATGCTCAGGTTATGCTTGGCAATTCTTTTATTGTAGCAGCACTGCATTCAACATGCTTGTCTGTTACGTTTAATTCAAAATGTGGACCCATGAGGACCTGGATAAAGGCAGGTGAGGCAAACTGAGGGGACTTTTAATGAAATGTATTAAAGTAGAGTAGCAAAAAGCACTGCGGGGAGCAGGCAGTCTAATAAATGTCTAAAAGATGATACACGCTGAGACATGAAGCTACGATGCTGGAAAACAGAGAGACTGACAGTTAATCATTGGAAGCACTGGGCTAAATACACAAGGATTTTAACTGGGAAACCAAATGCAAGTTCGAAAGAAAATGGAAAGAGATTAACAAAGGGAGGGAAAAAGACAGAGACAGATTGTTTTTGGATTGTCCACTTGTTCATAATCAAGCTTACCATTTAGTGATCAAGCCATTTTGTAGCATTGTTTGATTTCTCAACTGTAAATTTCCTCCACTTTATGCATGCATGTTTACAAATATCAGTCAGGCCTGCGACCAAACGTTCAAGAGTTTATGAATATATTCATTTTAAATTCTGAAATAAATACATGACCTCGTGTTGAGGGCATGACATTCCTTTAATTCACAGTGGTGACCATGCTTCAATTCATCTCACTGGTATCAACTAAGTCAGTATATTTAGCACCTTTAGTAATTAAAGAAGAAAAAGACTCCAATAATTATGGAGATTGTGTGCTGTTTTTTTCAGAGGTAATTATGAAAAGCTTCAACTACTGTCACTACCAAAATATTGGACGTCTTTTATCATAAATATAGAGTGGGTGAATGTGGAATCTTAAAGGGTCTACAGCCAGGTCGCTCAGCTAGAGACCATGTGTGGTTGTCCTCTCCCATATTTTCCCCACAGGCAGTTGACACAGAGTGGGCTCATCAGAGACACATATGACTGTGCCTGATGCCTGTGGAGTGGTCAGAAGAAAGGTCAGTAGGTTGACCCATGCTGGGACTGACCTAGGTGGACTGGGTTTTAGTGCCGGAAGCCCTTGTGTGCCCTGTGGGGTGTGTCCAGCACACAGTAGTTCATAACTGGGCATTGGCAGGATTGTGGCATGTGGTTTTGTACCTGCGGTATGCTCTGGAGATGAAGGTACCTATGCAGAGGTAACCCCATATTCTTGATAGATTAGCAGGCCAAATGCGCTACTGAGTAGAAAGGACATGGGCCCAGGGTGGCATTGAAGTATCCTTGAGTGACTGTCATCCACCACGGTTTACCATGCATCAGCTGTCGACTCTGAGATGGTAAGTAGCGTGTGTTCAATAGGCCTGGGCATATCCACACACCGATGTGTCTGCATGTTGCACCTAAAGAGTGGTCCCCTCAACCTCATGCTTTGTCTGAAACAGTGGCACTGCAAGAAGATTGCAAAGGAGGTGGATAGTTCCCCTTTCACTGCAGGGATATCTGGCCAACTTATTTGGAGCTGGTGGGTTAATGCTGCACTACAAAATATCAGCAAATACCAAGAAAGCAAAGCACTATTACTACAAAACGAAAGTTTTAGCACCTACACACAGATGGGGAAAAAAATGTTGGTACTGACTGACACTAGTAGCAATTCTAGTCCAAAATTACCATGTGGGCAACTGGGACACAACTTGCTAAAATAAAACAAGAAACAACTATAACAGTAAGAAAAAATGTGCAGATTTACGACAGGAAGTCACAAACATGGAAGGACAGGAGAGAAAAAAAATACATACTAAAAATACAAAGCTCAAAAAAATATACACAGGAACCTGAATTTTAACAAAACCTCCAAACCATGACATTTATTACCTTCACCTCACCTCACCTCAAGTACCTAACTAATTAATAATTGAGGTGAATAGGCACTTCTTCTTTTTTTACAAGAAAACTCCACAAGGAATCTATAACAATAATAGACAGGAAATAGTATAATGTTTTCTGCAGTCTGGACACCCATTTTGCTAAATCATTACTGATCTGTTGTTAAGATAAAATGTAAACTCTTAGTTTCTGGGGAGGTCTAACATGACAAATTTAGGAGAGACTAATCCAAGTTAATAGCTTCCTAAAGGGATTTAGAGATTACAAGCATTTAAAGTAATCAGATGTGGAAAACAAAAATGTTTGGTAGATGATCATTTTTTCAAGAAGCTTGCAATTTTATATCAATGTCCCTTTTGTTTGCAGAGACTTGCTTTATTATGTATTCAAGCTTTTAATAGCAAATATTAACAAAAACCATTATAGGTATTTAACATTTTATTATCACACGTTTGTGATGGTGTTTGTTTTATCAGTTTTTAATCTATTAGTTACAAGATTACAGTTTAAACAGATGATACTGGTGTACCTAATAGTTAGAGAACAATAATATATTCATTATAAGGTTATGCTTGTGTATGGTTGCCTTCAGTGGTACAACAGTCTTGATTCAGTGCTGTGGCTGTTTTATAAGAAGATAAATGGTTTCTGCAGAAACACTGGAGACTCAGACCCAAACTGCACAGTAAGTGGCAGCCCTGGACCTACCTGTAATAATCTCATACATCTACAACATGCAGGTGTAGTGTACTTTCACTGAGGAATGTAAATATGTAATGTAATGTAAATGTTTCTTATATTGTTAATCTGTTAATCTGTAGTGTTCAAGAATCACTGTCATCTGAAAATATTTTTCCCCAAATGAAACTCTTTTTTATGGGGGTTTTTCTGAAAAAATCAAAATGAAATGTGGTTGTTCAGTGGGAATGCTCATTTTCTTAAAAAAAATGGCTGCAAACTGTGAAAATCTGTTGCTGAGAAACAGAGCGCTAATCTCAGAGTTGTAACAATGTAATAAATTATACATTATGTGAGTTCATTTCCCTGTACAAATAACAAAATAGTGCATTATACAAGTGTTTTTGTTTGGTCAGCATCAGTAGCTCAGAGCAGAAACATTAAAGTAATTTAAAACAATATGTTTGATTTGGGGCAGGACGGCGGTGCAGTGGTGATCACTGTTGCCTCACAGCAAGAGTTCAACTCGACCATCTGGCTGAGGATTTTGGGTGGGTTCTCTCCAGGTACTCTGACTTCCCCCCACAGTCCAAAGACATGCAATTAGTGGGGTTAGGTAAATTGCCCATATGTGTGAATGGTTGTCTGTCTCTCTGTGTTAGTCCTGCGACTGGTGATCTGTCTGATGGGACTGAGTAAAATGGCCTGGATACTCTGCCCCTTAAGCAATAACTTATGCATTAGTACAGTGTACCTCAACAGAGAAGGCAGAGATAGATCTGTGATATCGAGCCATATATGTAATTTGCCGAGGTGAATGCTTTGTCTTTGTTTTTGTTTTTGAAGAAATGGTTTATATAATAATTGTGATCAGCAGCATCTTTCCTCCACAATGCAGCACTTTATATCCATCTCACAAGCTGGAATTTATAAACTGACACAGTCCTCCTTCCATCTGCAGCAACTACAGAAGTAAACAAAGCAGTGGGAGCTGTAGGCTGACAATGAGAAAATAAATGAACAACATATTTGCCCACCATCTTCACAGCTGCCACCCTCCCACACTGTGAATTAAAACGGCATGCAACATACAAAAGATAGCAAGCATTCTGAAACACCAGTTGATCTGCATTTACACATATATGGCCATTCATAGCAATTTTATAGAGTTATTAATTTAACATTGCTTTAAATGCCATAGCTCCACTTCATAAAGCTATAGAATAATATTTAATAGTCAGATGGACAGCATATCTACTTGAGTACAGAAGTGGTTGAGAAAATGTGGGTTCAGAGTGTGGGTGATTCATGTACCCACACGAATGTGTGGCGGATGATTCATTTATGTCTCCCAGCAAAGGACACACTTTTACACTGATACATTAGTGACATTGAACGTCTAACCATTTGAACAGCCATGCACACGTCTCATTAAGTTAAACACTGTTTTTTGTTGTTGTTGTTTTTTAATCTCTGACTGCTTTTCTGTCAACTGACTGGACTAGTGATCTAATTAGAATACCAGAAATGTCATAGCACTGCCCAAAGGTGCATTAGACCTGACTGGAATATTTGCAGTATGTCAGACATCAAATAAACACTGATCCTAGAGAAGATGAAACATTTAATCAAAAAAGGTATATTACCAAGAAGGTCTTTCAGTTTACAATTGACAAGGACTACAATACAACTACACACAATAGAACTGCAGCACAACATACAATTATATGGAGATGTTTGTTTTAATAAAGGTTTGCGTTAGAAAAATCTTGGTAAAATGTTAAAAGTGTTATCTTTTCTTGAAATATGAGCAAGATGATGTCATGTATTTTTTATATATATATTTAATGTTCGCCCTGTGTATTTCATGTTTTGAATCATGCTTCAGAGGCAGCACTAAGTCAAATAAAGTGAGTCACTCTTGCATGGATGTAGGTGTAAATTTTGTGATTGACCTGAGTGGGTAAATTATAGTTATGAACAACAATAGGTAATGTTCTTTGGAAGCTCTCGACAGGCTGTGATGCAGTATTTTTGGTTTTGTCCCTGAAGCAAATGGTTTTTGTTTCGTTTTTGAAAATATAGCTGTTTTAGACCTGTTCTAAATAAAGTTGTTATAGTTTATTAGGTTAAAAAAATAAATAAAACTATTTACCTCCCTCTCACCTCCTGCCAGGGTTTATGTGTTACTCCTTAAAGCTCTGGTTCTTTATCTGAGGCCTGTGAGTTTGATGGTTATTGTGTAGTATCTTAGCTGTTGAAACTATACCCTTCTGGAGAGAGACCTCAAATAGGGTACCTAGAGTCTGGAACGGCTCTCCCAGCTTGGGTTGCTCTCCATATCCTGGTGCAAAGGCAGAGTCAAAGGTGTTACTATGTAGCTATACAACATGCTCCAAGAAAGATTGGATGGCCTGTTCGATACTATTTGCAGTTATTATCAAAGATAATAACCAAATATTTTTCTCAGGATGACATTACACTGACATTTAATGTCTTTTAAGTTACACATATAAGCCACTTTTTGGACTGCATTTTTCATCTGCACAGTGTTGTCAAATTTAAGAACACCCTAAACTTTACTCCATGTATTTGTTGTTTCTCTGCTGGACTATTCCAAGTATATTCTCAGCTCTAATTACTTTCTGAGAAACCCCCAGTTGAAAAGGCTGCAGTGATAGTCCTGACAGGACATAGAAAAGACAGATCACATTTCTTCCATGCCTCCTCTTCATTGCTTCCTTGTAAAATCCAACAGACAATTTAAAAACATTCCTGTCACACACACAAAGCCCTGAATCATCATGCAATCATATCTAAGAGAGCTGGACCATGTTATTCCAATAAAGCTTTGCTTTTAGAATACAGACATATTTGTGGTTTCTACATTTCACAAGTACAATGGCAGGCAGAGACTTCAGTTATTAGGCTTGTCTTTGGTGGTGTCGGTTTAGGTTTGGAAGGCAAGTATCTGTAATTTGAAGATTAAAGGTTTTGGTAAAACTCTCGATCAGGTTATGCTGAACAGTCCCTGTGTTAGTTTGCTATAGAGCCATACATTTATATACTACTATCACATCTCATTAACATATTCTCTCTCTAATAGTTTGTTCTTTGTCCTGTCTTTCATCTCTCTCACCATGAATCTTTCTAATGATGTCTCTGGGGACAGAGTTTCTGATCATGTTTCTGATCTGCGGTTGCTGTCCATCCTGAGCCTGAATCTGCTGCGAGTTTCTTCTGCTAAGATGATAATAGTAGTATAGACTGGACTGAGAGAGATGAGAGAGGACAAACAATCAAGCAGAAACTAGCTCAGCATAGCCCAGCCTCAGCCTTTTATCTTTTACACAGCCTTCACAGCCTTTAACTGTAAACAAAACTTGAAAAAAAAATCAACCACTGCCATTAAGTGCTAACAAGATCTATAAAGAGCCATCAGAAGCAAAAGCTGCTTTATGGAGATAACTGTTCGCGATCAGATGAATTTAAGTCATCTACATTTAAAAAAAATGTCACTCAAAGTTGAAAGTAAATGACTCGCAATGTAAATTTAATGCAAACTGTTTAAGTGCTCCAGATTTGTATTATTATTTCTTCTAACACCTTCAGATGTCATACCGATAATCATTTTTAGGAAGTGCAATATTACATCCTAAATTTAGAAAACGGTATATGGTAAATATTAGGAAAAAACAAAAGGCCACAGGCTGGATAATGAAGTACTATCGTACACCAATCTAACAAACTAGAACACAAAACGTGCAAACAGCAGTGTCCCTTTGCATGTTTGTTGAAGCATAATGACAATTTTTCAGGAGCTTTCATTTTCTGTTGACAAATATGTCTTTTCTTGTCTGACGGATGGATCATTGCGAGTTAGAAGACAAAGTGAACTGGGGGTTGTGGGGAGAATGATGACTTTTAAAGGATAATAAAGAACCTCTAGGGGACAGCTCAGCAGAGTATTATTCAAAAGCATTTTAATTTATAGGGTAATTCTAAGGGAAGAGCTGTCCTTATCAATGAAATAGCTTCAGTCTGACTGTGAGCCTTCTGGCATTTAATTTAGTTCCCTTGGAGGTTCTTTGTTTTAAATAACAGCAGTGGCAAAATTCTCAAATATTATATTACTATCATGAGCAATATCACAATACCCTCAGTGAATCTTGACACTGATAACAAATTATTGCCCAAAATGAATAATTTTATGTTTTATATTTATTATTATTATTATATATAATAATAATATATGTCAAATCATATATATTACTTTATTTTCACATAGTTCATCTGACACTGATATTATTCACAGCTATATTTATTTTGGTGTAGTGCTTTGGTCTCAAACTGTCACCGCTATTAAAAGGAGATGTATTATATAGGTCAGGTAGTGGCTAAATAACCCTCCAGGAAGGTGTTTCTGTTTAGCAATCAGCATAAAGCATACGAAGAATGAGTTGCATGTGGACATCAAGTGTACTGAAGCTTTCAAAACTGTACAACAGGATGAAAAAGAAATAAATAAAGATGTAAAAGAAATTTGCATTTTTATGGGCACTCTCCATTCAGCATGACAAAAACACAACACAAGCCAAAGAGGCAAATGAAAAGCAGGAAGCGTAAAATTTCTACTGTATTTACAATATCTCTAGTCACCCCATAAAGTTTTAAAATGACAAAGAAGTAACTGAAAAGCAGAGTAACTGAAAAGTAATTTAATCAAATGTTTAACAAACTTTTTAAAAGATATTGTGTTACATAATATACTGCAATTTACTTTTCTGAAGTCGGTATGACAATAACGCAACAGTTAGCAATTACAAATGATTGATATATGCACTGATGAAAATACTGAACATTCTTGTTAATGGATTATACCATCTGGATGGTATAATACATTATGCTGCTGCATTCTACTTCCTGTACTAAAGCAAGGTAGCATTTTTCTGATATTGAAATTGACTGTCATGATTCTGTGGCATTTCTGAGCCTGTGAGCAAGCATGTTTCAAAGAAAGGACAGTTTTTATGAAAACTATTGGTGCTGTGGCCAAAAATTGGCTCTTTACTTTTCAAGAACATGGTGACTCCTTCTTCTTTTACTCTATGAAGAACCACTCCTAACTCATTAATATTTTATATTCTACCTGTCAATCAGGTATAGCATGGAAGAAGGAAGCACTTTTCCTGTGATGCAACGCTAAATGTGCTTTTAGTGTCATAAATGCTTTCATAGTTAGCGGGTGACTGACAGTGACCTTGCCACAGCAGAGACAAGTATAACACCACTCAGAATGACAATGCTCACCACAGGCCTAATTAGTGATGTGCAGATGACAACTCTGAAGGAGAGGTCACTTGGGGGTAGCAAATACTTGGCAATATGGTTAGGCTCTCCTAGATATCTTTGCCTCTGGGAAGAACAAGATCGCATGACTTTCTATTATTCAAGGCTGTACCAGCCTTTGACCTACCTTTCATTACTGGAAGTACTGGAAACTTTCCACAATGTAGACGAGATGAAGTGTGGTGGAGGTTAGGAGATGTATAATGCCTCTTTTTTTTTGTATGGTGACAAGCTGACAGTATTTGGCCTCCCTCTGATAAATGGGAAGACCATAATGCAGCAAGATACTGACACACTGATTTGACTTTGAAGTTATTTTAAATATCTTTTCAAGGTCTCTTATAAAGATGTAAAAAAGAAACAAAAACATATTTTAGAAGGTTCCCTTTTTTACCTTTCCCTGAAATTTTCAACACACAGCTTCAATCTTTAAAGATTTCACAGAGATGAGGTGAGACTCTCATTCTACAGAAACATCAGCATCAGCACAGTGGGTAGAGACTGCTGGGGGGTAGAAAAATGGCAAGAAGAACCAAGTCCCTAAGTTTGTGGCATGAAAGAGAATGGAAGTTAATGAGCAGCTACCTGGATTTAATCTGCTCGCTCAAGCTGCATGTTGTGTTTGTGCACACCAAACTTTGATGCCTTACTAAAAAGAAGTAAGACAATGATTGAGGTGCTTGACTTATAAACAACATACAGTCGAGCTCTTTCAGGCCTATACTGAAAACTGCATCTCTTAGGAAACTAATTAAAATCAACTTTAAATTAACTTCCACTAGGGCAAAGTGAAGTTTATTATGTGACATGTATTATAATTAATGAGTTTGCTGTATGAGATCATTTGTCATGTCCTAAGTTCAGCTTTGAATTACAAACCTATTTCCAAGGACTTCTGCATATAGCCTCAATTGGTGTTTTTCCAAAATTTTAATGTTTATTCAATTCCATCCATATGTCATCCGATCTTTTGGAAAATAAGGAAACTATAAATGACGGGGAAATGACAGAAAGAAATATGAGGGAGTTGGTTGTAATTACGCCTACAGATTCTAATAAACCATGAGATAATTGCATAATTAATCCTCCATCATTCTCAAGTAAGCTTGTCCCTTTCTGTGACTGCCTTACACTTGCATGTGTATAAATACATTAGCGCTGTATTAAAGACAAACCCAAAAATGTTCAAAGCCACTGTGTTAGCATGGAATAATCTGAAGAAAAAAAATACCAGTAGCATCTAGCAAAAAAAAAAAAAAAACCTTTTCAAAGTCAATATAATGCACAGGCCAGTGGAACGCTTTCAAGAGCACATTCCCGGTAGATTAATTTCTAATGCAAAATCCACTGTTCCTTGAACTAACTTTAATGTGTTCCCCATAGGGTGCAGTAAGTGTTTCTGTTCCTGATGTCAAAAATGCACCAGTGGAACGAATACAGGTATCGCGTTATTGCGCGTCTGCTAATGAAACACAAGCCTGTGAGTTATTAATTAGCAAATTAGACCAGTGTATAAATGACACCATTACTCTTTCTTTTAAATGTTCTGTGCTTCCTGACAGGAGGTTGTAGAGATATTATTGTGCCACGAGCATACTTCAAATTTGATTGCTTCAGCGGGAGATGAAATAAAAACATACATCATCACATGCTGTATGATGGTGTATGGCTAAACATTGAATGCTAGGAAGAACTGAAATCTGAACCTCATATAACCATTTTAAACCTCCCTATGTTTTATACAAGGTCACTCTTCTTAAGACGTAAGTCAAAAGTTTTGTTCATAGAGTCTAAAAAGTTTAAAGTTCTCAGTCCTAATAAATGAAGTCTTTTGGCTTGGTTGCTTTATTTAACCTACTCTGAGCTGTTCTCTTTCAAAGGCTCTCTCCGTATGTGGACTTTGTGATCATTATGTACACAAGATTAGTATCTATAGAACTGTCATGGAGTGTTTCTATTGAAGCTAGTGCCCATAAACAGTTAAATATACAGTATTTTTCAAGATTTGTCTGTTTATCTTCATCTTTCCTCTGCAGAAAATGCTCATCTGTCCCATGAAGGTTTAGTATCCAGATATAGTACAGTAACTATTGGAGGCAATGTAGCTATGATTGTTTTCCAGTTAATGTATTTTATCAATATTATCAATTTTGTTTTCATTCATATTAATTTGATTCTGTCTCACTAGAATCTCCACCTATAACAGACAGATGTGACATAAAAAGATGGATGAATGCTCGGACCACTGCATTTCCTGACCTAAATGACTGAGCAGGGATCAAGTATAAACTATCAATTAATTTGGCCAGCATGGTCTATTTTATAATTTAACACTTCTTTGCCACTGCTTGTAATACAAAAACAGTTCATTTCTAACATGACTAACCTCATGAATAGTACCAGCCAACTAACTAATAATAACATTCTTGTGATTTCTTGTCATATACCTGGGATGGAATTAAACCCTTATTTCAGCGTCAGGGTTATTTTCTCTAACTTGCTTAGAGATAAATAAATAAAAAACATCTAGTCTCATAGAGATGCTAAAACCTAGTCCATGCATTCATTACTTCTAGACCTTACTATTATTATTCCTTGACTATCAGGATGTTTCAAAAACTGCAGTCGAAAATGCTTCATTGCAGATACCAACAGGGACTGGCAAATAAGATTTCTTCCATTTCTTTTCATTGGCTTCCAATAAAAAGTCCTTATAGTACCATATTTTGTCATGTTCCCAATGCCTGCAGCCTGGTGAAGCTATAGAAAAACACATTAAAGAGTCTCTGGCCGCAGGTGTAATTCATGCATCATCCTTTCTTCTGGGTCCTGGCTTTTATTTTGTTGACCATAAGGATAAGACATTAGGCCCCTGCATAGATTATGGAGCGTTCCGAATAAATTGTCAATGATAAATAGCGCCCACTGTTGATTAGCTGCAGGGCGCTACCATCTTCACCAAATTTATGGCATTCCTAGTGAAATGGATTTTAATAGAGGTCCTCAATTTATGTCAACACTTTGGAAGTTTTTCTGTAGTGCTCTTGGTTCTAAAGTTGGCTTAATGTATCGGTTCTATCCTCAAAGCAATGGTCAAACTAAGCAGGCAAATCAAGAGCTTGAAGCAGCCCTGTGTTGCATTGCCGTTACTAATCAAACCACCTGGAGCTCACAGCTTCCTTGCAAAAAGCAATAAAGGATGCAAATGTTTACAAGTCATTTATATCCTACTTCTTTTGTCAGTTGAATAAAGAGTTTAACTTGCACATTAATCATTGTATTCTGTTTCATTTACATATTACACACTGTCCCAACATTTTTCTAAAGTATACTGTAATTAAATTTACAGCTTATTTATTTGCATAAATCAGTTTAATTCACTGTGCAGAACTGCTTTTGTATTTTATATTTTTTGTGTGTCTGTTTGGTTTGTTTGACCATCGCAGAATGTTCTTTTTTCATATGCATCACCAAAGTTTATTTTAGATTTGAGGCAACATATTTCAGTTTTCTGTTTAGGTATCATAATGTTTCCCCCACTGATATTTTAAATAAAAGAGGCATTGTGCATTGACAGACACAATGTAACATGTAACTGCTCAGTGAGTGCAATACTTGCTAATGATTGACAGATCTATGAGTCCCAGTGAAGCTGTTAGCTTGGCTTCTCCTAATGGACAGCAGAATGGATGGATGTCCATGAGGTATTTACAAATTCATGCCCTAATTTATTTTTAATTCCTGTTGATAAAAACTATTTGAAAAAGAGATATTTTGCAGAAGGGAAGACAGAATGAGAACATAAAACTTGGAAAAAAGTAGACACATTGCAATATTAAAGTATTAAAACATAAAACTCACCATCAGTGAATTATTCTTAAATCATCAACTAACTTTCAAAAAGTGTAAGTTAGTATTTTTAACTTCAATGTCTAATTAATGTGGGAATTAATAACAAATACTGTGCAAACATCTTTTCATCTTTTCAGTTGAAGCTCTAATAAATCATGGACAATGAATATTACTGTTAAAACATCATTATGAACAAAGTTATCTCTGATGTGAATTAATGTCACACAGTCAGATGTATTATTTCAAGCATAAACCACTATTCAAAATCCAGAGTCATACCCTCATTTTTGGATGACTCATCCATAGTAGAGGTATCCCAAAGGCCCTCATTTCTCACTCTGGAATGAGGGCAATCCCTTAGCAACCACCTCTCTAAGCACTTTGTGACAATCCCTAAAGGCTACAGTCCAGCTTCCAGTGAACATTTTAAAGCACACAGTGAAGTTGATTTCAACTAAAGCTGCTGACCTCAGCTCTCTAACCTTCCCCATTAGCAGTCCAGATATCTCTTGCATTTACCATTCTGGGGCTAGCTCTAGGGGTGGTGCATAAATTTAGCGCTGGTGGTTGTTTGTTCTAATTAGATTTATGGGTAGGAACTGTTTGGAGAAGCAAGACAGCACTGTTTTATTATTAAGCTCAGAATCAGGTCAGATGAAATGAGAAGCAATAAAATGCACTTTGGTATTAATGAGCTCTCAAAGTGACACATAGGTATAGCTGTAGTAAAAGTGAATATATGGTAATTGTGGAGGAAATAAAAACATTTTTACCAAACTTTCAAGACACAACATAGTCATAAAAAGATCCATGACCACAAAATCAAATTACCTATTCAACCCAAATTGGAATAGTGAAAATGTCTTACTAAGTTAGTGTAGAACACTGGATGAAGAATACAGGATACGTTCTGCAATAGAAGCTCTCAGAAATTTCTGAATGTCTTTTTTCTGTACATTCTGTCCTGTAATAAAGTCTGATAGCAAATGAAATCAGTTAAAACTGCAATAACTGCACTAAATAAGGCTTATGTAATTCCCTAATGATTAAATTTAATGTGCAGTAAGGCTGGCATGTATTTTGCTTGCAACAGTTTATTGGTTTCATACTCGCAGTGAAACATTTTATGTGTGTACTTAAAGCAGGACCCCTGCAGCAACTAATGAACTAATGTCTGTCAAGCTTTACTTGACTTGACATTACCTGATGGGCTCCAGGGGGCTGTCATGCCGCAATAGGCAGGGTACACCCTACAGCTCACCAGTCCATCACAAGCAACTACGCAGTCTCACATACCCACCTAATCTAGAATTAAAAGTCTTGGACTGTAGGAAAAAGCTGTAGTAAGCAGTGGAAATGGGGCAACATACAAACTCGACACATAAAAAGCAGCAGCCAAGAAGCTTGCTGTGCAGCAACAGTGCTAACAACCATAAGCCCGCTATTTGACAACCCTGCAGATTATATACAAAGTGCTGTGTATTCTGTTCGATGGTGTTTTTGCATGAATAAAATTCTCATATATTACAGTTTTCACTTTGCAAATGTAATCAACTGAAGTTATCATCATTGAGGAGACATTTCATAAATAAATGTAATAACATTTGGGAAGCTTTGCCACAGCAACTACATACAGTGCTGTTTGCTGTGGTTGACTGAAATAGAATTACTCACTGAGTCCCACCTGGCTGGTGTGAGACTCAGAGGAGTTGGCTAATTAAATAAGCCAAACACTCCAATTGAGTCTTTCAATGTGACCTCTTACAGTCCATGGCACATCTATTTAGATTCCATCTGCTCTGAATTAAGGATGCACACATTCTCATTTTGTCCCGGCTGCTCTAAGCAAAACAACTACTGTTTATCAAATTCGCATAAGTGCTGCCAAATGCTTGCATGACACAAGAACAGCTGCCAGTGAGTTGCAGGTGGAATCGTACTACATTATAGAGTTTTAAAGATCATTGCACTTTTAACAGTGATCTTTAATATCTGTCTTACTATACATTACATCACTTGTGTCCTTATTTAATAGCTGGTAAGTTTGTGTGGATCACATCGTCTCTCACACACACACAGATTTGTGGGTGTTAGGGTGGGTGGGTGATTGGTTGTGCGCGTGTGTGTGTAACTCAGCATCCAGCGAAAGCAATCATATCTCACTCCGACTGAGTTTTACAATTTATTTTCTTCCTCTTGGAGCTGAGAGCACAAACCCTTATTACCATTACACTATGAATTATGAATGACCACAGAACTGTGCATAAAGGCTTATGTTATTTGTGAACTGTATTATTAAACAGAAAGCTGTTTTGCATGCCAGGCTGAAGCAAGGCAGTATACTATCTTACTTATATAAATATACTATATATATATAAAGTATATAGTATCGGGAAGGTACATGATTACTAGTTACCAGGGCAAATATACAGACAGATGGGGTTTTCTCAATACCTTCTAAAAGGCCAACACATTTTCAACATTTCTGACTGAAATTATTCTTTGAAGCAAACCAAACAAAAATGCATCCTATGACTCCAAAGAGCCATATGATTGTTAAATCATATCCTATGAGAAATAGTAATGACTTAGTCACAGTGTGGGGAAGTTGCAAGATCCTTTTTTACCTCAAGAACCTCCTATTTTCAAAAGTTTTGAGTGTGCCATATTACCAAGTATCTACCAATGCACCTATCACCCCAAAGTCAAGAGCAAATACAGAAAAGGCCACGTAATCAATTTAGCAGCATGTAGATGGAAATGATTAATGACCCCTTAGGTCATTTTTCTGTAGACTGCAAGGAAAGTCTGGACAAAGACAGGACCAGAAGGTTTGACCTTGAAGCACAAACTATTTCACGCAAAGAGATCAAAATACATTGAATGCTAGGACAAGAAGTCAGAAAAATGAAATGTTAAGGATTGTAATCACCCATAAAGACACATACTGTAGTTAGATCACTAAGGATTTAGACAATGACCCTTTTGTTTGTCCCTTTTGCTTTTATACACCACTACAGTGGATTTTAAATAAGAGAATGTGATTGAAGTGCACACTTACAACCCAAATTCAAGGGGTTTAACAAAAGGTTTCGAATTAATGACAATTTTTTTCTATGTTGCTCCTAATTTTCAGAGGCTAAAATAGTAATGGAAAAATGACTGACAAGCAGAATTATTGCCATGTAGGGCATGTGCCCAATTACTCATCTTTTTATGTGGGATAATGAAACAGTTTGAAACGAGAAATTTTGCAGTGCCAATATATGAAGGATCCAACCCAAAAACAGTATAGCCACACTGAAGCGACTGACATTTTTGTTGAACTTTGTTCTTTGTTACAAATTCATCTAATGTGTATGAACTGTATGAACTAATTAGAGGTGCTGTTTTGCTTATTTGTCTTCTGAGGTTCCGTTTTTTAAATTTCTTTGAATCTAGTGTAATTTGTATGATTATATTAACTGTGATTAGTAATAAGTATTTTATATGACAATAGAACATTTTGTATTGCTTACAGTTCAGTCCCCAACTCATATTAGACTCCTTGTGTTTTGATTCAGTTATAAACAAAAGGAAAAGCACATGTAGAGTAGAGAAAAATATTTTTGTATTGTATTTTCTTTCTTTAACCCTCTTATTTGTATCAATGCATTTGCACTCTTTTACATTGAAAAATATTTATTTTGAAAAGAGGAAGTGTGATCCTCTCTCTAACTTTATTTTACTGTTTCACAGATCGCGATGAGTCCTGCCTTCCAAGCAGCGGACCACCATCGCGTATCTGCTAAGTCTTTTGCACTTTGAGAAGTAAACAAGAAAGGCTGCACTTGTTGGTCGTCTTGGTGAGTTTTAATGCAGAAAAAATGTAAACAAGTATTTGCACTTTCTGGAAGCTAATATGAAAACTTTAAAGGATGATTTTTTTATAAATCAATAATTTAATTGGTTATAAATAAAAATCATAATTTCATGGTTAAGTGAGGAAAAAAGAGAAATTCATTTATTTGTTTTACATGGTTAAAAATAACTAAAAGTAAAACGAAGGACATTTTTTAGTTAAAAACATGCTATAACAAGCTATAGCTGTGACAAGAAATAGGTGAATGGACTTTATCTGGCTCTATGCAACAATATCATTATTGTTGCACAGGCTAGGTTTTGGGGGGGGTTTGGTAAATGGACTGATTCTTATATAGCGCTTTTCTACTCTCCCCGAGTGCTCAAAGGGCTGTATACAACATGCCTCATTCACTTCCTTCTGTACGCAAGTGCATTCTGAAGACATTCACACTCCAATGGACACATTAACATCTTGCCCAATGATACTTGGGGGAAGCAGAGGCTTGAACCAACAACCTTCCAGTCAGTATCTGAGCTGCTCTACCACCTGAGCCACAGCCACCCTGGTGTTGATAAAGCGACTGGAACAAATTCCTGGATGGTGAGCCTGTGCCCAGACTGAACAGAAACATCAAAGTGGTAACAACTCAAACCACCAACAATCAAAATTTAATGTGAATTACATACATATGTAACTGATCACTAAGAGAAACAATTTCATTAGTGTCGTTTGTGTCATTGCTAAGGACATTGGGTGGACTAAAGATGCAAAATCCAAATATAAAGTTCAGTGAGTTTGTTTGAATGTTAAAGAATAAATGCAAGTGAAGGAATATTAGTCCGTTGATCACAAGGCTCCAACTTGGACAATTGCACAGAGTCTCTCTCCACAGGTACATATCCTCTCTCTAAGTAATTTATCTCTCTCTCTCTCTCTCTCTCTCTCTGAGCCTATGTTGTTTAATTCGTTGTTTTTAAAAAATATAATAATAATTCTTATTGTTGTATTTTCTCAGAATTACTCTGCAGAGCTTCATAGGTTAAATTCCAGCATTAAGAGGCTTTGATGTCTGATGGGATGTTGAACATGTGGCAGTGTCAGGATAGTTATAGGAATGCAAATTTATTTGATTTAGTATTAGTAGAGTATTATACACTTGACATCTATTGTTACATTTACATGAGAACATGTCTTTGTTTTAGACTATTACTGATGCCAGAAAGCGAATCTGTATTTTATGCCTGACACAAGTCTTCACATCAAAAATTACTTGAATTAGCCCGCTGCTGTTACAGATAAAATGCGGTGAATTATGCATTCGTTCCTCTCATCAGGATACCTATAGAACTAAATGGTATTGTTATTGTGCCTCTCATGCAGCATGTGTTCAGACATGCTGCAGCTGAAGCAAGCTGAAACCACAGAGTTAAACTCCCCCTCCTTTTTCTACCTTTCTCTACTCAAGAGCTAATGCCAGTAGTGGTTGTGTACTCTCTCCCACATCTGACAGCTCCACTGGTAAGGACATTCTTTACTTTATGCTTGGGAGCAAAACTTTGCACATTTTCAATGCCCTTGCCTCATTCATTTTGTTAACCAGCTTGTCAAGCCAGGTGCCAATGTAATGCATTGTATGCTAGCAAAGACAGTGCTCTGGATATGTAGTTGACAAACAAACTGTAGACTGAATACCTGACCCCCAAACACACACATACACCAGGTCCCTTGGTGAATTTTGCTATACATAAAATGAATACTCCCTGAGAAGTACATTACCTGTACACATATCATGTACTTGTTCAGATATCTGCTAAAGTAGCCGCAGTGCAGTAAAGTTCTGCAGATAAGGCCAGGAGATAGATTCAGATAATGTTAAAGCATCAGAATGTGAGTTATATACATATAGTATTTGACTTTACTACCCTTGAAGATGGCCAAAAGGAACATGTTTGTAGCACATCAGTTTACTTTTATTTCTTGTTCCTGCTGAGTGCACTTAAGGCTGGTAACCCAAATTAAATGGTAAATGGTAAATGGCCTGTATTTATATAGCGCTTTACTAGTCCCTAAGGACCCCAAAGCGCTTTACATATCCAGTCATCCACCCTATCACACACTGGTGATGGCAAGCTACATTGTAGCCACAGCCACCCTGGGGCACACTGACAGAGGCGAGGCTGCCGGACACTGGCGCCACCGGGCCCTCTGACCACCACCAGTAGGCAACGGGTGAAGTGTCTTGCCCAAGGACACAACGACCGAGACTGTCCAAGCTGGGGCTCGAACCGGCAACCTTCCAATTACAAGGCGAACTCCCAACTCTTGAGCCACAAAATTAACCAGTTTTCTATTTTACCTACCTTGGTGCTTGATCGCTGGAGTATTTTTTCATGCCTCTTTAAGCAAAAAAGTACTTAAACTGCTCAAAATCTACAAAGTAATTAACATTTAATTAAAGGAACATGAATTCTTAGCCAAGTCAAGAATCAGAGTCAAGCATCACTTTCAGAACCTCAGCCAACTGGGATACATACTTGTTTTGGGAGCTTAAATAGAGATTTCTTTTGGATGCCTAGTACAAACACCTCCTCTCAATAGCTTGTCACAGCAAGAAGGATAAAAGGCACTAGGAAATTTTTAAGTTGCAGCACAGTTAGATTTTTAGAGGTTGTTTTTGATATATCAAACACCTTAAATACCTCTGAGAACTCCTGGGAAAGCCCTGACAATGTGCACAGCTCTTGCACAACCATCACACTGATGCAGAGTGTGTGAGATGTTGTTGTGGAGAGAAAGAAAATGGAGACAGGAAGTTGGCTGGAGTTATCATTCAATGTTGCCACTGTAGCTTGAACATTACACTTCCTCTCATACAGACACCAAGTTTAGAAGACACGTCCACTTACCCATGTCATGGTCCTGGGCCATGTGGGCCCAGTATTCTTAGTTTTCATGCATTTTTGTATTTTGTTCCTTATTTAGGCCATGTTTTCTGAGTTGCCCTGTTGTGTTGTTCCCTAAGTGTCCCCCTGTGTGCCCTCTATGTATTGATGAGCCCTCGTCTCCCCTTGTGGTTGTTTCATGTTTCCCCAGCCCGTTATGTCGGTGTTTTCCCCGTGCTCTCTCTCCTCCTGTCGGAACCTCTGCCTCTACATGTCATGTTCAGTCCACCCCGCCCTGTCTCGTTATGGTTATCTGTGTCACCTGTGTTCCCCGTGTGTTCCCACTTTCCTCGTTAACCCTCTGTGTATTTCTGTCTGCGTCTTCCTCTGTTCGGCGTCGCGTTCTCCCTCATGTTGTGTGGATCGCCCTGTGTCTCTCCGCGTATGTTAGTTTACTTTTCCCAGTTTAGTTTTGTATTTCCTATGTTCTGCCATTCCAGCATTAAAGCTGTGATTTTGAGTTCATCCCCGTGTCTGTGAGTTTTGCTATTGGGTCCTTCTCCTGCCTGCCACACAACGTATCATGACAGAAGAACGCGACCACAACATGGACCCAGCAGTTCACAACCCCTCCGCGGACCGACAGTACGACGCGACCATGCCGGACCCAGCGACACAAAGACTGGAGATTGTCCGGACAGTGGAGTCGCTATGCGACAAGTGGCTGCACTGTTCCAGTGAGGAGGAACGGGAGGAGTTCGCCCGCCAGGTAGGGGTGTGCGTGTCTGTGTTCCCCTGGTTATGGGAGACGCTGCACCCCCTCGTCAGCGACCTTCTCGTCTCCGCTCTCCGACTCCGTCCGCAGCAGCAGCGGCCCGGTGGGCGTGCACCTTCACCAGAGCCGTGCCATCGCGCCGTTGCCCCGCCGCCTCATGAGCCAGTGGCGGTCAGAGTCGGAACGGTGAGGCTCACCACGGACACACCATTGGCTCACACTTCATCAGCTTCCGCATCTTCGCCACCGCCTGCCTGCACGGAGATGCCCGAGGCTGTTGACTTCGGTGAGGAGGAGCGGCAGCAGGTGTTGCGGGCTTATCGGGAGGACGAGCTCCGGTGGAAGCCCTGGCTCATCTCGGAGCAGGACCTCTCACCTGCTGCACAGCCTACCAGCCGCTCGCCGTCTCCAATCCACTTAGACTTTACTTCGCCTGCCTCATTTCTGGCAAGGATGTGGGCGGACGACCGGGAGATCGCCGCTACATCACCCCCTGCATTTGTGCCATCAGCGCCCATCGCGCCAGCTACCAGAAGGGGGCGGCGCCGGCGCCGCCGTGGCACCGCATTAACTCCGGAAATCATGGAGCCCGGTCTCTGTGAGCAGCAGCAAGCAGCTTGCACCCACGTAGAGGAGGAGCTCCGGAGAAAGCCGTGGCCTACCCCCGATTGTCAGCACATCTTTCGGGGAACACGCCTGGCTCTCGGGGGCCCTCGGAGCCGCCAGGGTCTGCAGCCCTTCACAGCTCAGTTAGCTCCCTCGCAGCCACCCTCAGTTCAGTCAGCTCCCTCGCAGCCACCCTCAGTTCAGTCAGCTCCCTCGCAGCCACCCTCAGTTCAGTCAGCTCCCTCGCAGCCACCCTCAGTTCAGTCAGCTCCCTCGCAGCCACCCTCAGTTCAGTCAGCTCCCTCGCAGCCACCCTCAGTTCAGTCAGCTACCCTCCTGGAAGCCCCCGCTGCCTGGTATTCTCAGCATCGACATCTTTTCCCGTCAAGGTTTATCGCTAAATCATTCGATCCTCCCTTAAGAGAGAGACTGCGTCCTCGCTGCCTTCACCCCAGTACACCAGTGTCACCTGGGTCTCCAGTAGCTCAGCTCCCAGTGTCACCTACCCCACAGCCACTTTTAGCTCAGTTTCCAGAGCCACCTGTTTCAGTTCAGGCCCCAGTAGCTCCAGTGCCGCCTGTAGCGCAGGCCCCAGTAGCTCCAGTGCCGCCTGTAGCGCAGGCCCCAGTAGCTCCAGTGCCGCCTGTAGCGCAGGCCCCAGTAGCTCCAGTGCCGCCTGTAGCTCCAGTGCCGCCTGTAGCGCAGGCCCCTGTAGCTCCAGTGCCGCCTGTAGCTCCAGTGCCGCCTGTAGCTCCAGTGCCGCCTGTAGCGCAGGCCCCTGTAGCTCCAGTGCCGCCTGTAGCGCAGGCCCCTGTAGCTCCAGTGCCGCCTGTAGCGCAGGCCCCGATAGCAGTACGGTCCGCTGGTCAGCCTAACATTCAGCCAGGGGTCTCTAATCTCTCTGGCTCTGCATCAGCTCCTGCTGGGAGCTCGGATGAGCTCATCCAAGACTCCGCGGCTCCCACGCCGCCTTCTACCTCGTCAGCTGGAGGGTCCGAGGGGCCCGTTCAGCCTCCTGTCTCCGCTGGAGGGTCCGAGGGGCCCGTTCAGCAACCTTCCTCGTCAGCTGGGGGTTCGGGAGAACCGCACCAGCCTCATGCCACGTCAGCTGGAGGGTCCGAGGGGCCCGTTCAGCCTCCTGTCTCCGCTGGAGGGTCCGAGGGGCCCGTTCAGCCTCCTGTCTCCGCTGGAGGGTCCGAGGGGCCCGTTCAGCCTCCTGTCTCCGCTGGAGGGTCCGAGGGGCCCGTTCAGCAACCTTCCTCGTCAGCTGGGGGTTCGGGAGAACCGCACCAGCCTCATGCCACGTCAGCTGGAGGGTCCGAGGAGCCCGTCCAGCACCATGCCACACCAGCTGGAGGGCCCGAGGAGCCCATCCAGCCACCTTCTGCTACGCCTGGTCCAGCCTGTGCTTCGTCCGCTGCAGCCTCAGAGCCTTCGTCCGCTGCAGCCTCAGAGCCTTCGTCCGCTGCAGCCTCAGAGCCTTCGTCCGCTGCAGCCTCAGAGCCTTCGTCCGCTGCAGCCTCAGAGCCTTCGTCCGCTGCAGCCTCAGAGCCTTCGTCCGCTGCAGCCTCAGAGCCTTCGTCCTCGCCTGGTCCAGCCTCAGAGCCTTCGTCCTCGCCTGGTCCAGCCTCAGAGCCTTCGTCCTCGCCTGGTCCAGCCTCAGAGCCTTCGTCCTCGCCTGGTCCAGCCTCAGCGTCTTCAGCCTGTGCTTTGCCTGGTCCAGCCTCAGCGTCTTCAGCCTGTGCTTCGCCTGGTCCAGTGCCCACCGGGCCATGGCCAGCACGCCTGACACTGGAGAGCCGCCGCTGCCTTCCGCGCGGCCGGCCCCCTGAACTGCTCCGTCGTCTCCTCCGCCGCCGCCGCTGCCTTCCGCGCGGCCGGCCCCCTGAACTGCTCCGTCGTCTCCTCCGCCGCCGCCGCTGGCTTCCGCGCGGCTGGCCTCCGGACCAGCTCTGCCACCCGCCTGGTCGGCCCCCCGACCGTGTGACCCGTGGACTCTGGTGCCTGTGGGCTCTGGGTCGGCCCCCTGAACTTTGTTTTGACTATGGTCATGTGCTCCCGTGTTTTCTGTTGTTTATTTTGTTTCCCGTTCTGGTCCCTCCGTCCTGGTCCCCCGCCTCCCGCCCTGGGTGGGTTGTTTTCTGTTTTTGTTTTGGTTTCTCGGGTTTGGGCTGTCGGGAGCCAGCCCTTTAGGGGGGGGGTGGTGTCATGGTCCTGGGCCATGTGGGCCCAGTATTCTTAGTTTTCATGCATTTTTGTATTTTGTTCCTTATTTAGGCCATGTTTTCTGAGTTGCCCTGTTGTGTTGTTCCCTAAGTGTCCCCCTGTGTGCCCTCTATGTATTGATGAGCCCTCGTCTCCCCTTGTGGTTGTTTCATGTTTCCCCAGCCCGTTATGTCGGTGTTTTCCCCGTGCTCTCTCTCCTCCTGTCGGAGCCTCTACATGTCATGTTCAGTCCACCCCGCCCTGTCTCGTTATGGTTATCTGTGTCACCTGTGTTCCCACTTTCCTCGTTAACCCTCTGTGTATTTCTGTCTGCGTCTTCCTCTGTTCGGCGTCGCGTTCTCCCTCATGTTGTGTGGATCTCCCTGTGTCTCTCCGCGTATGTTAGTTTACTTTTCCCAGTTTAGTTTTGTATTTCCTATGTTCTGCCATTCCAGCATTAAAGCTGTGATTTTGAGTTCATCCCCGTGTCTGTGAGTTTTGCTATTGGGTCCTTCTCCTGCCTGCCACACAACGTATCATGACAACCCATGAAACTAAGGAAACATGAATGCATCTTTGGGATATAGACAAAGAGTAACAGAAGCAAAAGAGATATACTGAGCACCACATTATAATTCTCGAGTTATTTAAAAGAGAATGAAAGATTAAAAACTTTCTTGGAAGGAGATAGATATGTATAGAAAGTCCCACCATGTGTGTGCCTCACTAATAGTGTTGAGCCCCTGCTGGTCCATTTTCTGAAAATCTCACAGTGTTAGGAAGGTAGCTGCCACATAAAAGTCGGCATGCTATGAAATAGCATATTCTAATAGTGCTCCATTTTTGAGAAGGGTGGGTTCAAAATGACAGCCTGAGTAACAACAGATGGATTCAGCAGTAGTGAGTGCACTCACACTTCTGTCCCTTACAGTAACCTTGACATATCTCCTGCACTGCCAAGCAACTTGAGCCAGCAGTACTGCAGGTGTGACTCTAATTTAGATACTTAAAGATGGTAGACATAGTACTACTTATAATGCACCAAGTGGCTTACTAAGCATGAGTCTCGTTAATACTTAAAGAGTAAGGTTTTATTTTAAAACTCTGCCACATACTAATAAAAGGAAATACACCCAGTATCACTGACAGACAGATATATGAATTGGCTTAAACATTTTGAAAATGTACGGTAAGTCCCAAATAGTCAATTCTATTCACGTGGGCGTAGCGTATTCAGTGGGTGAAATGTTTTATCACATCATTCATCCAAGAGACTTCTTTAGTCTCAGCTAAATGCAGTTTTCCCCCACCTTATAAACTGTGCGTCTGCATCATAACTTAAGCCATTACCACTGATGAACAATGGCCTGTGAGGTCAGTTTCTTGAGCACAAACTGGGTGCATTGTAAGTGGGGATTTCCTTACCTAGATGACTGAGCATGCATCAACACATATACTGTAACGAAATTTCAAGAAAGGTTTTCAACACATTAAAAGTATCCACCCATCAGAGAGAGCTGAGTGAGATTTGAATCCACATCAACTGTTTCTCTGAAATCTGAAACTTCCTTTCACAAAATTGCTATTGATCTCTGTTAGCCAGTTAGATGTGCTCCAGTGTTATACAAAGACTTACCACTTATCTGCCAATTAGACGGGTTTACATTGCCAACATTACTAAGAACACAGAATAACAGTGACATTTGAATTGCAGCTTAGGCTGTATGTTCCCCAATACCTAAGATAGATACAGATGGAATAAATAATATAGAGGGATGGTTGTGCAAAGTTACAAAATTTGCTCAATATCGCACATTAGGCACCAGACCTTATGATCTCTGGAAGAGATGCTTTAGGTTGCAGTCAGCACTTACTCTATATCTTGCACTAGTGTTGTTATATTCATAGACTGTCATTGATTCTGGCCAGACACAAGCACAAGGAAATGCACTCAAAAAATAAATAACCTTTTAGTGAGGCTTTATAGAAGTTCCAAAATCTATTGGGTTAATGTTAGCCTTATAATTTGTATTCAAAATAAATTACAGAAATTTTAGTCATAACAAAAGGTCCGACACACAGGGTCAAGAAATTAGGTCAGTCAAAAAGGTAAAGGCTTTACTGAAGACCCATGTGGCTATAAACAAGTTATTACTCAATATCAAACAATATTAGAAAGAAAGAAGGAAAAAATACAAAAACTAAAGACAGAAGAAGAGACAAAAATCTGAGTGTTGTGCAAGCAGAATGCTAGAAATGAATGAATGAAATGAACAGACATAGAACAGTACATGAAAAAATTAAATATGTATGGCTAGAAGGTGGTAAAACTTTTATTTAAACAATCATGTTGGTGATTTGAAAACATAGGCTGTAAAATATTGTCCAAGAAAGGATGACTCTTCAGGTGGCAAAAAGAAGTCTGAAGTCCGGGACTTAAATGATATGACATGCATGTCAGAGTGAAAGGAAACACAACAGTAAATGATTAAATAAATCTTACAGAGAAGAGTGATTTCTTTCATATATTTAGCTATATACTCATACCCTATAATTCCCCACTACTCAGAATATGTGTCTGTGTAGTTTTTCAAAGCCTCTTCCCTTCAGTGACAATGCTTTGTGATGTCTGTGGTTGGTATGCAGTCTCAATAGTTCTGATCACCAGGCTTTAATCCAAATACGCCTTTGATGTTCCCAGACATCTTGGACCCTGCTTCAAGATGAGTAGAACAAATAGCTAAATGTGATGACTGGTATCTCTGTGGATCTTAAAGGACTGCTGAGGAAATGTCATTGCAGTTTAAATTACGCCTGATCTGATAAATGAAACCTCTTTGTTGACTTTTCTGGCTTCTGTTATTTTTTTTGTTTTTCACTAAAATATAAAACTACTCACCGCTTTCTGGAAAAATACAGGACACCCAAAATCATGTTTTTGAAAATTGCACAAATTGGGTATATGTGTGTGTGTGTGTGTGTGTGTGTGTGTGTGTGTGTGTGTGTGTGTGTGTGTGCTGTTACCTCTGATAGAAACCAACTATCAGTGGTTTTAAAGATACACTCTTTAATTACGCTTTTATTATTATTTTTGAACAGTTCTATTTCCAGGGTGGAATAACTTTCTGACACGATTTTCTGTAAGGCCTGATATATATATATATATATATATATATATATATATATATATATATATATATATATATATATATATATATATATATATATATATATATATATATATATATATTCCATAATATATATATATATATATTATGGAATGAAATATTATATATATTCCAACCAAAGTCTGAATATATAGAATGAAACTTGAATATATAGAACGATCTTCTGAATATATAGAATGAAACTTGAATATATAGAATGAAACTTGAATATATAGAATGATCTTCTGAATATATGAAATGAAACTTGAATATATAGAATGATCTTCTGAATATATGAAATGAAACTTGAATATATAGAACGATCTTCTGAATATATAGAATGAAACTTGAATATATAGAATGAAACTTGAATATATAGAATGATCTTCTGAATATATGAAATGAAACTTGAATATATAGAATGATCTTCTGAATATATGAAATGAAACTTGAATATATAGAACGATCTTCTGAATATATAGAATGAAACTTGAATATATAGAATGATCTTCTGAATATATAGAATGAAACTTGAATATATAGAATGAAACTTGAATATATAGAATGATCTTCTGAATATATAGAATGAAACTTGAATATATAGAATGATCTTCTGAATATATAGAATGAAACTTGAATATATAGAATGATCTTCTGAATATATAGAATGAAACTTGAATATATAGAATGAAACTTGAATATATAGAATGATCTTCTGAATATATAGAATGAAACTTGAATATATAGAATGATCTTCTGAATATATAGAATGAAGCTTGACGTCACGGAGGCGCTTGCGCCATCTAGTGTTTTCCTTGTTTGTACCTGCGAGGAATGGCACTATGAGCCAGTCCGCACGGAATTTTGTGGCTCAAATTCTAAGTAATGAGGAGCTAATTAACACCTTGGCAAATGCATGTTCTGGCCAACCTAATATTTGTACTAGTGTACCGCATCGTACTACTGATGAAGAAATTTATTCACTTTTTCATCGTGGAAGACCAAATGCAGTGAACCTCTCCGGTCAGATAACCCCTGGCTATCCAGCTAACGTTATGGAGAACGTGCCTTCCACATCACAGGAGTGCCCCACAACAGGTCCCATCTACAATCTTAGACCTTTTACTCGAAAGGGCCCAAGGCAGAAGAGGTAAGAACAGAACTAAATGCACTGAAATTACTAGTGGAAGGTTAGTAATAGCCCGTAGGTTTCAATTGCTCGACGAAGCTAAGTAAACAAAAATATCACAAAAAAACAAAACAAAAAAACTGTGCGATAGACTGACAGCGTGTGGACGTGGAGACTAAACTGTGCACAACAGTTAATTTGTTTAATTGTGGAAACATTTCTATAATATTTCACGTCCCGTAAGCTTAATCTGCAAACATTGTGTAAAAGCAAAGCACATCAGTTGTTACAATACATAGTTGTTGGCAGTATATAATTTAATGAAACCTTTTTTAAAGCAACAAAAAGTACTCCGTGAATTGAAGACATTTGTTTATGTGATTGTTAAGTTTCTCCACCCATCCATCCCACTATCTTCCATCATCTATCCATCCATTCATCCATCCATTCTCTTCCACTTATCCAATTCAGGATTCCAAGAGCCTATCCTAGCTACCATGGGGCTAGAGGGTGTTTATTAATGCAGATTAGACATGTGTACAGCATGGTGTATTTTTTTAATTAAATGTACTTCATTGATCAGAGAAGTGTAATATAACATGCAGAAATGTTTAATTTGCCTTTATCCTCCATTAGGTTTCCAGCACAACTAAGCAGGTCACATTCTGTGGCTCAGTCTTTCACCAAAGAAGTGATTCTCTTGCCAGACCATCTAACTACACATGTGCCAAGGCGTAACAAAAAAGCTTGGCTTTTTGAAAATGGACATATAAAATCTGCACTGGAGTTTAGCTGTGACTGGGACTCAGACAAAGTAATGCAGGCAATAAGGACTGCCTTCCAGCCAGTTGTTGAAGGATGCAGGTAAGCATTAGATCCTTTTTTATAAAAAAAAATATATTTTTTGTTACTTAGATTATTATACTATTAAAGGTCAACTTTGGGTATTTCCAAAAAGGATCTGGGAGCACCGATCAGATGACTGGATTGATATCTTTTAGAGTTAACAAAAATTAAGCCTTTTAATGTATTGTATTGTATTGTAGTCTGTTAGCCTTAACAAAAATTTCATATACACTATGTTTTCTTCCTCCCCTAGGCTACAGATTTTGCTGGCATGCCACACCAAACTAGTTGAGCCATCACTCACTTCCAAACAGACTTTGAATGGAGACCTTGTGAAAAAACTGTTTCATCAGAAGTCAATTTATGTCAGACCTGACAAGGTCATCTTATGTGAGGACAATGAATCAGTAAGTAATCCTGATCATTTCAGCAAATGTATGTATGTTCATAAAATGAGAGTGAAAAAGGCAAAGATGGATTTTAAACTCCCTTAAACATTGTCACTTGTATTATGTTTTAATACATAATACATAAACATATTACTAATATTTATTATGACATTTTGTTGTCAGTATAATGAAATGTATTATCTGTTTTAATTTACAGACATATTCTGATGGAGAGAGTAGCCATACAAGCAGGCAGGATTTCACAGAAACGTTGAATTCTGACAAATGCGGTAAATATTCCTATCTAAAAGTCGCTCCAAATAAACTGTAAATTAAGTTGGTTCAGTGTCTGTTACTTAGTCATCTTAGGCATTGTGTCTTTAGCTAAGTGTCAAGTCTTTGTTAAAATCATATTTAAATTTAGTTTAATATTTTGAGCAGGAAGAAATGTACCCCTAAATACATGAAAAGCAAAAGCTATAAATGTGATTAGATGTTATTCAAAAGTTAAACTCCTGTTCTTTGTGTTCTCACAGTTGAAATTTCTAAAGAAGTTCCCTCAGCCATTCCCATTGTTAACGCACAGTCCATGTCTGTTGATGATGAGGTCATCTGGTGCGTTGCTACCCAAGATGTTTGTACTGTTGAATCTTCCATCTCTGCTGACACCCTCACAATGTCCACCAATCCTGCTGTCGTTGCTACTGATGAGGATGAGCCTTACTCCAGTGGAACATCTGCCTTTGTCAGTGACAACACACCTGGCGTATCAGTGGGTTCTTCTGCCAGTGTTACTGGTGACACACGTGTCTTCTCTAGTAACACCTCCAGTGTGTCCAATGGACCTACCCAGCCAAGTTTATCCAGCACATCCTACAGGTATGTGTTTTGTACATGTTTGTATCTTTTAATCTTTTGAGCTATATTGTGCAAAAGTCATGACCCACCCCTGCTTTCTTTGTATTTTGCTGGAAAAATAGGAAAGAAGCGCAGTGATTTACTGAAGTCTACAAAATTCTGTCTACAAACAGACATGGAAGCGCAGTATATTAGAGTAGAACAAAACTTGTAGAATTTTAATGAGCTTAAAATTCAAAATGTGATATGAGCTACTTTAGTCTTCAACATAGCTTGAACTCTCTTAACCAAGCTTTCTTGATGGTGATGTCTTCTTTTTATTGAATTTCTTTAAGCATGGTTCAGGAATAGTTTTCCAGGCTTTTTGTTCTGTTCTCTGTCAAGATGATCCCACACAACTTTAATAATGCTGAGGCCAATCTATGTATTGTGATAATGTAATTCTGTCAACATCATTTATATGTAATTTAACTAAATAATTTACAAAACATTCTGGCTTTGCAGTACATATCTTGGCCTGTTTGAGGAAGAATACCTGTCAGATGACCCCGACCTCCAAGAAGCCATTTCAAGGTCTTTAGACTCAAGTGCAAGTGAAAGGTCAGTACAACACAAACTTTTACATGTTGAAAGGTCAACATATTAACCATTATTTTATGTTTGTTGCGGAAAAGGAGTCATCTACTGTCTAGTTTTGGATCAGTTTGAATAAGCATTTCTGTTGTCATTTGAAGATTACCAAGGCTATCAGATTACTTATATTTTACTTGATATATGTTTTGGTTTATTTTTACTTTTTTGAATGGAGGTTGGTTGTCAGTGTTGGATCTTGTTGTTTTTCTTGTTCTGCTTGTATTTATATAGTGTATTTATACTATTTATAAATACTAGTGTATTTATGACAAGATAAAAATGTAAACTTAGTTTAACTTAAACTTAATCTTTTTTCCATTATCACAAACATTCTTGATTTGTATCTCTTTTTTGTTAAATATCAATTACAGTCTTAAGAATGGTACATCATTATTCTGTTGGTGGGTTATTGCCATTGAGACTAGTATATTTCTTTACTGTTTTTTTTTTTTGTGTGTGTGTATGTTTCAGTGACGTCCAGAGCTTAGAGAGAATCTTGGAGCAGATTGTTACTAGAGTAAATAATGACAGCGCTGTACGCTTCAACATCATAAGGCGAAATGTGTGGGATGGAGCATCCAGAGCCATGGGCAGATCCAATTTTTCACCAGAGAAAAAAATAGATGTGAAGTTTACTGATGACTATGGAATATCTGAGGGTGCTGTTGACAATGGAGGACCTACTCGGGAGTTCTTCCGACTTTGCCTCTGTGAAGTCAAGGACAAACTTGGCATCTTTGAAGGTCCACCCAATGCTAAAGTTCTTACGTGCAATTCTAAAGGTACTTATGATTTTATTAATTGTTGCCATTTGATTTATTTTACATCAATACATTATACATCAATTGGTTTGTGATTACATGTACGAGTTTAGTATCTCATACAGTTAACTAAACACATTTTTTTGGCAATGACAGAATTTTTGTACCACCACAGAGGATTTTAAAAAATTAAACCTAGATTGACTGAAGGGAAGATTGTCTGCTTTAGTTGAAAGGTTTGAAACAGTACTACATATTTAGAAATTCTGGTCATTTTTATACATGCTCTCTCATTTCTCAAAAGTAATTATTCAAATGACTGATATGGTGTAATTCAACAATCAAGAGATGCACTTATGAATGGAAACACAGATGTTTTACAACAAGGTGCAATAGTAAATAACTGGAAGGACTTTGCCAGAAAACATCTAAAAGAACTATGCTATACTACTATGAAGATATGGACAGATGACACCAAGATTAACCAAAATGATGGAAGGAGAAAAGCATAGTAAAGAAAAGAATAGCTTAAGTCACACATGGTGGAAGCAGTGTTATGACACGGGCATGAGTAGCTGCCATAGAACCAAGCCACTACTGTTGTCAATGATAGCACTGGTGATTTGTGAAGTGTAAAGGGCAATCTGTTCAGATTCAGCCAAATGCAAATGCTAAATTGATTGGACAGTGTAAATTGATAATAACCCAAAGCATAACAAGCCAGCTCAGTTACCTGATCTGACTGTAAGGCTGTAAAGAATTGTAAAGAATTTTAATCCTTGTATTAAAAATAATACATAAAATGGTGTTAGCTTTCAATCACTTGTCTAAAGCAACCATCTTTAAAGATGGTGGATAATGTATAAAATTGACTGTAATTCCTAATCAGCTGGTGCCATTTTTTAATAAAATACCTCGAAGGAATTGCACTTTAGTATCATCTTGATTGTTTGGTATTAAAATCCAAGGTGGTGGTGCACAGCAAAATTAAGATGATTTTGTTATTATCCAAACTATTATGGGTGCAACTGTATGGGCAATATTTTTTTCAGAAATAATATTTGGTAACTTGTACTATAAAAAATGCCACAGTAACAAAAATAATGATGCAAGCTTTTGAGATGATGTTTTATTTTATTTGTTAACAGCAATGAAAGATAATGGATACTACTATGCTGGCCAGATCATGGCAATGTCAATTGCCCACGGGGGACAGAGTCCATGTTTCTTGTCTGAACTCTTCTATGAGTGTCTTCAAAAGGGTCCAGACAATGTAAAAGTCAGCACTGATCATATTACTGATGAGGAAACAAGGTCACAAGTGCAGTCGGTGAGCATATTTTCCTTTGGTTCTTTCAATTTCATTGTAGGTCTTTTTTTGCTTGTCCAACATTTTTACTAACACTTCCCTAATTTTTCTTGCCCGAGTCCTGCACCTTTCTAGTAAAAGATCAAACATTTTAATGGCTACAAGAAGGAAGAACTAAAAATGTGTGTGGCAGGTTATGGTTCTGTTGGTTACTGCCCAAGAAACTCCAAGTTTCAGTTTTCAGAATTTAATGATTGCACTTGTTTTCCAGCTTAATAACTTATACCTCAGCCTCCTGATCGGTTATGGGGTTTCATTTCATTCTAAATAAGCTTCATGTGTGTCTTTCAAATTACAGCTTACTTTTAAAAATATATACATGTTTCACTTTTGATTTAATCTTTTGGTAATTTAATGTATCTGTACATCAGTAGTCTTAGTCAGAATATCATTATGATTTTGTATTTTTCTATCTTATAGTTGAAAATGATGTCTCTTTGGAAGATATTCTTGTTTTCTGCACTGGATGTGACAGCATACCAGCCCTGGGTTTTTCTCCAAAGCCAAGCCTTGAGTTCGTCACTAACTGCAGATTTCCAGTGGCCAATACTTGTGAAAATATCCTTCGTATACCAGTTCATGCAGTGTACACTACTTTCAAATCAGACATGGATTTTGCAATACGGAATTCACCAGGATTTGGAAGAGCATGATGTGTTTTCTTAAGGATTGGTGACATGATGAGGATTTGGGTTTTTTTCTATTTTGCATATGCATTTTTTATTTTCTTGTTTTTGTTAATGTTGTTAACCCCGCATCAGAGTACACCCTGGACAGCAGTAGGACTGTATAGCCTAAATAAGCTTCATGTGTGTCTTTCAAATTACAGCTTAAATACCAGTTCATGCAGTGCACACTACTTTCAAATCAGACATGGATTTGATAAGCCGAAGAGAATGGATAGAATAATTTTGTTTCAGTTTATACATGTGGGGCATTTTTTTGTTTTTTGATTGTAGTTAATTTGTTTTCCTGCTTATATGGCATGTTTTGTCTCTGGTATGACCCATAGTAACATTACATTATTTAGCACCCCTGCAGTGAGCAAAATAATATGCCACAATCTCATTGTTATATAGAATTAAGTTTTCTCAAATGCTTCCTGTGTTCAACTATTCCACATAATGTGAATTTTCAAATGAGATGAGTTAAGCTTTATTTCAGTGTCCCATTTGAACATTTATGCTTTACACAGAACTTTGTATTAATATCATTTAACTTTTAGCTTAACTCACAGGTTTAAAAATGTTTTTGTTAGGTTTTGGTAAAGTTTTGAAAAGTATTACAGTAACCCTACATACTAAAAGGTAGAAAGACAGTATCTCCAACACTGGCAGCAAAGTTGTCTATAAATGTGACAGACATTGGTTAGGTCAAACCTGGTTATGTTACAGGTTGAAATATGAACATTATATCACACTATATGACATTACAATCTTATCAAATTATTATATATTATCAAAGTATTATAAACAATAATAATAATGATAATGATAATAAACATAACCTGGTTTGCAGGGAGTGTTTTAAGGATTTTGTTTGCATATTTTACTATACTACTTGATAACACAGGCTCATTGTAGATTGTTTGGGGTTTTTTTCCTCTTTCATTTTGTTTTTTTAAGACCAGCCCTATTACTGCAGAATATTATTTCCTTCCTATGGGTACTGGAAATACACAAATAAAGTGTTCTGTGTTTCTACTTTTTATGTAATTTGTGTCTTTAAAAAAAAGTTTAAAGAGTTTAAAATGTATAACATTTTATTTAATGAATGAATCATAATTCCTGTTTATTAACAGATACATTAGTACATCATACAATCATATGTAACATATACTGTAACATTTTGTACTGTGACAAGTATGGTTTGTCATGAAAGAAAAGTGTAGTCTAAACACTTTATTTGTCTACTTTTATGATTTAAATGGCACAAGTGAATATGAAGATAAAACCAGTCTTTTTATCTTACCTTTCTTTTACCTAAATAATAGTCTTGGACCCTTTTCAGTATCATGATATTTCACAATTTTTAGTGTCTGGCACTCAAATAAATTTTTTAATTAACACAAACAAATTTACTAATAACTTAACTGAAGCATGCGGCATGCTGTCAAAAAAACCTCTATCCCATGATTTCCATCGTCACTCAAGGGGTCGATCTGCCTCAAGTCAGCCATCAACTGCTGGTGATGGTAAGAACGATGTCTGAAGTGCACTTGACTGAGCGGTCTGTGATGCTGAGGAAGTTGCAACATTCCAACAGTCCACAGCTGCAGCGGGGAGTGATTTTCCATTGTCCTTAAGCTGTGATGGTTCCACTGATTTACAAATTCATCCACAGATCTGTTAATTCTTGGAAGATATACATGGTGAAGAGCCCTAATATGAAATGGATCAGTGCTATCTAAAATCCCAACATTTTCCATAAAGAGGAAAAGGTCTTTAAAGTATGCTGACACAACTCTGTTTAGTTCACCCCACAATCTTTCAATTCTTTGATTATGCACACTTCGTCCAACCATAAAGCTTCCTCTGTTTGGCCCTCGATGTTCAATCATAAACCGTGCAATATCAATATTCTCACTGCCAGCATCACCCCTGACACGTTGTGGGAGGCCAAAGAGATCAACGGCACTCTGGAAAAGTTGCATAGCAGTTGATGCTCTGTTATCTGTGCAGCATCTCATGTAGGTAATGCAGCGACTGTAGCCGTCAACTCCTCCATGAAACACAAACCCCCAAGGATTTAACTTATGGTTTGTGTCAATATGCCTGGAATAAGAAGAAATATATTATTATTATGACACTAGATGTACATTAAAATAAAGGTCTATGACTTTGACATTGTACTTCTGTCATGTAAACTATTTCTGGAGATAAACAATATTTTAAACCCAGACATTATACAACATTGTTTATTAAAACACAAACAAAATATTATATTACTACAATGCAGGAAGTAATAATTAACATTAATCAAATTTAAGACGTGAAAAAAGGCATACCACACTTGATTTGGGACAGTGACATTGTAGACCCTCCGCTGAATTGCTCTCCGTCCTCTCAAAGCTCTTCCCACTGGATCAACTATTCTTAAACGTTCTCGCACTCGCCACCGCTGAACTCTGATTCCTCTTCCTCTCAAACTACCACTAATGTAGGATTCTCCTGAGCCAGGGGTATGTGTAAGAATCTCAGTAATGAGATGATCAAGATCCACATTTGAAATATTATTAAAATTTCCATAGTCCACTAAACCTAGTTGTATCCTGTGGTTGTACAGTGTTCGAACATTTACTGACAACATTTGAGATATGGCCATCCAACTAAACCCCAAGTCTCGCATGTCAGTCAGCTGAGTAGCTGGTATGTTGTACCTAAAAGAGTTAGAAACAAAAGAAGAAATATGTTAACTTCTTTCTTATTTCTTGCATTCATTATCTTGTTTGCCATCTCTTGACTCTTTCAAGTGCCATACACATTATGAATGAATTTGTTTCCATTTTTATCACTTACCTTGGCCTTCCTCTTTGAGATGTAGAATGATATAATGAGCCCATAACATGTGCTTCAGCTTCTGCTCGAAGTGTTAGCTCAGTTGACATCTCCATCAGTGATTGATAAATTCCCTCAAGAAGTGTGCATAATCTTCTCCCAGAAACATTTTGTTGAACATTATTCATGAGCACTAGAAATGTTGCAATAATGAAAACGTGTTCTTCAAGGTGACGTAGTATAAATTCCAAATTATTTCTACCATTTGCAGTTTGAACAGCTGTCGCAAAACAGTTGTCAAGCTCTAAAAAGTACTGAAATAGTTCAGCTGATGCCATTTTGTAAAGGCAGAGAATTCAGAAACACATCATCTCTAAAAATGAGGTTCATACATTCTATATATTCAAGTTTCATTCTATATATATTCAAGTTTCATTCTATATATTCAAGCTTCATTCTATATATTCAAGCTTCATTCTATATATTCAAGTTTCATTCTATATATTCAAGCTTCATTCTATATATTCAAGCTTCATTCTATATATTCAAGTTTCATTCTATATATTCAAGCTTCATTCTATATATTCAAGCTTCATTCTATATATTCAAAAGATCATTCTATATATTCAAGTTTCATTCTATATATATTCAAGTTTCATTCTATATATTCAAGCTTCATTCTATATATTCAAAAGATCATTCTATATATTCAAGTTTCATTCTATATATATTCAAGTTTCATTCTATATATTCAAGCTTCATTCTATATATTCAAAAGATCATTCTATATATTCAAGTTTCATTCTATATATTCAAGTTTCATTCTATATATTCAAGCTTCATTCTATATATTCAAAAGATCATTCTATATATTCAAGTTTCATTCTATATATTCAAGTTTCATTCTATATATTCAAGCTTCATTCTATATATTCAAAAGATCGTTCTATATATTCAAGTTTCATTCTATATATTCAAGTTTCATTCTATATATTCAAGCTTCATTCTATATATTCAAAAGATCATTCTATATATTCAAGTTTCATTCTATATATATTCAAGTTTCATTCTATATATTCAAGCTTCATTCTATATATTCAAAAGATCATTCTATATATTCAAGTTTCATTCTATATATTCAAGTTTCATTCTATATATTCAAGCTTCATTCTATATATTCAAAAGATCATTCTATATATTCAAGTTTCATTCTATATATATTCAAGTTTCATTCTATATATTCAAGCTTCATTCTATATATTCAAAAGATCATTCTATATATTCAAGTTTCATTCTATATATTCAAAAGATCATTCTATATATTCAAGCTTCATTCTATATATTCAAAAGATCATTCTATATATTCAAGTTTCATTCTATATATTCAAGTTTCATTCTATATATTCAAGCTTCATTCTATATATTCAAAAGATCATTCTATATATTCAAGTTTCATTCTATATATATTCAAAAGATCATTCTATATATTCAAGCTTCATTCTATATATTCAAAAGATCATTCTATATATTCAAGTTTCATTCTATATATATTCAAGTTTCATTCTATATATTCAAGCTTCATTCTATATATTCAAAAGATCATTCTATATATTCAAGCTTCATTCTATATATTCAAAAGATCATTCTATATATTCAAGTTTCATTCTATATTTTCAAAAGATCATTCTATATATTCAAGTTTCATTCTATATATTCAAGCTTCATTCTATATATTCAAAAGATCATTCTATATATTCAGACTTTGGTTGGAATATATATATAATATTTTCCTAAAGGGCATTCCATAATATATATATATATATATATATATATATATATATATATATATATATATATATATATATATATATATATAAGCTCCTTACCATGCATGGAGGGTTTCACCCCAAGTCCAGCACCCTGAGGCTGTACGCTAAGCGGAAGGAAGGGGGCCGGGGACTGGTGAGTGTCAGCACCACAGTCCAGGATGAGACAACGAACATCCAAGAATACATTGGGAAGATGGCCCCAACTGACCGAGTGCTCAGTGAATACCTCAGGCAGCAGAAACCCAAGAAAGAGGAGGGAGACGAGGAACCATCATGGAAGGACAGGCCCCTGCACGGTATGTACCACCGGCAGATAGAGGAGGTGGCTGATATCCAGAAATCCTACCAGTGGCTGGACAAAGCTGGACTGAAAGACAGCACAGAGGCACTAATCATGGCAGCACAAGAACAAGCTCTGAGCACAAGATCCATAGAGGCTGGGGTCTATCACACCAGGCAAGACCCCAGGTGCAGGCTGTGTAAAGATGCCCCAGAGACAATCCAGCACATAACAGCAGGGTGCAAGATGCTAGCAGGCAAGGCATACATGGAACGCCATAACCAAGTGGCCGGCATAGTGTACAGGAACATCTGTGCGGAGTATAACCTGGAAGTCCCGAGGTCAAAATGGGAGATGCCCCCAAGGGTGGTGGAGAATGACCGAGCTAAGATCCTGTGGGACTTCCAGATACAGACGGACAAAATGGTGGTGGCTAACCAACCGGACATAGTGGTGGTAGACAAACAGAAGAAGACGGCCGTAGTGATCGATGTAGCGGTTCCGAATGACAGCAATATCAGGAAGAAGGAACACGAGAAGCTGGAGAAATACCAAGGGCTCAGAGAAGAGCTCGAGAGGATGTGGAGGGTGAAGGTAACGGTGGTCCCCGTGGTAATCGGAGCACTAGGTGCGGTGACTCCCAAGCTAGGCGAGTGGCTCCAGCAGATCCCGGGAACAACATCGGAGATCTCTGTCCAGAAGAGCGCAGTCCTGGGAACAGCTAAGATACTGCGCAGGACCCTCAAGCTCCCAGGCCTCTGGTAGAGGACCCGAGCTTGAAGGATAAACCGCCCGCAGGGGCGTGCTCGGTGTTATATATATATATATATATATATATATATATATATATATATATATATATATATATATATATATATATATATATATATATATATATGTGTGTGTGTGTGTGTGTGTGTGTGTCTCATCAGTCTCATCTTAGGAGGATGTTTTGGATCCAACTTACTCATGATTGTTTCTTTTAATGAATTTGGAATCTGCATTTGTTTAGAGGCCTTAACGTGTGCAAAGCTGCAATTCTCCTTCTTTGAATTCCTTGTATTTTTCCATTGTTCTGAGCATTATTCAGTCCACTGAGTGCTGTCAAACAAATATTTTTATTTGGCAAAAAGAAAATATCAATTATACTACCAGTTGTACAGTTGACATCATGATCACTAACAAAAAGCATTAGCTTCACAAGTTAAAAGACATTGTAGAACCTTCAGCACCACATATAATATATAGTATACACATATATTATACACATATAATATAAGATAATCAAACTTGTGAAAACAATTCTTATTTTTTTAGTAATTAAAATATATGTTGTTTATTCATTCCTGAAATAAGGATGATTCAAATAAATATTAAAAGCTGCCATGCCTAACTCCACCACAACTATACATTTCTAAATGTAATAGGGTTTTACATTCAGCAAAATGTGATGCAGTTTTGAATGCTGACTTTAAAACACCACTCTAAACACTGGTAGTTGATTAGCACGACTGGCTGACTGTCTATTTGATAGCCACATTATTCACAGAACCAATATGAGTCACTATTATAGATTATTACCACATGAAAAGACTAAATCCCATGGCACTGAGAGTAGAGTACAAAAAGTCCATGGGAGAAAAGCTTCCATTGTACTAAAAGCATTAGCATTAGAAGTGTATACCTAGAGTAATAACTCTTACTTGCAAGTGATTAAAAAATAATTTCTTCACACATATCATCAGACATTTTGGTTTCCCTGGCAAAAATTCAACTAAAATATCCCATCTATGGGAAAACTGTCTTCTCACACTCTGATACTAATGAATTAACCCCCCTAGCTCAATGCCTTGCTTTTATTTAGTCTACACTTCAGCTTAACAAAATACTGAAATACATAGGGCCTTGCTTATTCAGTTGAATCAAAATGAATTTATGACTTGATTCTTTCCAATTCGTTTACTTTTTAGGAGTGCCGCATCACTTTGAAATGACACACAGAAACACTGAGTCCAAATACTTTATCACTTTGTGACTCATATAGCTACAACTTGTGAAAGAGGATCCATATCTTAAATCATTTATTACTTACTGTCCAATAGTGAGTCAATACAGCTTCATTTTGGCTCGTAGCAGGAGTAAAAAAACAGTGTTGATATGGCCTCTCACTAATTGTCCTGTGATTACCAGCCCAGGGACAAAAAACAGAGAAGCATAACCTCTGCTCAAACACACAGACGCACGCTTACAAACAACAAACACTGACATAATTGCCAGTTGTGCTGAAGATACTGGATGCACTGAAACACCACCATGTCTAACATCAGTAACTACACTTTTCTCGACCCTTTTTTTCCCCGGCACTGTTGTCTGAGTTTCTCTAACAAGCTATCCAAGCAGGTGAGGTGAGGGGTGTTGTTTATAAATTGGTGATAAGTCAGTGCATCATTATGGCTGACAGTGTCCTCTACAGCACTGTGTATGTGATTCCAATCTAGCAGTTGGAAAGAATGCCTGTTATATTTTTATCCACAGAAAATACAAACAATGACGTTGTGAGATGATGAGTCGGTGCCTTTTCTAATTCCTGATATTCATAAAGGAAACACAGAGTTATTCATGTATTCCATATTTGGTCAATTCTTTGGGTCAATTCTTTATTTTCTTGTGCACGACAATGAAATTAATAGTGAAATAAAATAATAAAGAATGAATCCATCAGTTCTTTTCAGCCTGTCCTTTTCAGGGCTGGGGGGCACTGGAGCCTATCCCAGCTGTTTTCGGGCGAGAGGCAGGGTACACCCTGGTCAGGTCGCCAGTCTGTCGCAGGGCCATCATTAATTAAAAGTTAATGATGATAAATCACAGATTCACCATGAACAGACATTTATATCTTTGGACAAACCAAATATAAGGTTTCCTAGAATAAACTGTCTACATAAAAAAGTCATTCTATCAGCTGGACAATGCTATATTATGGAGAACACATGTGGGACCACAGCCGACTGTGCCAGCAGCTTGCGACTGTGAGATAAAACCCCTGCCAAAGTCAAATGGCAGAATTGACAAAACACTCACATTTGAGAAGAGACACATGCATAAAAACGGGGTAATGGTCAAAGTCTGCCCTCTTGTTTCTTCAGGAATGAAGGTGTTCAGAAAAAAAGGTGACAGCCACTCCAGGAAAGAAATCACATCAATACAAGTATCCATATGTCTCATACCCTTTGATGTATAGCACATTTAATGTAGTCTAAAAAGATATGTGAACTGGTTGGAACAGCTCAAAAATATATTTAAAAATTGTTTATTTTGTTTATTTGTTATTAATTATCAACTTTATCATTGTTGTACACTTATGATGATCCTTGAGTTTTAAAAGTGGTATTGGTCTTCTGGTTGTCATTACACTGCCTTTACACAATTATCCTCAACATGAACTGAGCCCTTATCAATAATTTAGGTACAGGAATTTGCACAGCACCTGTCCCAAATTAGAGGGTATTAAAGTCCTCAGTGGAAGAGAATTCAAAGACTTAATGTTTGGATATGATAAAGCGTGTTTGCACAGCGTTTTTTTTTTTTTTTTACAAAAGCGTGCATATGCTTTTGTTTGGGCATTTAGACATGGAATACGCAGACAAAGAAGAATGACTTATTTTACATGTGTTTTACTCCTTTTAAACTGGGTTGAAAAAGCCAAAAAGGAATTCTAAATAAAAATATTATTAATGAATATAATAACAAATGTTCTACTGGTGGCCAAACTAATACTAAAAACCTTAGTCTTTAGCATTTGTATTTTTCCAGCCACTTCCCTGCTGTCTCTCCATCCATTTCTTGCACCACACCAAGTTCAAGGATTAAAATAAAGCAATAATGCGGATTTAAGTAATGCAGATTCACAGTAATGCAGATTATGTTGCCTTGAAGTGAACTCTGAGAAAAGATAGAATACGTTTAGGATATGCAATACATTATACAGCAGTCCATTTCTTACTACTGTTCCAGTTGTGACAGCTGCTGAAAAGGTAGTTTATTTGTTACCAAAGGCTATGTCTAGAAACCTCTTTGGTAAACATACACTGTGTGTAGCTCTGCCTGTGATTTCCTAGTAACAAAGTACCAGGTTATCTGAATAGGGTCAAGGGATGGAGAACCTAGCAGCTGACATCTTCTGAAAATGACAAACTGTACTGAGTTAAAAGTAAATTATATATGTGTGTGATTTTAATTTAATCAGATACTGTTTTCCCTGATTATTATTTGTATTTCACTCTATTTGGGGTTCATTAGATCAATATCAGTGTTAAAATTATGTATTTATTGGGGGGGGGGGGAATGATTCAACAGCAGAAACCCAGAGACAAAATCATGTTTTAGGAGCTTTTATTTTGACAGGATTCTCAGACAGAGGTACGGGTTAAAATAAGTTTTCTTTAAGCACAGGGGCGAGGGAGGATACCACCAGAGAACTGCCAGAGAAGAGAAGTCAGATAAGTATTGAGGCAGCTGAGTATTTTGCCAAAATTGTTAAAAAAAACTTAAATTGAACTTACTTGTGACTCCCTTGTGATTTGCAGGCGGGGGAGGCAGGCAAAGGCTTCGGGTGTCAGGGCTGGTGGAGAGTGAGAAGACGTGTGAGATTCCTGGGTGAGTCTGAATGAGATCAGCTTGGGTTTATGGGAAATCCTTCCTTTGCAGGTGAACAAAGGGAGCCTTGCTTCTGACTTGAGTCTAGGCAAGGAACACACCAGGACAGAACTAGCAGTGGAGAGAAGAAAACAAGGTCAGGTAATAGAAGGTACAAGCAAAAGCTACAAATGGTTGTGAGCCAAGCTACCACCACAAAGGCAACAAAAATCTGGCAAAGAGTAAAGGTTTCAGTTTACTTACAGGATATAATGAGCTAATGATAGATAAGCTGTTCTGTCTGGACTGAGGGCAGGAACATCACACCCTAGAGCAGGGCTGGGCAACAACGACTTCCTCTATACCGCCTGAGAGCAAAAGGGAGAGCAGGAAAAGAAGAGAGAGTGAGAGAGAGAAGGCTAGCAACAGAAGCAGGCCTGCTGGGAGGATGACACACACACACACACACACACACATATTGTCAAAGTTGTATATGTGGACTTGATTTTTTTTTTTTTACTCTTCTTACAAAAGACACAAAATATCTTGTAAAGTGTTGTTATCAGCTGGTATTGATAGCCACGTCAAACTATACAGCCAACCACCCAACTGCGTTCAATGTGTGTCATGTTTGTGTGTTTCTAATTAGCATATTTACTCATCCTGGAGAATTGGTAGCTGCAGAAAAACTAGGTAATCAAAAATGGTTTTTTTTCATCAACTTGAAAATCAGAAAATAATATCCAGTTTTATCACAAGGTTCAAGGTTCTTTATTCATCACATGTATAGTTATACAAGTATAACACACAGTGAAATGAAACCTGACACACTCCACGACTTGTGCAAAGGGGGGGGGGGGGGACATTATATAAAATATATACATTAGGTGAATGTGCAGTAGTAGCATGTATGCAGCAAGCAGGTGAAAGAAAGCAATACTCGGACCTTAAATAGCAGTTAAGGAGCATTGACTGACACAAAGGGGAAACTTCAAAAGGTCCTTCAAAAAGTTATTTGCATACAAAAATCCCTAAACTGAAAGAGCCTTCAGGAATTGGAAATACATAGCAGTCAAAAGATATGCAAATATGTTCTGTTTTAATGACAAGCAATCAACCGTGTTAAGAGTAAAATATTTCCTGATAATACATCAATCTACATCAACAAGAATGGTATTCTGAACACATATGCAGAACTGGTTTCAGCCATGTAAGCTGTAGCTGCTCATAAAGGCTGTCCTGCAATCATTTATGAATCACTGTGACTCACTGCAAAGAGAAAAGCGGCGCCCTCCCAACACAGGGACTAAATGTCCAAGTTTTTTATCTGTGCATTTGTTTTCCTGTTTTAGTAAAGACTCACATTCATTACCCTTTGACTGACAGCACAAACCTTCTATTTCATTATTTCACAAGCACAAAGAATAGTCAATTTTCCCAGCAAACATCAACGTTCCTGGCTGAAAATGGTCACAGACCAATTGCAAAAGGCAATGCGAGTAAAATTAGCCCATTTAATTTTCCTTAAATTAAAAAAAAAAAAGCAAACTTATTACTATTATTATTATAACAACCATGCCTGTACAATTCTATTGTAAGCAATATAAATCTATCTATTTATGGCATGCCAGCTGGTTAACAAAATCTCATTGTAGCACCTTGCTTTACTTTGTAAGTTATTTCTTCTTCTTAGTTTAAAGAAACTGTGGATAGAGGTCTTCAGCGGCCAACTATGAATTCAATCAAATACATTTCAAAACAACTTGAAGGCTGGCTCAGTATTCATCAGCTCAAAATTATACAAAAAGGAAATATTATAGAAAAATGATTTTATTTGTCTGAGGCGTACTTCAGATTATATGAGCACTATCATGCTTGTAACACTAGTTCTTGTGTTAGGAACACAATTGGCTTCTTAATGAAGAATTAAGGGCTGAAGATTTTACTGACTGGGTAATTAAAGAGAAGACAGTGGCTTTAGAAAGCCTCATACAATTGGAAACAAAAGACAGAGGAAATTAGCAGCTAATAGACAACCCCAAATTCCATTTTACTGTCAGCTCTAAATGAGGTCTACAGTAAACCCATGTAATATTATAATCCACTAATGGAAAGAAGCACTTTAAAATCTGTTTTTTCCACCATTGTCTACAAGATGTTGCAAGACTTGCTGAATGTTTGGTATTAATACAGTCTTTGGGAACTGAATTTGAAAAAGCTTTTGCCCTCAAATTAAAGTGGGCCAAAAACATCCAGAATGGTTTCTGTGGTACATATGTCTATAAGCTGTGGTTGCAGTACTTAATTACCGGTATGTCACTAGTGCTACAGAATAGGTGAAAGCATAAAGAGAGTAATGTTTTTTTAAGTGGTTGGTAATTTCAAATGCTACGCTATGACACGTAACCAGAGTGTGTTGATTCAATCATCCTCTTGTGTTTTTTTGTTTTGTTTTTTTGTCACCCTCATTAACCTGTTTTCTCACGTCTTTGACTTATTCAAGGTTCTGATTGGTTGCTGAACGTTCGCTGTCATGGTCCTGGGTCGAGCGACCCAGTATTTGAGTTTCATGTATCTTTTGTATTCATTTGCACCTAACTTAGTTCACCTAGTTAATTCCTAGATTGCAGTTTAGTTTTGTTCCTTAGTTGTTTATGTCATCTCCCCCTGTACTAAGTCTCCCTGGTTCATGCGTCATGTCTGCGTGGTTATGTTTAGTTCATGTCATGTCTAATCTCCATTATTCCTGTTTTACTTTGAAAGTCTGTATTCAATGTCAGTGTATTTAGTTTCACCTCTCCTGTCCTGTCGTTAGGTTCATGTGTGTCAGCTGTGCTCCCATGTGTGGCCACTTCCCCTGATCATCCCTCATGTGTATTTAGTCTCTCATGTAGTCTGTGTCGCGTCGTCTGTGTTCCCACCCTCCATGTTGTCACAGCCAGTCTTAGTATTCATAGTTATGGTTTCCTGTGTCTTCATAGTTTTTCCTAGTTTTACTTTCCCAGTTTAGTCATAGTTTAGTTTGTCACTGCGTTCTGCCTTGTCTGCACTCCTTGTCACCAGCCACAATAAAGGCTCGCTTTCAGTTAAGTTTGCTCCAGCCTACTCTCGTGTGTTCGCACCTGGGTCCACCACACACTCCACCGCACGGTCTGCCTCCTCAGATCGTGACAGTTCGCAGCACAAATATAAACCAAAATAAGGCGGAGCATGGTGATTGGTAACTTTCTCTTTCTTCCAGTTTTTCCAAATCAATTTTATTTTAGTTATATACCCCTAAATCACAACTACAGTTCTCTCAACGTACTTTATATTGTAAAGTAAAAACCCATCAATAGCAAAGAGAAAACCCCAGTAATCACATGACCCCATGTGAGCAAGCACAACAGGAAGAAACCTTCAGCAGAACCAGTATAACCCAGGGAGAATTCAGGGTCAGCTGATCCAGCCCTAACTATATGCTTTATAAAGAAATTTAAGCCTAATCTTGAAAGGGTGTCTGTCTACCAATTCCAAACTGGGAACTAGATAACATGGGCTTGATTATTCAAGACCTTGAGGAGAAGAGTTTGGAATTGGATAGAAGAAATATGTTCTCTCTTTCTAGTCCCTGCCAATACTCTTGCTGCAGCATTTTGGATCAACTGAAGGTTTTTCAGGCAGCTGTTAATAATAGTAATAATACATTTTATTTAAAAGTGCCTTTAAAAACACTCAAGGACACTTTACAGAACAAATAAGACAAGCATAAAAACAGGAAATGAACACAATAATAAAATAACGTTTAAGAGCATGTAGTTATACAGAGTAGGCTATCTTGAACAGGTGGGTTTTGAGGGTGGACTTAAAAAGGGGGAAAGAACTGATGTTTCTGAGGTCAGGGGGTAAGGAATTCCAAAGTCGAGGGGCAGAGCAACTAAAAGCCCTGCCCCCCATGGTAATAAGACGAAATGAAGGAACAGAAAGAAGAAGAGAAGAGGAGGATGTTAGGATGACTTGATGTTTCTAGTGGTCTAGTGTACCAAAACAAGCTTGGTAAGAAGCCTGGATCTGACAGCTCATTGTATGGTAGGTTCACGTTTTTTGGGTTTTTCTTCCATTTTTGTTTGCAAAGGGTAATTTTGGATTTAAGACAGCAATGTATACTATGAGGGGCCGATGGCGCGATATGGCAGCCTCGCTTCTGTCAGTCTGCCCCAGGGCAGCTGTGGCTACAACCGTAGCTTGCCTTCACCAGTGTGTGTGAATGCGAGAGTGAATGAATAGTGGCATTGTAAAGCGCTTTGGGTGCCTTGAAAAGCGCTATATAAATCCAATCCATTATTATTATTATTATTATTATGTCAGTGAAACACTCAGGACATCAAAACAGACACTAACATCACAAGACCAAGTTAATGGATTTTTGTGCATTTAACAAACAACAAAATGAATTAAGATGACAAGCCCATCCTAATGAATATTGTTTTTTATTCAACATCATTGTCATTAACACACTCTAGACCAGACTGTTTTTAATCACAAAGGTGATAACGACCGGTTTTTTTCCCACATGGTGGTTTTGATGTGCTGCATAGTACTCAACACGAGTGCTCAACACAACTTTTACAGAAAACTGGCAAGTTTTTCAGGTACTGTACAACCTCTCTTCCTAGCTATCTACCACACTGATGTGTTATACTTTCATGTACTATTAATTAACACAGGCATTTTCTACTTACCATGCCTCTGCAGAATAGTTTCAGAGTACCAAAACCCCAAGTCAGCACAAAAAAGGACCATGTTGAAATTATTATTCTACAATTTCAAGGTTTACTATAATAAAAAAAATATATTTTAAAGAGAACAACTGGGGAATCGATAATAAATATAGACTAATGCTACAAAGTTTGAAATGCTTTGTCATCACAAGGCCATCTCAATGGATTTTGTTTGTTATTTAGCATGTTTGACATCTTCGTATGCTTCTGAGTGCCCTGTTGACTCTAATAGACAGTGCACTCGTAAGTCCAAAATAAGCCTTTGTTAGGCATTAACAGCTAATGCAGATATGTTAGTGTCACGTTTTCAAGTAATACCCAGTCTGCAGAGCCAGACCTATCATCTTTCCTGCAGACAGAAACCGGACACAGCCCAGAGGATGGGGAATATTGATTCACCACCCAGCACACTGCCAAGCTGTCATTAATCTCCATGCAGCACCAATGCTGTGGTATCAAACATTTATCCCATTTGCATACAAATCAGAATCCCAACAAAATCTAATGTCAAAGCCAAGGCTGCGGTAAAAAACTTTTCTTTAAACATCCTTGGGGCTAAAGCTGAGGTTGATGTGTGGCTCATTCATTTGGGGCAGTGATTGAGAATGAGGTTAGTGGCTTCTTTTCTTCTGCTCAGCCCTTATATTAAAATGAGGGGTGGGAATTGCAGATTAATTCGGGATACAAAAGTATCGCTATAAATTATCTACCATAACAGTGTTATTACTGTCAGTTTGACCAGCAATACTTTTTCAGCTTATCAGCCACACTTTCTCTGTACTAAATGTCTTAAACCGGTGATTGGTCTTCCTTCACACTTTGTCTCATGCACCACTGAGGACTACTAGTAGTAGTAGTGAGAAGTGAGTACTGCTAATATTATAATTTATATATTATTAGTTGACTTACTGTTGGTGAAAAGACAGACCACAGAAGTACAATGTGACTTAATGACACAAAATAATACTTGTGTGTTTTGGTGTAGTTTTCCTTTTCCTGTTCACTAAATGAGGAGCACTATTCTGTGTTAAGTTATTGGTGAGAACAAATCTCCTTACAGAACCAGGATATTTTAAGAAAAGTACTGACACCATAAATATACTTGTATTGAAGGAGGAAATAATTTTATAAATTACTGTATCAGTATTTTGTCCGAACATTAAAAAATAGTCAAACTGAAACTGTCCTAAAAAACATGAATTGGTTTGCCCAAATTTGGATATATAACATCATAGTCTAATGACCATTAATATTACTTAGCATTCGACAGAAGGTTGATGGATGTGTTTTGCGCATAGCAGGTCATATTGAATACATACATGGATAATGAAGTCCTCCCTTTAAGATATTTTTAACACCCCAGTAATGTCAATGACAGACTGTTCCTTGAGTCAAGAAGTAGGTTATGGGTTCAGAAACCTAACAAATGTCACAGGTCTCCCAAGAGTGTTAACATTGTAGTCTGCAGTCTTGGCCTGTAAGCAGAGGCCCGGCCACTGGAGAGAGGGGTGACAAATGTGTAGACTACCATTGGAGGAAAATTGGGCAAACAGAGGGCAAAAGGCTGTGATATTCCTGTGTTCTGCTGAAACGCCGGGGCAGTGACCTATATGAATTGGATATGCAGCTTTCCAAAGGTTTACAAAAACTTCTTTTGGTTTAGGTGCACAAGTAAAAGGAGAAAAATATATTTTTTTGTTTTATTAAAGAAATTTTGTACACAGTGCTAATCACAAAAAAACTCCAATGAGGAGTCTCTCTTTTCTCTGTTTGGCAGTCTCCAAATCCTCAAATTTCTGTGAAATAAGAAAAACATCAATATTTATTATTTACTTTTGTTACCAGTAATCACACACATTTACATAAAGAAAATATTGGTTTGAAAAAAAAACTTTGATTTTGGAGATCTGGCCACAAAACAGTACCTTTAGTGTTCAGGTTTTTAAATTTACCCATGTGAAGATAATTCATAAAAGAAAGTAATAAAGAAAATATGTATTATTTTTTCAACCTCAGCTAAAGAATACCTCTTCAAAAGATCCTCTGAGAATAATTTATCTCCATCAGGAATGTGAAGGTCTTTCTCATTTGAACAACAAACAGAGGCAAAAACTCCCCTGTTGTCTTGCATTTAGCCTGTCCATATTTCATTTTAATGGATTTTAAAGAATTCCTGGTTTGGGGAAAATAAATCTGTCAGTGTCATCACAGCTTTTAGTTAGATACATTAGCTTATGAGGCTTTGATGGTTGAGATGAAGGTAAATACGCAAACAGAATCCTGAAAGGTGTGACTTGATTTCTTGGCATTAAACTGACATGTTGTTCAGCAGCAGTAAATAACAGCTCCATCTGATTATTGTATATATATTTTTTATTCTTGCACTGATTTCAGATTTACATTACAGTTTAAGATCAGAAATTTCAAAAGCGGATACAGAAATATCATGTTTTATTTTTGCTTTATTTGTCATCATACTGTGCAATTAATAGGTACAGTTTTTAATTATTAATGCATTTATTTGTATAAAATGTATAATTTTCGCTACATAATAAAAGTCACATAACAGCATTAGACTTTTATATCCTCCTCAAAAAAAGGACATGAATGCCAACAATTTCATGCTCCCTCTCATTAGTGTTTTAATCAGAACATGATAATGAAGGAAGTAGAGAAAGGAAATGACAGGGTGCAGCAAGTAATGAAAATAATTTAGTGAGCCTCCAAACAGCAGCATTGCCCTGCAAAGTCTAAAACAAATTTATGGGACAAAAAAGGTAATAGGCTTAGATTAACAGACTTGAACTAACACAGGAGCTTTCCTCTCTTCAGGAACTCTCTCTGCAGGAGGGGGAGATACAGGAGAGGTGGAGGAAGATCTCAGCCTGGGCGTTTACTGTCTTATGTAGTCTGGAAGATGAGTGGATGGTGGGGTGGGTGCAGTTTTCTCTGTGGTGGGGTTGGGTGGACTGTCCCGGGCTCTGTGGGGCCGGGGTGCGCTGCTGCACTGGGCCCCGGTCTGGATGGGCCTGGGCCCCCTTTCCCTGGCGGATCGCGGAGTATGGGAGTGCCTACTGGGGTCAGCGGGGGAGCTGGCCCCAGGGAGGGGTTACCTGCCCCTCCCTTCCTTCCCTCCCCATCTCCAGCTGCCTCCCTCTTCCCGCTCCACCACAACCACCCACACATGCAGGGCCTTGGAGTAGGGGTATGTCACCAGGGTGCAGAGGAGGCTACCCCCTCCCTCTGTCCCCTTCTGGCTGCCTCTGCCTCAATTTTATCCCACAACTTAGACATTCACATTATTCACACTCTCATTACACATACATATAGGATCTTGGGGGTGGGCACAATCACGGAGTCAAAATTACCAAATGGGTGTACACCTCACCCCTGGCGTCGTTGCCCACCTCTCAATTTTAAATACACTTAGACATTGAGGGCTAGCAGGAGGGACTATGCGCTTACCTGCTGCTCCTTGGCAGGTAGCTCCATGCCCTCCTGGGTTTTAATTGCACCTTAGAACACACATGCATCAACACTACAATGAGCGGGTGGAGTGAGGTTTGGAGTCTTCTCCCACCCCCGTTCTCTGCGGCCTGCTGGAGCGGGAGGGCTAGGAGGAGTTGGCCGTCCGACTGCGGTCTGGGGTGTGGGGCCTCCCTGCTGCTACGGAGTCGGGGCGGTCTGCCTCTCCCCACTGCAGGGAAAAGGGTAACACCACCTGGGTCTGGGTGCAGTTCCCCTCTCCAGGGGCAAGGGTACCTAGACCCGGTTTGTAGAGTACGCTTGGGGAGTGGGATCGTGTGTACAGCGTCTCTTTATGTCTGTCTCCACGTTGGTTGAGTGTGGAGTGAGTGCATATGAGAGCATGGGGGGGGGGGAATGGATGTTTGTGTCTGTGTGTGCCTGTATGTCTGTGTCTATATGTCAGGTTGGGTATCAGACGCCACCTCTCTGGGGACACCTCAGGCCCTCCAAGGTTTGGAGGCCTATCTCCACCCACCACCATTTCCCCTGCCAGTGGCGGACTCCCTCAGGTGTCGGTGTGTTGGTGGTTCTTTGTGTCTGGGGGTGGGCGTCCAGGTACACACCGGCTCACTCCTTGGCGGCCGCTTATCGGGGCCTAGAGCCTGGGGCTCGCTTGGGCCCCTTCGGAGGTGGGGTGCCCCCGGCCTCTCGGCCTGGGGCTCGGTCACTCAGGCACAGCTGGGGGCCGGCGGAGCTCATGGGCGCGTCACTGCAACTCCCCCTGGCTTCTGCTCCGTGGCTGCTGAGTGAACCCTCATCTGGGACTCTCCTCAGCTCTTACTGGAACAGTGGCGCGGCTGCCCCTCTGTTGGTCTTCCATGGTCTCTTGTGTTCTGGGGGCCTCTGGATGTCTGGAGTTTTGATCTCCTCCATACCTGCTTCACACCCCGGAGGACGGGGCTGTGGCCCCCCCACACTCCCTAGCAGATCGTTACATGGAGAAACCTTTGGAATACAAGCGCGCTGATCCACACAGGTATGCACATGGGTGTTCACTGCTCGTAGACCCAAATTACACCTTTCTTGGCTGCTACTTCGAAACACATCTGTCCTGCGTGCTGCACAACAACATTGAATATTTAGTATTTACTGCTGTTTACACTTAGCTAGATTAATGCGATGGTGTTGTGTTTAGTATGTTGCTTTGTTTTTTTTTGCTTGTTTTCTATTCTTCTCTCAACAGGTGATCCAGGAGATTTTTATTTTTTTTCTCCCCCCCTTTCTCACTGTCCCTCTCCCCTTCTGTTTTTCCTTTCCTTCCTCTTTCTTTCTCCCTTTCCTATCCCTCACTCATGTCTGTCCCGTCTGTAACATCTGAAAATAAAATATAATAAATAATAAAAACAAAGATCGACCAAAAAAAAAAAAAAAAAGACTTGAACTCACAGCTCAACCTTATGGCAGCATAACATTCAGTGATTCTGTTCAGCAACCAGCTTTGACAAGAAAAAGTAACATTAGGAACTAAAAATAATAAATACAGCAATACCGTATTAGTATGTAGGGCCTTATATACAGTATAGTCAATTTTGCTTCAGGTGCTCCACATAATTTCTTGGTGAGTTACTATATGTCAGCTAAAGGAAGCTCTAGAGAGCTAGAATAGTAATTTACACCTTTAATATTTACTGATTTGGATAATCAGCAACAGATGATCTCTCTAGAGGCTCACACATGATGCTATGGGATGAAAACATCTGCATTTTTCATCCCTTTTCAACGTTCTTTTCAGATTCTTTTAGGGTAACACACATGCCCACACATATTTCATAAATCTGCATTGCTTAAAAGTTTCTTGATTGTGCATGTTATTATACAAAATTTTAGGCCTGAATTGAGAATTTTGACCAGCCTCAGACTCTGTATTTTCCTCATCAAAATATGTATGCCTGCAATTGTCTGGGAATAATGTATGCATGAGGTTCTTTGGTAGGACCAGAATACAAAATAAAAGAATACTTGGAACACAAAGGTCTCCAGTGAAAATCACAGTGGGATGGAGCAGTTGCAGGCACACAGTGATGAGACTTCTAATAAGAGCTGTATTACATCAGCTCTGCTCTTTGTGCAGAGATGTTGCATGATAAGTCAAAGTGGCTTTGACACAAAATAAACAAGGCGATTTTCTCTGACACTGTTTCCTCCTCTGTATGAGAAATCAGCCGCGACTGCACTGAAACAAAATTACTTTAATATATTTAAAGACATTCAATTTATAAGGTGATGTACAATGATGGGGTATTTTTCATGCAGACTGCTAAGGTGTATGATGCTCACACCTGTCAATGTACCTGTAATCTTAGAATAGAATAGAATAGAATAGAATAGAATAGAATAGAATATCGCTTAATTGTCATTGTATATTTACATGTGGATGCTTCACACCAATTGTGATGGCATAAAATATAAATAATAGACAGCAGGAATAAATAGCAAACAGGAGAAATGTATACAATCAAGAGGGATATACACAAAACAAGAGAAATATATACAAAAATACGCTGTATATGGGTTCATTCATCTAGTAGCTGCATGGCCACATGCATTATTTTCCAGTCACTGAAAGACAGACAAGACAAGTTTCTCAGCATTTTTAGACTTTTGAGTGCAATAGATTTTCATTTCATTTCAGGCTAAGCCTCGGCCTTGAGGAATCACATTTTATCAAAGCAGTCTTATCATGCCTTATGCCTGACTCATGCCTGTTACAAAGATTGTTGCACACAGTTCACTTGCTACACCAAACCCAGCTGGAGTGTTAGCTCAACTGTCCGGCCAGAAGGAACTGTCCGTGATTGGAAACGAGCCCTGTTTGAACTGATTTAAGAGGTCACACACTGGTTTACTGATGATTATTAAAAAGATGCATTGACAAAATTTCACAAATAGCATGTTTGCACTTTGGAAGGTTTTCTATATGCACTGGTTTTCACAGATTCATCCCAGAAAAAGAAGATGCAGGATGAGGGCAGTCAGCTGGGAAAGATGCAGCAGTGCATGTTCCTTCAACACTTAAACCCACATCGACCTGGCATCAGATGTGAGCGCTTTATATGAAATATATAAAAAGTACCGTGGTATGCTATTACATGATAATGCTATTGCAGTGGTTGGTGTTGTCATTAGGGGATTTATTCTTTTGAAACACTCAATAACTCTTTGCTGAATTGGATTGACTTAGAATTTTAACACTCTTACATACAGTGCAGACAGCCTTCAGGGTTTGCAGTTTTCCTAATCTAAGTGCATGTTTTCTTTAGAAGCGGATGTTAAATGAGACAGCCAAGATCCAGCAAAAAATTTGGTAATTTTTGACATAATTTAAAAATGTATACAAACCTTTTTTTAGTAAAGTTGCATTTTTTGTTCTCAAAGAACTCCAAAAAATAGAGTAGAGCCATAGTAACTACTGATTTGATTATGTTTTTCAAGCATAAAAAATAAGTTTCCAATGCTTTAGAAATAAACTTGTTTCATCTGTATGATTGTATATATTATTTTCTTTTACATTACAGCAAACTTGTGTGGCTTGTCTGGTTTGTACCTCCTGCAGTGATGTGTAGCATGTAATTATAACTTAGGACTGGTATAAAGAAGGCATTGTGCAGCATCTATTCATAGCTGGGCAGTCCTGCTGACAGAATTGCAGGAGTGTGATTGGCATCTATTCATTTCCTCAGAACCAGGAACAGGCGAAATCAGAGTCAATCATTGACCCTTTCAGACAGATACCAAGGACTGAATGATGCAGAGGATTAGCACTCTCATGCCATTGCCTTGTTTACTTCATCATCTCTTCATCTTTAAGCCAGAAAATGACTGCATAAATTTCATAAAACCATTATTAAGAGCATACAATGTTCTCCCCCAAATGTAACCCCTTCTCATGCAAAAAGCTTTCATTTCCTGTTCAGTCTCTTGACAAAAATCCAATCAGGAATGGATCATAATTTATTCACATGTGGAGAAAGAATACACTTCAACTATATAAAGACATCTCATTATTTTACTACACATACACAAGAAGGAAAAAGCCCTGCATTAGCAGGTTACAAACAGGGATTGCATTTTGAGCTTGATTGACAGAAAAGTATGGATATTAGAATAATTGTCAAGCAAATGCCCATTGGTTTAAAAAGTTGCTATCAGTTGCTAACTTTGTAATTTTCTTGTTATTAGGCGTTAGGTTTGAGAACAGAGAACTGGCCTCAAGCCAAGTGACAAATGGCTTGTATGCAGGGCAGTCAGTTTTAATAGATGACTATTGGCTGTTTTGACACCTGCTACCTGCTTTAAAATAGAAAAGTGTACAGGTAGTTTGGCACAGCTATAGCCATTTTATTCTTTCTTGTTAACATTTTAAATCAGAATGCAGCCATAGCTGCGTGTAGTGCATATTACATTTTCTTACATATTTCTGAGTGGCCTGCCATGTCAGGGCAAAAATAAATTACTGTCTTTGTTTTCCTTTACATATCTGCTTTAGACATTTGCTCAGCAGCCACTTCATCCTGCTAGTACTGTATTGGACCCTTCAGAACTGCCTTCATTCTTTGTGGCATAGATTCAATAAGATGCTGGAAACATTCCTCTGACATTTTGATACATATTGACATGATAGCATCACACACTTGCTACAGATTTATTGGCTGCGCATCCATTATGTGAAACTCCTCTTGTGTTATTGGATTGAGATCTGGTGACTGTGGAGCACAATGAACTCATTGTCTTCATCAAGAAACCAGTTTAAATTGATCAATTGATCATCTTAATTTGGATGACCATGCAATTTAACCAATCCTGAGCTGGTACTTAGGGGCACAAAGTATTGACAAGAAGAATATCATCCACATCATTACACTACCAGCAGCATCAACGACTGATACAATGTAGGATGGATGCATCCATTCAGATCATTTTCACCAAATGACCCTGACCCTACCATCTGAATGTTGCAGCAGAAGCCTCATCAGATCAGGTAACATTTTTCCAGTCTTTTATTATCCAGTTACGGTATATTTATGCAAACTGTAACTTCACTTTCCTGTTCTCAGGTGACAGAAGTTGCACTTGGTGTGGTCTTCTGCTGATATAGCCGATCTGCTTCAAGGTTCTGCATTCAGGGATGCTCTTCTGCATACCTCTGTTATTATTTGAGTTATTATTGCATTCTTATCAGCTCAAAGCAGTCTGGCCATTCTCCTTTGACCACTTGCATTAACAAAGCTTTTACACCCAGACAGCTGCCACTTTTCTCCTTTTCAGACTCTGTAAACGATAGAGACAGCTTTATGGGGAAATCCCAGTATATCCGCAGTCTCTGAAATACTCAAACAAGCTCATCTAGCACCAATAAGCACATACAGTCACCTTTCTTCCTCATTCTGATGCATTTCTGATGTTTGAACTTCAGCAGGACATTCTGATTATGCCTACATACTTAAATGCACTGAGTTGCTGCGGTGTGATTGACTGGTTAGATATTCGCATTAATAAAAGCTGAACAGGTACTTTAAGTTGGCAATGTTAAACTGTTTTGGTAAACTTAGAGCTGTGTCTAATAGTGTGTTTATGGATCTGTGTCTAAGCAAAATATAGACTTCTTGCATGTTGTGAATAATCTGAGCTAAGAAGTTATTTGCTTCTTTTTCTTTCATCTCTCTCTCTCTCGTTCTTTCTTCCAGGTTCCTCATCAGCATGAGTAATGATCTTGTATGTGTTTGATAAGAGCATTTGCTGTACCTCTGGAATTAAAAAATCAACTGATGCATGAAATAAACAAAAGAGAGACTATGATAAGGCATTGCTTTCCCAACAGTTACCAGGCAATGAAATGTAGGATTCATAATTTTATAGATGCAGACACACAACACTAGCCTTTCATAGTTCAAACCCTTTAATATATTGTAAAGAATCCAAAATTAGCACTAATTATTCTGCTACTGTGACAAAATGAAAAATCTCCACATGTGTATCAGACGGAGTAATATTTTTACTGCCAAGTAAACTTTTCTGTTGCCAAACTGTGAGCTGTTATTTTACATTAATTTTTACATTGATCATATAGTAAAATGACAAAAAGAAAGATTAATGTGGATAAATACTGAAGCCTTCTCATCCTTTCATTTAAGTTGATCCTAACATTTCAAGAGAACAAGAGATCAGAGATTTTATGCTTCCAGCAAATAGGATCCATCTCTTTGCTCTGCAAAAAGTATAACTATGCTGTGAAATAGCAAGAATGCTTCTGCAATTGAATTGTGTGTCTCCATTGAGCTACAACATAGAGAGGAAGGCAACTGAAAACAGTTTAAAGTCACACCTCTATTGATTTATCTTTTATTGCTTGGGATTTATGAATTATTGTAAATCTGACAGTGTCTCTCATGATACTGCCACCGGGTTTTTAAATCAAGCTGACAGGCTTATTGTTGAGCTCTGGTGGAAAAGCAGAATAGCATAGAGGAATGTACCATCCCTGATCCAAGAGAAAGAGAAAATATTACCCCACACTCCCTGGTGGTGAGAAGTTGTAACAACCAAACTACATCCCCACACAATTGCCATGACACTCTAAATCACTCATATCAGTGAAACAGCATCAACCTAACAATAATGGCATCTTGTATATAATACATCTCCCTCCTCAAAACACACATCCTTAGGAATCTCCCTTTGTCAATCTATATGGATTTAAGTAATCCATGCAAATTAATACACAGCATAATGGTAAGAAAGTGGCAATCGTTGGAGTTATGGCCAATTGTTGCCTACAGCATGACTACCAGGAGCTTATTTTAGCCAGTTCAGACTGTGGACAAACTGCTGGCATGACCACAAATTATTCAGTTCTTCAGAGCAGTTGCTGAATTGGTTGTCACAGCAACACATCCAAGTCAAATGTTTTCCGGAGCAGGTTTACTCAGTATAAACTGGATTGGATGAGGGCTTTAAGGAGTGCCACCCAACTATGGCAGAGGCTTTGGCTTACTTTAGCAAACATAAAGTCCACCTCATCCTGCAGAGGAAGAGGTTCAGCTACCAACTGGTCTCCCAGTGGTTAGGCCCTCAATTACAAGCCAACTGCACAGGTTATTTGATGGAAAGCCACAAAAAAAAAAAAAATTCAAAAAGTCTGCAGAGATTACTGCAACCTGTCATCGATTCAACTCTTTGCAATAGGCTACTCAACTGTACTGGTTATCAGCTGGTTGTTTTCTGGTTATATACCTATAAAAAAAATCAAGGTTGCTGATTGCCATTGTTATTTAGCAGTTAAGTCATCGTCCTAAAGCAACTCTGTCACTTTTTGTGGATAAATTTCTTTTTAATGGGAATTTCCGTGTATGTAGATGGCAACAGTATGCAACAGATGGCAGAAGATTTACAATTCCTGCCGATTTATCACAGTTAGTTGCCATATTATAACAACTAGATTGCATCTAATTGTCAGTTTGACCCCTTTCAATCACAGAGTGATAGCAAACTCATTCTATATTATTGCCGTTTTATCAATGTCTTGATCCATCAAGTTAAGAAAAGAGATCTTGGTGTGGATGGGGGGGAAAATACATGCAATCATCAATGTTTAAAGAAGAAGGACTGTGACTCTCTTATGCAGGCCATTTCATTGTACTTGGAAATCCCCATACAGTGTAAGTGCTCATCTTAACTCAGAGGAACAGCTTAAGCTGCATGCTTCATGAATAAAACTGCAGTCTTTAAAATGTCCTCTCTTCATTGCCCTCTGTGCTTCTATTCTACATTTTATGAAGTATTTTTTTAAAACTGCCATTATACTGAAGTAGAAGAAATATGCCTTGACTTCTAAAGCACCAAATCTACTCGATATACTGTATCTCAGATTTATCTCTGGCAGTACCAAAAATGAAAATGTGTCTCCATTTGTGTGAGCTGCCACTCATTTTTATCTGAAGCACTCAGCTGCCCTGACAAAACTCCATCGTCCACATTGTTTGATAATAAATTGTGCTTTTTTTTCAGTTCTAATTCAAGAGCTCAGACTGAGATTAAATAGATTCAAAGTGTCCAAGCTTCACATTCCAATTTAGAAAACACAACAGATAAGATAAGGCAATGTAGAGAGAATAACTTTAAACAATTTGGACAAAGCTGAAAGGCCTTATTTCCTATTATGAGCATGTAATACTGTGGCATACCTATATAGTATAAAATGATCTATGAATTTATACAGTTCTTTGGTATAAGTGTGACATTTTCTGACAAATGCTTTTTGAGGCTCGTGGACTTGACATTACTTATATCTCCACTATGCACTTCACATCTGCTATAAGAATAAGGAACTATAACAAGAACAGGGCAGGACTGTTGCAGAGTCTACATGACTAAAGCCTTTGGACAAAGATTCTCAAAAGGCCTGTGCATTTTTCTGTAAATGGATAAACAAGCATGCAAATCAATCATGTGTCATGCTGATAACATCATAGATTGGATTTCTCTCCAGCCGTTGTCATTTCATTTTGCTGAAGCATTCTCTGATTTGACTCACGATGTCCTCAACAATTTCAGAACGCTGTACTGCAAATAGCCTTTTTATTCCTCATAGTCATCTATTGTGTTGGGATCTTTGTTTTTCGGCTTTCCTCCACACTAAAATATCTCAATAAGTTTTGGAAAAGAGCATTTTCAATGCATAGTTCAAAGTTGTGTTTGATAAATTCAAACGGAGTCTTACAAAACTGTTTTAAGAAACAAAAACAACTTCAGCTGTTGATTTTGTTACTCTATTAAAACCTGTTATAAATAGCCTCTTTCTTTATCATAGTCATATATTGTGTTCATATATTGATAGTTGGGGTGTTGTCTGTCTTTTTCATATTATTGCAGGGTCTTTGACTTACATTATAAAGCGCCTTGAGGCAACTGTTGTTCTGATTTGGCGCTATATAAATAAAATTTAATTAAATTGAATAGAATTGAACCACTAATGTTACCTGGTTCTTTCTAGTAGTACCACATTAATTTTTGCTGTGAAGTATTTTGCAATCTCAAGTGATGTTGCAGAGGAGCATTTTGTGTGAATATGCTGCTCCCGATTGTTCTGGGCTCCATCTCTAGCGTAAGGTTTGGTACAAAAACAAACAAACAAACAACAGGTATTTGGCATCTTACTAAAACAAAATGGTAAAGATTAAAAAAAGGCTCCGCATTGCAGCACCATTGTGAGGATGGCGACATGCTGTGCTTAAGTAGAGCTTCACAGAGCGGTTAGCATAGTTACAGACTCTTAGTCTTGTTGTGTTTAATGGCAGGTTCGTAACACTTAGCAGTAATCACAATAATTCAATATGCCATACACCTATTTACTGCCATTTTAGTACCTATCTAGTACTTGTGATAACTACTGTGTAACTGTGTTGATTTGCATGCTGACACATACAGTTAAAGAGCAGTTTCTGATATACATCATGAAGGGACCTAAGTTTATCCAGACAGCTCAGTGAGTCACACACTATCCTAAAAGACAATATGTCACAGCTGTATCTTTAATTAGGTACAATTGGCATTGACTTTTAGAAAGAAGCTTTCAGATGGGTTGCGTGTGCTCCTTTTATCCTTTCTTGCGGAGAAAATTATGTTTAGAAGGAAACTCGGTTATTGAAAGGCTTTCTGTGTGCATCAGTAATCACTCTGTCCTTTTTTCCCTGGGTCAGCCACAATGCTGGGGGTAAAGCAGCTAAATGCTGATGGGACCAAGCAACAGCCGCAATCCCATTTGAGTAGCCATTGGTACTTTGCCTTAAATGCTTTTCAATCTGCTGAAGATCACATTAGCCGGCTGCTTCTTATCGACTCATCTAAAGAGTTTGTCTTCATCTAATTAAGGACAGTGCTTCCTTAATAGCCCCATGCTTAGGATGAGTTATTTCATAAGTGCATATATAGGCTAGTAGTCCAGCATCTTCTACTTCACTGTCAGCTTAAACTCATATTTTTACTTTATCCAGGTCTGTCTTGTCTCATGGTAATAAACTGTGGTTATAGTCAAAACAGTGAACATGTCACAGATGGTGACAAACAAATTCTAGTCAATATAAGCTTTAAGCATTTCATTAATTCTAGCCTGGTTGCTCTCCGTATGGACTGTGGGCTTACAGCAGTGCGTGTCAGTTTCTTGATATATTGTATCCCATACCTGTGAGGCTTAGTGAAGTTGACAAGATCACAGTTCAAGCATATATTAGATAGATCCAAGGTGTCCACTGCCAAGGCCTGCCAGCTCAGCCCGTTTCCATGCTGCTCTGCGTGCCGTGAGGGCAAGCCTCCTATTTAGACAAGGGAATGAAAGATGGAGCTGAGATGTATAATGCATGTGAAAGCAAGGGAGGCAGGCATCTGCTCTAACAAGCCACTTCACTTTCACTCGCGTGTCTTCGCCTTTCACCAAAATAGATTAAACCGTTGTAGATATTGAAGATTATTCTTTCAATGTTTTCTAATGTTAGAGAAATAATTTGCAACATTTTCAACGTTATATAAGCTGCATATTTGCCACAAGGAAATATGACAAGGAATTTGAATTGCATTTTACAACATATTCCGCATTGTTGTCCAAGAGAGGTTTTAGGTCTTCGGAAAAACCAAATGATGAACAAAACATATCCAACATACCATACAAGTCACATTTAAATTCATTTATACTGCATAGATTTTAATTATTTCCTTTCTATACATTTTCTTTTGGCAGTATTTTCCACCTATGAACTGAATCTGAAGTTAATGCAAACCCAAAGACAATGACAAAAGCAACGTGAACTTAATTTGCCAGTGTAATTACGCCTGCCGGCATTAAAGAAAGAAAGAAAAAAAACCTTTCTGCTGTATATGCACATTCTCGAACCAGTAGGTGTAGAGATCAAGTATAAACCTGAGGCCAGTGTGCATATTTATAAACAATATGAAGCATTATATAAAGTAGGTGTTTTACCGGTGGCTTCAATTTAATTGTTAAGTACTGAATTTTGTGCTCACACTGACTATGTTATTTATAGTTAAGTCAGTAAAAATGAAATTCAAGAGTGAGCCAAAGAGCTTTTACAGTTCATATACAACATCTGTATTTTTTTTAATCACTTATCTGAACTTGCTTTTGGATGGCTTCCATCAATAAACAATGATGAAATTCTCCCAGATAGGTACCTTTGCAAAGTGTAGAGTCAAACGCGTCCACTCAGCAGCTTTCTTTCAAATGAATTACAGGAGCTTCTGCTGTCAGCCAGTCTCGTCCACTATTGAGATTTTGCCTCGGAGAGTTCGTTTGGTCAAAACATTTATATAATTAATAGCCCTTCAAGCTGAACTAAATTTGTCTGAAAAATGGGCCATGTCCCAGTGAAGGCTGTTGAGAATAAAAGCTGCAATAAACCATCATGTCTGTCATTGAGAGATTGTTCAGGAAAAGAGCCAATCTTCTCTTTCTCTTTGTTGTTTTGATGAGCTTATTGCTTGTGTTGTGCGCCCAGTCAGTTGTTTGAAGACGAGCTTCTGTCAAAACACTCTCTTATTTTGTTCCTTATCTTTGATCTTCATGGTTTACATGTACAAAAAAAGAAAGCTATGCCCCTGGAACGTTAGATGGCACACAAAGAAATCCAAGTCAAATAACACATTAATGTTGGAATGAAAAATTGTATTATCTTTCTATAAATGTTATTGAACATAAAGTAAAGGACTTTACAATGATTTGCTTTCATTCCAGTTGTGCAAATATCATTGGGTGTTGTGAAAATGAGTGTAAGGAATGTGCAGGCTGTTAAATCTGGGGCAGCTATGTAACTGTGCTATCTTTAAAATAACATGGTATGGATTCCAAAATAAAAAATAAAGTGTGCGTATGTATGTACATATATGTACTTGTGTGTGTAGATATATATGTATGTATATGTATGTGTGTCTGTTACTTGTAGTTATTACTGCCTGTTACCTGTGGTAATGCAATTTATAATTTATATATTCTGTATTCAGTTATGAAGGCTCTAATTGTTGGTTGCGAGCTGCCGCTTAGATGCTTGTATCTGCCCGGGGCTGTTGATGGGTCTGTATGCAATGATGGGCGTAGCTGCGGGAAGTTTATTGTTTTTTTTTTGTTGATGAGTGAGTATAGGGGTGGGATTTAATAAGTTTTCTTCGTCCCACTCCTTTTTCAGGCAAGTTTTGTTTTTTGTTTTGTGTATTTTATGTTCAATATAGGTATTTGTTGTGCCTGAAAATGAATAAATAAATGAATGAAATGAATGAATGAACATATTCCTTATTTTAGGCCTATTTTCCAAGCATTTTACTGTGAAGCAATATTTTTTACGCACCTGACTTATACAACCTTTCTCTTTTGCAGTACTTATTGTGTATTTATCACTCATGCATGCTGATGTTTTAGCGATCCTCTTCCTAAAATAATTCTAAAGGGAACAATTGGTTCATTTCTTTTCATTGCTACCATATACACAGAGTACTGCGTGCTTTATTTCATTATGGTGATAAAGTTGTGAATAATTAAGCAGCCAGGCTGGCTTTTATTACATGCATACTCATTTCAAGTGACTTCAAAACATTAGACTGGCCCTATTCACAGACAGACCTCATAGTGAAGCCCTGTTAATGACTCTGCATTAATTTATTCACAAGACCTGTGGAATGCTAAAATAGGAATTAAGAATTAATTTGTGGGATAATTGAGATGCAAATTAAAGCAGATGTCTACCCCAAAATAAAATTCACGTTTGGTATTCTTGTGATCTTGGGGCAGCGTCCCAGTTGCTGAGAGTATTAGAGTTTATGACTAATAGAAGCAGCATTCTTCCTAGCAGCGTCAGTGGTGATTTTTAGCAAACATTTTAGTGAACATTTTTTTAAAGCCCATTAGTGTCAGTGAAGGTTTGAAATAACCCAAAACTCAGCTTTATCTAGAAATTCTTTACATTCCGAAAACAAAAACATCAATTATATTTTCAGATGGACTTCTGATGAATATTCTCGATTTTAGAAAAAAGTCTTTCTCATATCACATTAGTATTCAAGTCATGCGTGACAGATACACCACAGGAGACAGCATTAGGAATGCATTGCACAGCCAAGTGAAAAATTAAACTCCATGTCCACTCTATTAGCTGTTCTAATAACATGTGCAGACAAATTTATTGTACAAACAACATCAATTAATGGTATCCGTGTTGCACGGTAAGATGATTGGAACAAGTAAACTACTAAGAATGATTAGAAATGGTTTCCCGTAAATGAACAAAATCAGAAATGTGTTGTATCTTTTTTTCAAACTCCTAAAATCAACCAGCAGAGATGAAACCTTTGGAAGCTACATTTGCAGTCAATGGTAAAGGGACTGGAGTTTACATAAACTATATAGACTTACTCACCATTTAAAATTGATTTAAAAGTTCATATATTCATTCTTATGCAGCTTTAACATATGCTATACACTGCATTTGCATTCAGCATTTAATTTCTCTCTATCTCAGACACAGCTGAAAGCTTTGGGAGCAATGTCTTTTCCAGGAGCACCTCAACATATGGACTGCCCCCTCACCTATAAGAAAAAGATAGAGAAACTGAATTTATAACAAAGGTTTGAGAAATTTAAGCAGTGCAATGCCCAACAGTTGAACTGCATGATAAAGTAATGTGTGCAAAAATGTTAGATCAACTTTCCTTTGATTTTAACTTTTTTCCCATGAACTGTTTTTCACATTTATATCTTTAAAATTAAAAAGATATAGCAATCAAACTTAGAATTAAATGTGATTAATAGCTAGTTTACCCTCGTCAAAGCACGTGCATTTTTTTAATAAATTGCTCCGCTATGCACAGCGTCCTTCATGTTGTTTATATTCACCCATATTTTAACTTCATTCGTTCAAAAGACAAAATGTCCTGTTACAATAAAGATGTGCTCATGCTGTAGCAGTAACAGAATACAGTCAGACGATGCAATCTAAGAAATCATTTCTTAGATAATGATCAAGTTTTATTTTTTCACTTGGCACAAAATAGATGAAACTCTTGATAAGCCTAGAGTTTTCAGCTAAGGGATATTTGCCACAGAATGCAGTTTGATCTCACATATGTGATATCACGTATCATTTTTCAGCTTGGGGGTCATAGATGGATAAAAATATGTTGTCAAAGGGTATTCTACACTGAAATTATTTTTAACCCTGTATTTGATTGTGAGGTAAGTCACGGGTACGTCAAAATTGTAATCATCTGCATATTGTGAATTTGATAAGATGTAAATATTTATTTCGTTGTCAAATCCTGGAGTAAAAACTCTGTTACTGTGTTTTCGATTGCATTGTCTGATAGCACAAAGCTGCACTACTGAAATGCTATAAAATTGTTTTAAGATAACAATACGACAGCAGGAGCAGTATTTCCTCACTTTGTCATAAGAATACACATGCAGTTACCTTTGCTGTCATTCTATACTTTCTGAATATCTGTGCTGCGTACTTTAGCCATTTGAAGGTGCCCAACGGATTTACTTTGCCAAATTGACCATCCCAGCCTTGCCATAATGGTCCATTTGATTCACCTTTTATTGTTTATTTTATTTTCACTTGCTGAATACGGGACAGACTTGACTGGAGGAAAGAAGGGGAGAAAGAAAGAGGGAAAGAGAAACAGCTGAGAAGAGGGACGGGGGAGAAGGGCAAAAAACAAAAACCAACAGAATGGGCAGAAAAAAAAATGCTGTCTCCAAAATCCAAACTGGGAGGTGGTTACATAGAAGAGGAGCCTGAAAACTGAAGCCTCCCATTCTACTTTTAAATATCATAGGAACGACAAGTAACCCAGCAATCTGAGAGTGAAGTGGACTGTTGGGGTGATATAGTCTTTGAGATAAGATGGGACCTAATTATTCAAGACTTTGTATGTGAGGAGGAGGATTTGAGATTTGGTTCTGGATTTAACAGGGAACCAATAAACAGAAGCCACTATGGGATAAACGTGTCTTCTCTAATGAATTACGATAGTCCAGGCTAGAATTAATAAAGGCATGAGTTTAAAAAAATTATGAATCATCTTGGTGCAGTGTTGTGTACCAATGAACCATTTCAATTGATTCTTTGCAAAAAAAGAAATCCAGATAATTAAATACAAATAAATAGGATAGAAATGTGGAAACAAGAAGGCAGTTAAAGTTAAACAGTAAATTATTACCACAAAATTACCAAAGTAATATCCAAGTAATGATTATTTAATTCTCTTGTTGAAAATGTTTTACATGAGTAATATTGCACTGTGATATATGTAAGTGGGTAATAATTGGTCAGAAACTGTAGGAATAATGTGGAAAGCATTTCTCTATGAGGGAAAAACCCACTGGCATAATTTCATAACTTTTTAGCAATGACATGATCAAATCTCTGCATTTGACTTTTTTATATTATGACTTTAAATTGGTAGTAACGCATGATTATAAGTTAATATTGATTGTGCTATCTCAATATGTTAAAGCGTCAACCAATATTGCCTAATTAGCATGAAGTTACCGCAACTTTAAAGTCAGTTTATACAAATTCTACTACACAACTGGAAACGGTGTATTTCTAGTAAGCTATCAGTATATTACTATAGCCTTACTAACTGGTTTTTCCTCATATGTTTATGTTCTACATTATCACAACCAGGTGCTGCCTTTATTACCAAATGACATCAGTTCCAGTGGAACAATACTCTATTGCTCTATAGCAAACTATTGCTTTGACACAGATATTTTGGTAATTAAGTGCAATAACGGTATTTCCATATTATTGCCTTGTTACTTTTCCACAGGTTCCAGATCCTTACTGAGCTGTAACGTCCTGTCATCATGTCTTTAAAACTGGATTGACCTAATTGTTGGTTTTTAATCATGGTATTTGCATAAATTTGCTGCTGCAAACACCAAAACAAATTTTGAACCATCCCATTTGAGGTGTCTCTATAATTTTTGTTCTAAGAGAGCACGCTATAATAAAAGTTGTATCTCAATTTTGAAATCTCATTTTACATATAGCGATAACACCAGTGAAATATGTCAGTAGAAGAAATGTCCAACTTTTAATAGGGACAGATGTTATGAAACTGAAATCACTGAAGCAAAGTGCCAGCCCTGATCTCCGTGAAGTTAACCCTTCATGCTAAAAAGCTAAAGCATTAAAACTATTTTTTATTTTCGCCACCTGGAGCAGTGATAGTAATTGGTGAACAAAACACTGACATCGTCACCTTTCGATTTAATAAAGCAGAGCTGCTGGAAAAGGGCATAATTGCACATTCCTCTTTTACCGAGTAACATACTCATTATCATTCAGTATTATCATTCATTTGGAAAACTTTTGATCTCTTTCAAGAGAAATATTTCTCCCTTTATGTAAAGGTATGTAAAGCCAAAGGAAACTGTAGATGTGGGCTATAATCCTCTGTGGGTTTACTACTACAAGTGGTTTTATCTTTGAATACATTATCATTGCTAAAATATAGCCACTTTGATTAATAGTGTATACATGACAGTAATTACAGCTTAATAACATTGTACTTATTGACTCATGTAAGGAGTCTGTTAAAAGTATTGCATGATAACAGCACTGAAAACCTGTTCAACAGTTATTAAACTTGTTTCATAAGACATAAATCAGGAGGCCTGCTGACCTTGTTCATCATGTAGAAAGAGTACAGCGTGCCTAGAGAAGTTTTATTCGTCATAGTTTTCTCACTAGTTCTTGTCATCGCTCCACTTGCTAAACAATTAGTCAACAAGTCAGGAATCAGTGGGCGTGTGTGTTTAGAAAGTGCTTTTATAAATGGAGAAGGGCATGAATATTAAATGCATCCCAGATGCTAGGCTTTCTGCACCTTGCACACACTTAACAGTTAAATGGCTTTGCATTTCATTTGCTGTCCCATTTAAAATGCACTGTCTCTCATGGTGAAACACCTGGTCTTATTAGTATAGTGCAAAAATCCACATTCTGCCATCTGCAGCCGTGATGTCAGCACCTCAGTGGGTAACAATTCCCACTTCTACATCTCCCTGAATCAGTGGTGTTAGATGGAAGAAAGAGAGCTGATGAAGAAGGGAGCAAGCAGAACGAAAGATAGAGAAGATAAAAATCCCTGCGGTGAAAGGGTTTTGAAATTGCTGGAAGCCAGCGCTCCCTTGAGAAGCAGTCTGTGAGTAGCAGAAATGAGGATGGAGAGGGGCCATGTGCAGTAATTCTTTTGTATACTACTGACTAATTATCAGTCCAGCAAGGAACAACCAGCTGTTCACGTCCACCACACACCATTAGACTAATATCACGCATTAGCATCAAAACTGTTCAACTACAAACTTGGAAAATAGGGTAAATGAAGATCGCATCTTGAAATGGGTTTTAGAGGTAAGATATTCCTGTGTAAAAGCAAATAAGTAAGTGCCATTACAAATATTTGTGATCTAGAAATGGTGAGTAGCAGCCACAAGCATCTGCTATTACAGTTTTCAGCTTTAATGTCAATTTCCAGTCTGATAAGCTGATAGAACATTTGAATGTCAGAATCCTATAGATTTGCAGGTGTTAGAGATTTTCTACATTATACATTATAACCAAATCTCTATAAAACAATATAATCAAGTAAGCCTTATATTCTAACCAAGTAAACCTTATATTTTAACCAAGTATGCCTTATATTTTGTGTGTTCATATATTTTCACATAACCAAGCCTATTGTTGAAGAATCACCTAACCAAGTCTATTGTTAAAGGAAAACTGATGCATTCCTTACCTCAGTGTCTGAGATGTTTGACAGCATGATATAATGATGCATTCTTTTCCTTTAGTGTCTGTGATGTCAGATAAAGCATGATATACTTCTGTATTCTTATCCCAGTGTGTGAAAGATCAGATAAGCTGATTTAATGTTTAACCTCTTCCCTGACAGTTAAAAGAGGAAGTACTATGTAACCCATTTTTGCCTTATAAATAAAGCAAGCGAGCCTGTGCTCGGTGTGTGTGTCTTCTCAGAGGCATTCACCCGTGCGCACGTTTTCTAATTACACTCTGAGTCGGTCTGCAGTTGTCTCATTTCTCTTACTTGTGTTTGAACAAATGTCTACCCCTGACAGCAGGTATTTATATAATAGTTGCAATTTTCTTATTTTTATGCACATTAATTGATTAAATTCAACCTTGTTTGTTTGCCTGCTTGCTTGTATTTTTCAAATCAATATTGATGACCTTTTAACTACAAACAGATCATATCACAATAGACTGATTTTGTATTTAAATTGCTACGGACTATTTGTGGCCCCTGTGGCCAATAGTTGCAGGGTTGTGCATTATTTCCCAGCTAACAGAAACCACAGGTCTAATGTTGTCATCTTATTAGAGGACCCATATGGACATGCAAATTGATCAGCTGTCAGTTGACTGTGAGGTTACGAACAGTCCCATATGGCAAGGGTAGCAGTAAAGAAAACATGTAGAATACAAGATAAAATGTCACACAGATTTTTTATTAGTCTTTATTGTTCCCTATAATTAATATAAATGAATACACACAGACATATGTGTATATATATTTATAGAAAGAGAGACATTAAAAACTGCTTAGGCTCTAATTTTTTCTCTCTCTGGCAGACGTCGCACATTTCTTCTTTCAAAAACAGTGACAATCCTGTTACAGACACCAAGGCCTCAACTCAGTAGTTCATATCCTCAGGGGTTAGAGTAATTGTCAAGGATTACTGTTGAATACATTACTCTCATGACTGACACCCTTTGTATGTAGTGACAATCAGTTTAATTGGTTGTAAAATGCTGGGTAGCACTATACCTCCCTAGTGCTTTATGAGTATTGAACTGGAGGAAGTTCATGTTGTATCACATCATGTCACCGTGTAAAGTTGACGCAAAGCAGAATAATTTAATACCTGACGTAAAGCAGTTAATACCAGGAATCATGATTTGTCCCAGTGCAGTAGCAGAAGCTGTCAGAGTCTACGCTGAGTGGCTGTAGGGTGTCTCCCATGCAAATGCATTTAAATTATTGTCAAAAATGATTAGAGTGAAGTACGCACGCAGCATATATACACTCTAAGTATAAAGGAGGCAATTGTAAACAGTGAAAAATAGCTCGCTGTGACATTTTGTGATAATACTTTCAGTATTAGTCATCTACCATACACAATTTTCAATTTAATATTTGCACTGGCAAACAATTTAGTAACAACGAGTGTACGCATTTAGACTACTGCTTACATTAGAAACTGCCAAATGGGTTTTATATATGTAAACAAAATCTGACTCAGATTGGCTCAGAATGGACGGAATACATATTCACAAACACCGAAATGTAGGGGTTAAAAAGCCATTTACAGAGCAAAAAAGTAAAAGCCACCACAATGAATTTTAAAATGCTTGTGTGACTAAACTCTAAGCCAGGAGAGAGCAATTAATATTCCCATGGGGCCACATGAGGAACTGGGACCATTATGGAGGGAAGCACCAGCAAGCCTATAAAGAGATTTAAAAATAATAATAATAACAATAATATTGAGCAGAACTGAGTTCATCTAACTCCTGCTGCCCTCTGCGACAGTCCCAGTTTTTCATATGGCCTCTTCGGAAAATTAATTACCCACCCCTGCCCTAACCTAAGGTTGGCTATATTAGTTGGCATTCCCATCAATTTGTTTCAGAAGAAATACATCACAACAATTGCTACACAGACTTCCATTTCTTTTTTGATATTGCCCCAGAGATGAATTCCTAAATAATGAAAACCTCAGTCAGTCAGTCTACTTGTGAAATTATGGCTGATATGTTGCAGCAGCAGAATACAGTTGGGGCTCGGCATGTGAGCTCCAAGCGTATCACTCCCTGTAAAAGTGGTACTTAAAAGGTTGGAGAGTAATAAGTAATTATCCCTCCAGCACCTAAGGTTGATGTTGGGTTCCACACAGGGTGGGTTTTAGAATATGATGTGAGGATAGATAGATATATATATGTATAGAGAGAGAGAGAGAGATAAGATTTGTAAGATTTTGCACATATTTCGACTTCTTTTGTGTTCTATTCACCTTCTAATGTGTTTTTGTGTGTTTTTGAAGCATTTTTCTAGTTGCTGGTATTTTCCTAAGTTGCACTGCATTTGACCTCTCAGGACCAACAGTCTTCTAAGCCATCATATATGGACACATGTAAATGATCCTGTTGTGTCACACTTGAATAAACTGGGTAGTAGCAAGGGTTAATACCAAAAAGTATTATTTTCTTGACCAAAACCTGTTTCAACAACAAACCACATTGTTTTGGTGAGTAAACCAAATCCCAGAGGACACCTCCTCCTGTGTTTTCTGTCACGCCAGCAGCATCTAACAGAAGGGTCATACTTATTGGTCAGGGATGGCATCCTAAAGAATTTCCCAATGACAGCCTTTCTAAAGTCCAATTCAGACTATTGTGACCAAAATTATTATTACAGAAATAAAAACTTCATCCTAACAAAACAAATGAGCAAAGTCACTTTCAATTTTGCTTTTTCTTCCCTTTTTACTAACCTGAAAAAACTATCTCTTGCTCCCCAGGGATTCCTAAGAAGCAAGATGTACCTTTTCTCCAAAGGCCTTTCTTCAGCCTTTGGAGAAAAGGTACATCAGACTGATAATATTCTCATTTTAGCTACAAAGAAAATATTAGGTGCAGTCAAACTTTTCATTGTCTCCCCAAAAATGTTCTTAAAAATGTTCATAAGCCTAAGGTGGGAAATACTTCTTGCATGAAAGCTTCTTATAATCATATTACCCATGATGAACACTGGTGTTTTTGGTATTCAATTAATGCATTCATTCATACAGCCTAGTCCCATGTTACACCCTTAAAATCCAGCATATTGCATTTGATCCATATGCCAAAGTGTCCCTCCAGGCTTCCTCTCCACTTCAGCTCTATTTGCATGTCTAAAGCAGCAGAGTCATTAAAAGGCAACCAACCACAGCAGCACAGTCTCAGTGCTGAGTACCTCCCTGGAGCTGCTGAAGCATCGTCAGCCTTTGGAGAAAGCGAATCAGAGAGTCACTACAGGTCCCCTATGGGAGGAGAAAAGAGCTCTTATTCTAACTTGGTGGAAAATGCTAGCACCCATAGGGGCACTGTTACACACAGCTGAGATAATAAGTATCACAGGGAGGCCCACGATCTACCAGCGAAATTAGACCAGCACATGGATTTCTTCCCCTATTCACCGAAGCCACCAAGCTGACTCATCCCAAAATACCAATGAATATATCCCCCCTTGCTGTAGCAGGGGCTATTTGAATGTCTGAATCAGTGTGGTGTGTAATACAGGATGTGGATTATAGGACCACAGAGTAAAGTGGATGAGGTGAAGCAGTCTGGGCCTGTGAGATGCACTCTCTGGACAGCAGGCTGGAATTGAAACACTTAAGCATACAATTCACACTGCACCCATTTTACAAAAGACTTACTAGTTCCAGGTTTTTTACACTGTTTTATACCTTCCTAAACCACTTACCACACAATTACATTTTCAGCTCCTTTTTACAGCTACATAGCTTCACACATCTTTCTCCACAGTGTTTGACATTGTTATTTCCCCAAAACATGACATGCATTTTTTTATTTTAATTTCAGGATCAAAAATGTTATAGTTTTTTTTTTTTAATGGCATCAAGAAATCAAATCAACCTTAGAAAACCTTTTTGTTTCCCCAGTACTGCTACTGCTATGAATCCTTCGTATACTGAGAGATACCCTACCCCAGGGGTGGCAAACTCCAGGCCTCGAGAGCCGATGTCCTGCAGGTTTTAGATAACACCCTGGGTAAACACACCTGAGTCAAATGATTAGTTCATAACCGGGCTCCTGGAGAACTACAAGAAATGTTGGGGAGGTAATTTAGCCATTTAAATCAGCTGTGATGAATCAAGGACACATCTAAAACCTGCAGGACACCGGCTCTTGAGGCCTGGAGTTTGCCACCCCTGCCCTACCCTATATACAAAAACTGTTCTTATATAGGGGTTCTTGAAAATCAAGAAATGTGAGCTAATACATTCATTACTATCAGATGACTAAATTACTTCACCAACTCAGAGCAGATTCTGCAAGAATTCTTTTAAGTAATGCATGGATCAGCCAGAGAGTCATGGATTCACATTGTTATGCAGTCAAATCAGTAGCGGATTGCAGCGGATTGGAGCTCAAGCCAAGGATTACATTTGTCACAGTAAAATTGTACTACCAATGTTAATTTCAAGCCATGAGCATAAGACTCAGCAAGTGAGAGGCATATTGCATTGTTATGTTCAAAAAACCCTGCTAGAGATATTAATGCAATGTCTTTATCAAGAATAAGCATTATTTCTGTGTAAGAGGACAAATATATGCTTCACTTACACAAAAGTCTTGAAAGCCCCCTTCCTTACTCCTAGTGGTTTCTTGTCTTTTTCCCCTATCTCACAAGCTCAGTCTCCTTTCTCCATCTCTGCCATTCAGTTTAATAGGTTAGCATGAATAGCTGTGACCGAATATAATGCCTAAGACCTGCTTGCAGGCTATAAATGCAGCCCTAATGGCAAAACCATTATACCATTTGGTAGACTCTGCTGTAGTGAATGTGTTGCTGCAGGAAAACTGAGGTGGTGGAGGGCACGAGGCGCGGTGGGGGATGAAGAGCTCGTTTTTTCCATTAGCTGATTGAACTGGAACCACGTCATGTGGGCTGCCAGTTGTTTGCCTCGCATCGAATACTGCTAAGATGTAAACACCTCAGTTAGGGTGTTCTGGAAAGTGTCATATAAAAGCACTTCTCCATCCAGCAGTAAGACACAGGTAGTCTGTTAAGTGGTTGCTCTAGTACATCTTTCAGAATTATGTTTTGTATCATCCACCCCATGTTTTCATGAGCCAGAGTGAAGGCCTAATGGACCATAGCGTGCTGGAGTAGCTGGCTGGCTGTCTTAAACAACACATCTCATATTAGGCGCCAACATTTACTGAAGTGCAATGTCAGATTTAATAAATGATATATATAGTTGTGCTGACTCTATTGCTGGAAGTGGTGTGAGAAGAGGAAGGAAGATGAGAGGCTTTATAAAACATAAGTGTTCCTTTTCTTTTTAACCAGGTCAACAGCCAAGATGGTACTGTACAAAGAGTGGGGGAAGGGTTGTGGGGAAGAGGTGGTTTGTGCTGCATAGTAAAGAACATAAAGTAGTTCATGCTGGGTAAAACAGCATATTCCTACCCGGGATAAAGATGTTTGTCTTGGACAGTCTGTGGAAAAGACATGCACTCTGAAACCACGAGAAAATGTTTGGTAACATGAGCGTAAAACAGTTTGTGAAGGAAGCAGAGTTTAAAGAGGAAACGGCCAAAAGAAAAAAGTAGTGGAGAAATGTTTTCCACCAGAAGTAGCTTTCATTTATTAATCTACAGCCAATGTCAAATGCAGATTGATGACAATGAGATGCTAAAGATGTTAGATGTTAAAGGAAATTGTATGCAAGTTAACAGTGTAACCTTAGTTTGCCCTCACGTGTTTTCCTAAATGTTCCAGCTGATACAGTAATTATCCACTTTGCCAGGGTTTCCAAGAGTAACCACTTGCCACAGGTTTTGTTGTGATTTGCAGCTTCGCTTGTATCTGCATTTCAAAGACCTGCCACCTTTAAGAGATAACTAACCGTCGCACGAGCCCTGTCAGTGGCTGTGGCAGTACCGTCTTACAACCTGAGTGACAAAGCTTTGCTCTCAGATACTCTGTTATTTAGTCTAATCACAGAGATCTTATGCAGAATCTGAGTCAAACATTTGAGCCATTAGATTCTCTAGTATTAGAAAATAATTACTTCAGTTTCACTGACAGGAGCGGGCAAACAGAATGCTCTCTAAATGGATTTTCACTTGTGCAGGGCAAAATATTATAAAGCTTGATGATTGATGCTGAATTTTCTTGAGTTATGTTACCAGAGATACATTTAGAAGAGAAGAGGCCCAGCACAAGCCAGTGCATTAATGAGCATAAACACTTGATTTATTTAGACTACTTCTTCATGTTGAGCTGTAGCATTTCTTGCACAGTTCTTATCTTTTCAGTACTCCAAACATTCACCAATTTCACAGTTTTCCTCTCAGTCCTCCTCCCCTGTGATTAGTGAATACTTAATGAAGAGAGCCATCGTGGGATGGTGAGCTAAACTAGGTTCACCTCATCCGAGGAAGAAGTGTCCTTGCATCTTCATACCTCATATAGTCACATACATAAACATAGACACCGTTTTTTTTTTCTAAACATATGTGAACAAGCAAACACTTAAACCTCTTTTGAAAAGAACCTTAAATTTAAAAGATGACTTTGTTGTACAAATATGAAACATAATATTGATATATTTTTGAGATCAGTTTTGCAACTACCGCACCTGAAAATTCATAAATTCATAAAAATGAACACCTTCAATGGGTGAAAGGTAGAATCTTCCATGCATAAAGCTTTCTTGCTTCAACCCATGACATCTAGGGTCTGGTGTTCTCTTTGCTATTAAAATATTTGTTTTGCTCGTGTCACAATCCCAAGATTGTGATCCCAATGCACTTTATATTGTTAGGTAAAGACCCTAGAATAACACAGGAAAAGTAGAAATCCACAAAAAACAAGGCCAATTTCTCCAGGACTGTCTGAACAAGAACCCCCAAAAAATGCATCACGTGATCTGCAGGTAAGTCATGCAACCGCTCATGAAAGAGCATGTGTCTACAATCAGAAAAACACAGCAGACATTTGACCTTCATGCCAGCAAGAAGCCTTTGCTGACCAAAAAGAGCACAAGAGGAAAACAAACGTTTTTAGTCTATGAGCGAGCCATATGTGGTCTGAACAGACAAACCAAAGCCAGAGTTGTTCGACCACAGGACCCCTGGATATGTTTGGCACAGTTTTTCAGAGAAATACCATATACTAACTCTGAATCATGGTTGTGGATATGTTAGAGTTTTGGATGGCTTTGCTGCCTTGGGGACAGGGCAGCTTATAGTCACTGATTCAGCGATTAATTCTGCATCATATCAAAAAGTGCTTCAAGATAATGTGAAGCCATCTGTCCAAGAGTAGAAGTTGGACAGGAAATGGAGCTTTTAGTGTGATAATAATCCTTAGCACTGCAGCAGATCCATTAAGGAATGAATCAAAATGAAAAAATAAAGGGTTATGGAATGGCCCAGGCAAGAAAAAAACTGATTTGAATCCATGTGAAATGTTGCTGGGGAATATCTGAAATTGGCAAGAAAATCATCAAATATAGTGCAACTGAAAGGATTTTGCATGGTGGAGTCGCCAGAAATTTCAGCAGGCCGATGTCAGAGACTGGTGGACAATTATGCAAAATACCTACAAGAAGTTATTTCAGCTTAAAGAGGGGCAGTACTAGCTACTGTGGCCAAGGATATACCTACTTTTTCCTCAAAAGAATATTCTATCTAGCAATATTTTTTCTTGAATAAATATTTGAAATGTCAAAAAGACAGTGTGAAATGCTTACTTGTACAAATATGTCATGGCGTATATTTGCACATGACTTTGTGCCAAGTAAACACCTAAACATACATGCAGATGTCATGTAGGTTATGAAACCTGCAGTTAAAGTTAATGCGTGAAAATATATCTGCAGCAGTATCAGTCAAAAGTTTCTGTTATGTATAGTTAAATGCATTCTGTGAATTAGCCTGATCCCATTAGATTTGACCTTCCATGATGTCTGCGGCAGATGTAAATCTATAGTTAAATTTGAAGAACACAAGTTTTTGACAGTCTCACTCACCCTGAGGACTAACAAGTATTAATTACTCTAAAAAAAATGCATGTCCATTACTCAGAAATGACCATAAATGCATAGTACTTTGCAGCTGACAAGGTGTTTATGGGTCTTTGTGGGAATGTCTAATTAAGTGCTGGTCTTCTAGCTCTTAGTCCTCTACCCTTAGACTGACTGTAGTCGGGCAGTGGCCCCTATAGGCTACCATTTGTAAAACAAAGCTGGTGTTGCTCTGCAAAGCCGTACTGTACTTTTCAGTTAATGTGGTGTTTGGGGGTGGGGGGTGCTGAGAAGTCAGACTCCCTTTTGCAGTGCACCATTGAATACAAATAGGTCTCCGTAAACTGCGCTAGAAATGAGTGACTCAGAGAAACATGCTGCGGGTCATGTGTGAAGACACTGTCACGCGCTGGCACACTCGCGCACGCATGGAGACACATATTCACAGGCGTATAATGAGGCAGGCGTGCACATAGGCGCACTCGTTTACAGACAGGGGGAAGGCTCGCACACATATTTAACTGATCTAGCATACCTCCTCAATTTACCAGCTGCTCCTGTCAGAACCAGTCTTGACTAATGACCACCTATTTGATCGTTTTACTTCGTCCCAGCCTTTAACCCTTGCAGTAATGCAGTCATACTTGTCCTCGGATCGTGGGAGGTGAGTGTTGTTGTGACTGTGGTTGGCAGAGGGGATTGGGGGGGGGGGGGGGGGCGCTCTGCTCTGCTCGGCGCAGGACGCAGAAGATAGTCGCTCTCCAAGGTGCTGAAAGTCGGAGCGCTCCCTCGTCAGTCTCGCCTGCTGATGATGAACGTGACCTCGGCCACAAATTCAAAAAATGACTGGCTTCAGCCGCGAATGGGTCGATTTTTTATACTCTTTAACTTCTACCCATGTGGATTTTTTATTTTCCGCACAACTGCTGGATGTATACACACATGTGCAACAAGACTGGCTGCTGCTTTCTAATATTCACCTCCATCGTGGGGAAATACTGAATTGACTCCGGATTCTCAGGGAACGCTATAGAGGATTTCTCGAGCAGTTTCTTTTTTAGTCTCTCTTTCTCTGTCTGTAACGCATGCAGTTGGACTTGAACTGCGAAATTGTCTCGAAAAGGTGAGTCCAATGAGGATAATCATGAAGAAGACCTACTTTTACGCGGATGTCTTTTTCTCTGCAAGGGGGGAAAGGGGAGCAAACCTCCAAAAGGCTGTTGTTTAGTTGCTTTTAAGCACATCATCACGACAAGAGGGCGGATTACAGTATCTCGTGGAGACTGGTGATTTCACCCTGTGGATAGAGTGAAGTTTCCAATAGGCAAGGCGACTATTTGTAATCTGTCTCCGCTCTCTGTATTGGGGATCCTACCTTCACACTTAGTGGATATCAGTCTTATTCAAAGCGGTGAGTGAGTTAGAGCTGTCGCTTAATACGCATCATAGAGATATTTATCTTCAGCTATATATTCCCCAACTGTCTGGATTGTCGATGTGTGTGTTTCCCCTTCCAAACGGTTGACGCATTCTGGGTTAAATCATTGCGCATTTCTCAATATTTGCATGTGTCTGCATGGAACATGGTTAATATAATAAGAGGTGGTTGCAAGAAACCCAGAGACGGAGAAGCCATTACTATCATTACTGACCTGGGGGAGAATTGAAAGCGTTAATGCTACCTGTTGTCTCTGAAGCCTCTCATAAAGTTTCAAATTGTAATATCTGATTCGGTTTTATTTAATGGGGAGAAGACGACCGTGGGGAGCTCACTCCACCCACTTTAGACAATCAGTGTTATAACCCTTCCCTCTGTTGATGGTCGTAGCTGTTGCTGTGATTTTGAAAGAGGAGAATAATTTGCATCTAATGCACCACCACCACCACACTAACGCATATAGACTGCATGCTTCTTATGTTAGCAAATGTATTTCTATTTGTTTTCACCATCCGTGGCTTTAGCTTTATGTGTAAGATATTTTCTTTTGTGACAGAGCAATGATAAAGAATTCCGAATGATCTCTATTGAAACATTGGTGCTGCATATGTGCACCGTAAATAAAAGATACCCATACACAGGCCTAAACCAAACAAAAAAGAGAAAAAAAAGGGGAGGAAAGTATTTAAAAGGTGATTTTGGTTTGTAAGGATGTGCAAACCAGCAGCTGGGGAGTCATCATCCATCATGTCATCTTCTATTTTTTCCACTGCAGCTCATTTCCTTACGTGATGGTGGTGATAATGAAGCCCTGGACAGATCCGGTGAGGATACAGAGAGGCTAAGGATGACATCCACACAGCCGTTTTGAACGTGGATGTCAATGCCGCGGCAAAGGATGGGCCTTCTCCTCTTGACTGCCTTCGTCCCCCTGTTGGCCCTGAGCGCTGTGTCACCGGCCACGGTGGGTAACCCCGAGGATTACGCCGCAGACGAGGCGGAGCGGACCGTCGGTGAGAACATTGTGTTTGATGACTACCGGGGCAAGGGATGCGTGGATGACAGCGGCTTCGTCTACAAACTCGGGGAACGTTTCTATCCGGGACACTCGAACTGCCCGTGCGTGTGCACAGAGGACGGGCCTGTGTGCGACCAACCCGAGTGCCCGAAACTGCATCCAAAGTGCACCAAAGTGGAACACAATGGATGCTGCCCTGAGTGCAAAGAGGTGAAAAACTTTTGCGAGTACCGAGGGAAAACCTATAAAATTCTGGAAGAATTCAAGGTAAGCAATGAGTTAGAAGATTATAATTCAGCCTTTAAAAAAAAACATCTGTTTACCAGAATCCACTAGAAAAGCTCTAGCACTGAACATGAATATTCCACCAACAATCACCACTCTGCATCTTATTTATCTTTATTAAAAACTAACTAATGCTCAAGACTCTAATCCATCTTTCCAGTTCATTTGGTGAAACACAATCAAGTCACACGCAAGTGTAGATGTTATTAAAACAAAACAGGTGTGTGACAATCATATGCATTCACAGCAACACCTCTATGGTCGTGGTAAACTGACAAGTCACTTCAAACATAATGTAAAAACCACCATGTCTCATATTTTCTTTCCTTTTTAGTCTGTTAACTTGTTGACAGCAATCATCTTTGATCACATTTACTGATGAAAATAAAATGGTAAATGGTCTGTATTTATATAGCGCCTTACTAGTCCCTAAGGACCCCAAAGCGCTTTACATATCCAGTCATCCACCCATTCACACACACATTCACACACTGGTGATGGCAAGCTACATTGTAGCCACAGCCACCCTGGGGCGCACTGACAGGGTGGACACTGGCGCCACCGGGCCCTCTGACCACCACCAGTAGGCAACGGGTGAAGTGTCTTGCCCAAGGACACAACGACCGAGACTGTCCAAGCCAGGGCTCAAACCGGCAACCTTCCGATTACAAGACGAACTCCCAACTCTTGAGCCACGATCGAAAATAACAAAACGTAACACAGCAGTGGTGCAGATGTGATCAGGTGGGGCTGTTAGGGTTCGGATTAGTGAGGCTTTGTATTTGGGTTTAGATCAGTCCTTGGCATAATGTGAAAGTAAGCTCAAAATGTGTTTATTGGCCAAGGGCACCAAGATGGCTGCCACCCAGAGTGATATCATCCTTCTGCTTGCTTCATCAACTGAACATTCATCCAGCATTACCAAACTGACAGATGCTATAACAATATTTTAATACTGTGATTTGTGGACACTGAGTCATCACTGGCAGCTCCAGCTTCCCTGTGTCTGTTGAAAAAAAAGGTTTCTACCTATCAGACCAGTGTCTCAGTGGTTGTTACAGAGCATGACAGTACTGCCTGATTATAAATGACACTGGGAGCATGACAACTACAGTCTGTGTTTAAATTGTTGCTGCCCATGAGGAAACCTCCTCATTCACATTTCTCACAACTGGATTGAGGCAGTAAGTGACTGAAATATAATATGACATGTCATAGCCAAAACAAGGGTATAGCTCTGTGGTTAATCATAGCATTTGTTCATGTCTGTGCAAATGTATCAGCTACCAGTTAAGATAAGTGCATCCATTGCGGTTGTCAGACAAATGCCTCCAATGGTAAACTGAATTTTTGCGGGCTCCACTTTAGTGACATAAATTAGCTTTTGAATGATGCAATCGATCAAAAATTCCATTTTTTTTGTCGCTTTACATAATAGCTGTAAATTTATCCCATTATGGAGTTACCAGTTACACAGTAGAAACTAATGTTAGAGGTATGTTCTCATCATCATCAGTAACATGAAAAAGTTTCTCTCAATTTTGTGAACATCTGCCGAAGATGTAAAATAAGACCAAACTAGATAGGCTATTTATTATAACAGATGTACTTGGAAGATAATTCCTGCAGTAAGATTCTTTTTTTCAAAACCAACTACCACCATTTGCAGATCAAAAAATCAGAAGACATTAGAAGAAAAAGCCTGCAATAGCTCCTTAGACAAGGATTCGTGTATTCAGATAGGATTTATGACCCCAGCAAATATCTGTTTGACCGGGCCACAGCTGGGGAAACACAAGTAGTTGGTTACCCTTTTAAAGACACATAAAAGGTACTCAAGAGCTAAATGAATAATTGATAATAGCCTTTCAAAAGCTCAAAAGCATCTTCAAAGCTAACTTTGTCAGTTGTAGTTTGCAGGAGTGGGTGGACTACATGTGTGTGCGTGTGTGTGCTTATACAGTCCAATAAGTCTGACTATTTCTCATAAGGTTTCCTTTGCAGGGTTAAAAAAAATATTGATCTTATGCTGTCAAATATGCAGTGAAATGCACAATATCTATGTATCATTAAAACTGTTTTCTAAGATGAAGACTGCATTTGAAAAATGTAAAATATCACACAAAATTAATTTTGTGCATAGCTTTAATTATGCTTTTTGGTAACTTAAAGAAAGTGAATCCAGGTGTGCACACAACATAGAATATCACATTATGAAGTGTTTATATCTATAATAGCTCTGTAGGTCTGTTTTAGGTATTTGACCCGGTTAAGTACCAGATGATCATCTTTTTGTATTTATAGCAACTTCTAGTGAATATAGTCACTACGGCATATTTCCTTTTGTCTTCCTTTTTTGCTTGCTGTCCAAAACTCCAAGACAACAGGAGGTGTTTTAGTGTAGTTTTATAACAGCTTCAAGGTAAAACAAACAAAGCTTCCTGTAATGTCAGAACATTTTGCATAAGAAAATAATTAGCATGCCACTTGAACGGAAAGAAAAAAAAACTGAAGCATACACGGGGCTAAAGAGTGAGTTAAGCAAAGCAGGTGTGTAGACAGGCCATCATAATTAACTTTTCTGCTACAGTTTCTCTGGAAATGCATTTTTTTGGGGGGGCAATCACAAGAAATCAAACAGCACAAGGAGGGAAAAATAGTGTGCTAATGTTTATTCATCAGTTTTTAATGTAAAACCTTTTAGCGGCTGTGGGATTCATCTGCATTATCAGCTAGAGGTGCAAAGAGGCATTGCATTGGAGTTTATGCCTTTGTTCAGAACTGTTACAATGCATCTCTATTAGGTGCCATTCTGTCAACAAATCTGTCAACAATATTGATATACAAATATCCATTCAAAGATTTTAAATATTCAGGTGTTCTCTCGCCATTGTAAACAGAATGACATTAAGATTTCAAATGTTAAAATAAAAAAAAATGATACTGAAAAAATTGAAAAATGTTTTGCATTAGTAGGCAACAACAACTCTTGGTGGCATGAAAGTGACATAGTGTTCCCATTAGCAAGGGGTGTGAGAGATTAGCCTATTTGAAACCCATGTACTTAATCTGTAATGATTGGTGTGTTTGCACGTCAGACACAATCAAGCTCCTGCAGCCCCACAGATTTCTGTGATTTTGTAAGGGCTACTTTAAGGGCAAAAGCTTCGCAGTCTGATGTAACATTGATCTATCAATAGTGCATTGAGGAGCAAGAGAAGGGAAGGACATTTCAACATTACTTCAAGGTGAAGAACAAAATCATTTGTTTTTATAGATTGTCTCAGTAGAAATTGCACTATGGTTCATAATGATCATCTTTTTTAAAAAACAATCCATGCCCACACAAGTAGCAGTGTCTTAGTCCAAATTGTGAAAGTTGAGTTTCTTCAGTAAAGACATGAAAGCCTCAGAACCCCGCAGTGTTAAAGGAAATCAAAGGCCGTCAGTGTCTGATATGCAGACCCATGTTTAAAGATGCCGACAGGTTAACCTTTGGTTTGGGCTTTGTTGGCATTTCATTTGAGGTGATTGTGTTGCATTGTGTAGAGGTGTGCATTTATATTCAGTAGCAGATGATGGAGAAGAGAAGAGAGAAGAGTCAGTATTTTGGGAAAATAACAAGAGAGATGTGGGCTGTTTAGAGCTTCTGGGAAACTGGGATGTCTGGCTATGAAGAACTGTTTTTGGCATCCACCAACACTTCATATTTCCACTTTCCTTATGCTGAAAACCTCATTATACTGTAGGCTGATCATTAAGTATATTGCACCTAATGTATGCAATCATGATCATGCAAGTAGTATTGGGCATTCCTTCAACACAAAGCAGCTGACTCCAGCGAAATGTCAGCCTGTCATTTGTGAATCTAATGCTGGCATAACTCGTGCATCAGCAAATTGACAAATAGGTCCAAACTACATTTCCCACTACAGCTCATCCACTTAAAAGTTTTTGCTTGTAGCAACAAAGAATTTAATACTAATACTGTTGATTCAGCTTTAAATTCTTTGTAAAAGTAGATGCAGTAATTTCCAATATCTTGTTTTATTGCCATGTGAGTGAGTCATGCCACTCAACCATAGTAGGTGTTTCACCTACAGGGTTTTCCATCTGATGAGGAAGGGACCAGTCCACCCAGCATGGCTGCCGGTGTGCCTCTGGCCTCAGCGCAGCTGCAATCAAGAACCAGGAGGTATAGGGTGAGTTCAGATCCCAGATCTTCAGGCTAGTGCTGGGATGTGAACTCAGATGTGAAGAATCCCATCCATGCTTCTTATGACCACCCTCCCCCCTAGGGAAGGGATGCAGATTTGACAAAGGTGGGAGGGCTCTAATATGTTCAGTAACAAAGGTACACACAGTGCAAATCAGCCGTCAGATCTTGAATAAGTTCTCATTTAAAGGCAAACAATCTAAATTTGTGACTAATAGCCTTAATGCTTGAGTTCTGCTCACCTTTCACTTTATCCGCATGAGACAAGTACTATTCAGTGGAGTGCAATTAAGCCCTGTACTAGATTTAAATGTTGAGGAAATCTCATAAATGAATTACTCCAATCAATGTAAATCAAACACTGTGGTTGGATTTTTTTCATGTCTCTGTTTTTGGTAACTTTGATTTATTATATCTGTACTTTTCTATCACTGCAGTGATGTGGCGAAGTCACAGAAGTATTCTGTGAAAACATGTCTGCAGACAATTATAATAATTTGTTTACAATTGTACACACACACACAGACTGAGCTGCCCACACAACCACAGTAAGTTGTTGTGTTTTTAACATACCTATGTGAGAAAACATCCATAAAAGCTGTTAAAATTATTGCTCAAATTGATTTTCTTATCCAATTTGCTGGAGGCAACAATAGTCGCAATTAGGGGAAAAAATTGTTAAGTGCAAACAATTTGCCCGGAGAGAATGTCAAACACATTTTTATGGTTTTGACATATTTGCACTTGCAGAATTGATGTGCAAGTGTTAGTACTGCATGTTTTCCATCCTCATCCTCAAGTCCTTTCTGTCTATTCTCTGTGTTATTTGACCACTGGTAAAACATTGTTTTGACTTGAACAACAGAGCATGCAGTTTGACTGTCAACTCATTCCTGTCACTGCTTTTAACAGCATGAGTATATTTCCTGTGACCCTGTCGTCCAGTCTCAGAGTATTTTGCATTGCCATTTTGCCCTGCTGAAGGTTACCTGACTATTCATTGCTTCCCTGCCCTGTCTCTGTTTGTCTCAGTGTGCGAATGAAAAGCATGGCAATCGATTGACTCAAATAGCCAGCCAGAAAGATGGGGACAACAGGCGTCTTTTCTTCACCAAAACATCTGGCAGCAAGTCTAAATTCGGTACTAGTGCTCCATTTTCTTTTGTAAGTCTGGGCTTAGGCATGACTGATCCTCTTCACAGTAGACCTCACACAAAAGGACGCATTGAAAGCACCAGGCATGGCTGAATACATTGAAGGATTCTCAGCAATGTGTCAAAGGTGCATGAAGAAGTTTTCTTTTCCAATTGCATTTTTAATATACTTTTTCCCGTAAAGCATCTGAACTAGCAGGCTGCATTACAGGCCGATCTGGCAGATTAACCTACAGAGAAATACCACTTTCAAATTAATTTATTTTAAAGGTCAGTTGTGATAGTGAATAAAAACTGCTGTCTCTCATAGCCACAATCTCCAGTCTGTACTTTAATACAACTTGTTACATCTAGAAACACCTAGGGATTACATATATGCACATATGTTATAGTAAGAACCCAATTTCCTCTTCTGTGTCAGTTTTTGGATGATTTCTTGTTCAAAAATATTTATTTGCATTCGTGTCGCATTTGTACCTACCCACTCATGTTATCCATTGTTTTTATTATACATGATTTCATGCAAGTTTCTGTCTGAATGGATTTGAAGTAGCTCCTCTACAGCATCTACTCTGGTATCTGTACCAACTGAGCTTTTTCAGCAATTAAGAATGAGTCCACTTTTATTTCTGCCTGCTCAAGCTCTGCTGCATTCTGGTTGCAGTTCCTCCCATCTTATCAGTGACGTTAAAGGAGGAGAAAACAATGGCATTTATCAGGACTCCTGCTTGTAACTTCCACTTTCATTTTAGCATATCATGCAACAACCACCCACATTGACCTGAGAGACAAATTATGTGAAAGACATTGTTGGAAAAAGTAGATAAAGTTTTTATGTGCCACAGTGGAAACGCTGTTGAATCCACTTTTCAGGCTCACAGCTTCACTTCAGGATTAGCTAGTGCTACAATCAAGTCTATAACTGTGAAAAATAAGGTTCTCCCCAGGGTTTATCCCTAAAGCTTTATTGTTTCGTTGTGAAAATGTATCATATTACGTTATATCTAAATTGATTATCTAAATGGATCTGTTCTCATTGTAAAATGCACAATTAGATTCATATGTTTTGTTTTGGTTAAGATTGGATTTGGGGGGTTTTTTTGGTCAATGATAATGAAAAAAAATCTATCAGTTAAGATTTGGTTTTTCATACTTGGATAAAAAATCATTTACAGTCTGTGACTGCAAAAATGTTGCATTTCCTCCCTTGAGATGTTCTGCCTGGCCTTTGCTGCTTGTTCTTGGTTCTTTCTCCCTCCAGGTTTGTCTTCAGTAACTGAAAGGCATGCTCTATTAGGTTGGGATCAGGTGACAGGCTTTGTCGTTGAAGAATACCCCATTTCTTTGAGAAAGCTCCTAGGCTGCCTGTGGAGGATGTTTTAGGTCAAAAGCCAAATGCTGCTAAAAATGTTCTATTTGTTTTGTAGCATTTGGCTGAATCTGAGCAGAAAGTAAAGCCCTGTTAACTTCAAGATTCATCCTACTATCAGTACTTCTATCAGCAGTCACATCATCAATAAACAGTAGTGGCCCAGTTCTGGTGGCAGCCATAGATGTGCATACGATGCTATAACTTTACTTCTACCAGATAAAGTGGTATGGTACTGCTGTTTCTCATCCTTGTGCATACTTTTCTATTCCTATCATTCCGGTAAAAGTTAATCTTGACTTCATCCAGAGACCTTTTTTTTGTCAGAAATGTGAAGGCTCTGTCAGAAGTGTCCAAGACATAGACGAATCTGGCCTTCATGTTCTTTACACCACATTGTAAACCTAGAATATTTATGTGTCTCTTGAAGTTTTAGACAACGATGCACCTACCTGCCTGATAGTGTTCTTGCTTGGCCAAATGTTGTAAAGGATTTTTCCTTAACAAAAAAAAGTGGACTTTGGTGCTGTTGAGCTGGTCAGTGCATTCCTTCATTTTAAGAATTTCAGAGCATGGCCACATCTAAAGATTTTGATCTGCCTAATAAGTAGAGGTCGGTGGATTGATGCAATATCAATAGTATTGGTATTGAATTGATGTTTGTTTCTAAACTCTAAGCTCAGCAGATTTTTTTTTTTTTTTGGAAATGAAAAATATGCCTCAAACATGCACTATGAAAAATGCCTGAACATTTTTGTGTTGACTGTCACATCTATTTCATTTATAGCCTGTGGCACATTTAAACAACAGAAGATGACCTAAAGTGCTTTAGAGAATATCACATTTAAATTCCAGCTCTCTGAAAAAACCCAGTTTAAAAACACTTGAAATACTGAAAAGTTGGGATTTTTTTGTTGTTGTTGTTGTATTAACTAATTATTGTGGCAAGTAATCCCAATCATAGTAATCACAAATTTGTACAGAATATGCAAATTATTGATGATTCATTTTATAAATCATGATACACTGCTCTCCTCTACATAAGGCGCCTTTGCAGGTCAAAAGCATCAGTATTAGTATTCTTAGCTGCAATGCTAGCCCAATTTACTTGGTATCAGATCAATACCAAAATTTGCAGTATCGCACAACACTACTAATGGCTTATTTTGGTTTTTCAGTCTAATGATGACCTTTACTTCTATTGGCATCTCTTTGCATGTCATATTGAGAATTCCAGTGGATAGATGCAAGTTTAACACTCAGAACAAACTCTTTAATCGGTTTAACTTGTCATGGAATAACGAGGGAACAGGCTTCACCTGGACTTGAAACTGCTTGTCCATCAACTGATTCAATCCTTTTGCACCTGGGGGACTACAGTGGGGGAAATATGTTTTGATGCTGTGCTGAATTTGTAAATTCCCTCACTTACAAAGAAAGGAACAGCCTATTTTACACAGTAGTTTCATTTTAATGGAGAGACAGAATATTGTCTAGAAAAAAACATAAATTATGTTATGAACTGATTTGCATGTCATTACTTGAAAGTACTTGAAGTAATTGATCCCCTAAACCCAGCCAGAATTTTGGCTCACAGATTGCCTGTGATCCCATAGATTACAGTCAATCAGGCAGTTTATCAGTTACAGATACTACCGATCTCAATACTTTATGTGTATAAAGCACATTGCAAGTTGTCCACAGAATCACTTAATTTTCTATCCACACAACAAATTTCTTTCAATCTAACATCTCCACCACTGTGAGCAAGACCAAAGAGCTGCCAAAGGATCTCAGGGACAAAACTGCAGACCAGAACAAGGCTAGCATGAAATACAAAACCATCTGCGAGAAGCTTGATGAGAAGGTGACAACTGCTGGTGCAGTTATTTGGAAATGGAAGAAATGTAAAATGGCCAACATCTGGAGCTTGTGCAAGATCTCGGCTCCTGGGGTGAAGATAATCATGAGAAAGATGATGGATCAGGCCAACACAGTAGGAGCTTCTTCATGATTTGAAGGCAGTTAGGACCACAGTAGCCAAGAACTCCATTGGTAACACACTGGTCCCATTGCTCAAGAAGGCACTTTTTTGTGTTTGCCAGTGAACATTTAAATGATTAAGAGAAGGCTTGGGAGAAAGTGCTGTGGTCAGATAAAACCAAAATCTAGCTATCTGGCATCAACTCGATCCACCGTGTTTGGAGGAAGAGAAATGCTGAGTATAAAGAAAAGAAGACCATCCCCATACAGACATTATGGGCCTTTGGGCCTGTTTTTCTGCTAAGGATACAGGATGACTTAAACATATTGAGGGACTAATGGACAGAATCGTGGACCATGACTCAAAACATACAAGGCACACAAGGCTACAAAAGAGTGTCTAAGGAAGAAGTGCATCAGATTCATGGAGTCTCCAGACCTCAATCCTATTTAAAATCTGTGGTGAGTGAACCTGGTGACCAAGTACAAGAGATGTCTTACCCCTGTGCTTGCAGGGAAGGTTTATCCATCAAGTACTAAGTCATGTATTGTTTGGAGATTAAGCACTAATTTCACTCAATGACCTGGAAATCATTTTATAACCTCTTTTGTTTTTTTTCTGCATTATTGGTTAATATTCTGTCTCTCCATTAAAATGAAATCACCATAAACTCATTGAATTAAAGTAAGAAAATCTGCGCTTCAGTTGCATCCAGATATAAAATCCGCACTAGTGCTTTACAGAGGCAAAGTTAGAATAATGGTGTCGGTGTCCAAATAAATATGAACACAACTGCATACTGTACGCAAAGCAAGTAATTTACATAATTAATGACTTCAATGAGTGCGGTCAGATTAAGAGCATTCTTTTGTATGGCACTTAAATTGAGTTATAAAATCACTAAAACATGATAATGTCATAGTTTTCATTTTAGTAACCAAAATATTTATTTGAGCAAGAGAGAATTTTACTTCCTCTTATAATGTATATCATCATATTTTACTTTTTGTTTGTTTGTTTCTTTTCACTGGAATTCTACTCAAACAATTTTTATCCTGCGTGTTGTCTCTGGGTACTTGGAGACACAGTTCTGCATGTTAATTAGTGATTCTAAATATACTGTAGCTGTGGATGTGAACATAAATGGTTGTCTGCATCTCTTTGTTAGCTTTGTAATGGACTGTTTATTGTGCTCCTCACCCAGTGTCAGCTGGCAAAGGCTCGAGTCATCAGCAGCCCTAGTTAGATAAACAGTTTAAAACAAAGGATGGATAGATATCATGTCAGCTGGTTTCTGTAGGCCTCATTAAATTTCAGTATGCGATGGTGCAAAGCTATATATTCACACAGGACAGCACAATGCCATGATGTATAAATAGATGCAAAACACTATAATATTTTCAAGATCTAAACACTTTTGGCAGTACACTATAGCTGAGTACATCTGCAGAAGCGCTGCCATGTTCCTGTTTTTATATTTACTCTGTATTTTGAATGTGGTTATCTGTGCCCACAAACTTGAGCATCAGTTTGGTTTTATATGCCAGATATGTCAGAAGTTTAGATCTTTGCTTGATGTCTTGGGACTTTCTTTCAAAAGCATCCCATCATTTATTTTTAGTCTGATCATTTGAGCTAGTTTGATAAGTTTATTCAAGGGGTTTTAACATTTTCTGGGCCATGTTTATGCGCCACATCCACGCATAATATTCATTTGGAATATTCTCTTCTAAACATTGTAATAAACCCATGGAATGTAGTTCATTATTGCAAACGAATCTCGCTTTAATATCCCCAATGAAACATATTACCCAATATAATCTTGATTTAACCTAAGCTTCTTCTGTTGCCAGTGTTTTTGCATTTTTATTCAAGTCGTAAATGTGATGGACTACAGAGCTACATCGGCGTTAAATATTTAATCAGTCTTCTCATAGTAATATGTTAGAGATAAAGACTTTGTTATTTGTCATGATTTACAGCTTTATTCTTATATTGCAAATGCATATAAGAAATTAGTGATGATTTTCATCTACATTCATCAGAATTACAGCATATGTAATGCAAAGTTATCAGATGTTCTATCGTGAGGAGAGAAAGTTTAATAAGAGGAAGTAACATTTTAGATTTATTTATTTTGCATTGATTCAGAGAACTTTTTCTACATGGTCTTGGGAATACCTACAATCAGTAACTGGATTGTATTTATTTTGCACAGTTTCCCCTATATCTCTTAATGTGCATGCTGACTCCCATAAACTTCAATAAAAACAAAAGGAGTTTTGACACTTTGATTATGTGTCACTTAATGCGATCTGCCCAGAAGAGATGGTAAAAGTAACACATATACATCTTGAAATACCTTAGCCCTTTCACCTGTCTCTGCACAAAAACAAACTGTGGAGCCGCTGTTGTCGTGGCTATAAATCCATATATTTTGGGAACAAATGCAGCTCAGTTATTTGATGACACAGTTCCAAAGTACTACATTAATCATTTAAAGAAATCAGAAAAAAATGAATGACTTAAGCGCAGGCATGAACTGGTTAGCTTAGCATACTATAAAAAATGTAAAAAGTCCTTCCAAAGAAAATAAAACATACCTATTATATTAACCTACACTGTAAATTTTCCATTGTATAGAGACATCCCATTAAGCAAACCCACACCAGTGGGAAAAACGATGTATAAATAGACAGCTGTGGATCTCCTTTTTTTAATGAATGAAAGTTAATTATATTTGCTGGAAAAAAGAAAAAAAATATTGCAAGTTGGAATGCAACACTTGACCAACAGGGTAAAGACCCATGAACTAATCGTTTAAAAGCTGCCACCACAGAGTTCACAGGAAATTCTGTGGTAGCATTTGTTATGAATTAAAATTATTGACTGCTGCAATAAGTGAAATTTTATCCTTCAAATGAATAAATCATGAAGATTAGAATCATAATGTGAAGCTTACTGTTTATGTTGCACTGGCTGCTGTCCACATAGATCAGCTTTCCCACCAAAAAAGTTAAGACCGCAAAAGGGGTTATCAAATATGAAATATTATTACTGTCTAAGCCCGACACCAAACTGCTGATACAGCAGTGCAGAGACACACTCAAAGGCTGTTTACTATGATGAGCAAAAAGAAAATCTAATATGATGAACAGCTGACCTTTTGTGATTTGGAAACAGTTTGTATTTTTCCACTCCATGAAATTGCATTACAGTTCATTTTCCGGTCAAGAGACTTTGTAAAGATAGAGTCAAGTATGAGGCAGCTGCACAGGAAGCTGCATAGTAGCTACTGATTTACATGTTGCAGAGGTGGTGAGATAAGTCTCTGAACTGTTTCCTGAGGCAGGCCACAGCAGAATGCAGCAAACATTAAATATCATGAACATTACCTTATAGACTCCCTTAGTTATTTCTAGAGATTTTGTTGTAAGCCAGCAGTAGTATAGGCTGTTTTTGTTAAGGCAAAAGTACCCTAATAAAACTGGGGATGTGAATAATTTATTAACCTGTGTCTTTGTTTATCACAACACTTTTTTTTTCACGCATCTGAAACTATTAAGAATGTGCATATGAGAAAAACACAAGCATGCATGGACATGCACACACACATACACACAAGGTGAAAGCTACTGAGTCATCTAACCCATATTCCCTGTCTCTTTCCTCCTCTGCCCACAGCCGTCACCCTGTGAGTGGTGCCGCTGCGAACCAAATAATGAAGTGCATTGTGTGGTGTCCGATTGCGCCGTCCCAGAGTGTGTCAACCCTGTGTACGAGCCAGAGCAATGCTGCCCCATCTGTAAAAACGGTAAACACTCATCTCCTCTGGAAGTCAATTCAGATTCCTTAGAAGTCATTAAATTTTCATTAAACCAATGACAGCAAGTTTATCGGTGGTATCACCATTTGATGGCCGTGCCTTTAGATCAGGATGAGGATGTAATTGATGTTTTATGAATTAAAATTATTACCTTGGGCCCGTTGGACACTAATGAGCAGTACTAGTTTTAATTATAAATGACACACTAAGCAGAGTAAACATTAGCCCATTGATTAAAGGGATGGTAGGAGGGACTAATGGGTCCTCAGAGAGCCTTTTATTTCCCAGTGCCCTGGAGCCCTTGTCACACACAACCAATCCCTAAATTAGAATTATAGGATTCCAATGGTTCATTGACTATTTACAAGGCGAGGTGAGAGATTTCCCTTTGCCAGCACCAGTCCCGAGGGACAGATGGAGCTTTATGAGTAAAGTACAGTAAGTGCACTTTTGCAGTGTGAACCTGGCGTAATATCAAATTCAAAGTCTAAACTTGACGTTGCATTCACTAAACAAAATGTTTTTGCATTCTTGTTGAACTTAAATGACTAACTAATGAAAAAAGAAAGTGTATATGTAGATATGTATATATTTAACTGCTGCTTACCTACAGGTTAAAAGTAAAGGGAATAACTTAGTTGGAGGCAGTTGCTAAATGCCCGCAGTGGCACAACTACAAACATTTTCTTCCTTGTATTTTTTATTTCTCACCATTGCTTGTTTTCAGATTCCTTAGAAGTCATTAAATTTTCATTAAACCAATGACAGCACACACACACACACACACACACACACACACACACACACACACACACACACACACACACACACACACACACACACACACACACACACACACAATAACAAGGCTACAGAAGCTGCTAGGAGAGAACTAATCCAGGCTGACAGGGCACAGTGACACCCTTGGCATTTCAGTGGTAGGCCTGCTGTTTCTAGGTTACCCAAGGGTTCCTCGTCAGGCTCTGGTACCAGATAAATCTTTACGGGAGTGGATAGCTGAGGGCTGCGAAGAGAGGACAATGAACGAACGCTATTTAGCTCTCATTTTTGGCCAAGGGACAATGAAAAGCAGACACCCAAATGTCCTCAGTTCAGTTACATATAGTCAGAGAGACAGATATTTGTGTTTTTCTTTACCCATTACAGGTTTTAGTTTTAAATAAAAATACAGTTATAGAAATCATTGCACTTCAAACAGGGGCAAAAATTGTGCAACTAGAATGTGCAGTTAGGTTCATCACAGTGGAATTTATTGAAGTGAAGTGCAAACTTTCAGCCTTAATTCAAGGGATTTTACATAAGTATTGCAATAACTGGTTAGGAATTACAGCCATTTTAATACATAATCAACCCCCCATTTTTAATTGGACAATTCACTAACCAGCAGTTTCATGGCCAGGTGAGTCCTGCCCCCTTGTTGCTTCATGGCAGTTAAAGAATACTTATTATCTGAAGCTGATTTAAAGCATTTGATTTTAATTTTATAGCTTTTCCCCACTATATTTAAATACCAGCCCCAAATAAATATCAGTACAATTGAAGGAGGCTAACATTAGACTGAAAAACCAAAATAAACCTATCAGAGAAAGACAGAGATAGAAAGAGCAAAACCGTTAGGAGGGTCCAAATCACCAATCTGATAAATTATTACACATAAATGAACTCACTGGCCAGCTCAGCAACACCAAAAGGCCTGAAAGACCACACAGAAGACATTTGTAGTGTATGATCACACAATTATTTATGTGGTTAAGAAAGAACAACACAACACAAGATCACAAGATCATTGTCAAGGTGTACAAGTTTAACTTATACTAAAATTATCGCAAGAGAAAAGCATGGAGAGAAACAGCTAATGATCTGAAGCCGACCACATCATCTGTCAAACGTGGTGGGGGGCAATGTTATGGCATGAACCCATATGGCTGCCATTAGAACCAGGAGACAAGCATTTATTGATAATGTCACTGCTGATTGAAGCACAATTAATTCTGAAGTGTACAGGACTATACTCTGCTCAGATAATAAATAATAATTGGACAAATAATAATTGGACAACACTTTATAGTACAAATGGATAATTATCCAAAGCAAACTGCAAAAGCAATCCAATCGTTTTCTCAAAGCAAAGGAGTCTGGTATTTTATCAGTAACGTGATCACATCCAATCAGTCACAATCCAATAGCCCATGTTATTCAGTTGTTAAATGCATAACTGAAAGAGACCTATAAACAAGTAGCATCTAAAAGCATTTGAGGTAAAAGTCCACAGCACATAACATCAAACGCACAGACTCTATATCTTTATGTGGTTGGCATTTAAATCTAGCTTTAAGCAGGGAGGTCTACAGGTCATCATAGTTCAACTGTAATCTGGTTTACCAAAGGTCGTATGTGATCATCATCTCTTTTACTTTGTAGCGCTGCTTGCTGACTTAGAATGCAAATTATATTTAAAGGATGCGTGAAGTAAATATCAGTGAGACTAAACTGTGATGATGAGCCCATTCACAGCAACAGTTTGAACTCTCAGTTAGACATACTTTGAAGCAGCAGTAAGCAGAAAGCAGCATATTTAATAAGATGTTGACATCATCAGAATATATAATGTGCTGGGTCATAGAAGCAGGTCCTGACCTCATCTGATAGACATGTTATCCCAGCTGAAGCCACTTAGCTGTAACACTTTTAAGTTTAGATCAACAAGCCAGCTTTGTTTTAATTGAGTAGTTATTATAATTAGATAGTTGCTATGCTTATGGCTGTATGAAGTTCTAGGTATAATGTTTATCTATACAAGTTAGACTGGATGACAACCGGTCGTTGTGTAAACAAATACTAATTACCACTAAAGACAAAGTACATCTGAGAACAATAGGTCATATGAACAGGACTAAAGCATGACTGCTGTGCCTGGAAGGCATTATTGTCTTCCAGCAAGCCATATAATTGTAAGCTGACTAATGGCTCTAGGATTTTGGACAGACAGGTCATGTTGACTGTAGGCAGGGCTGAATCTGATTACCTTGAAAGTTCCTTGGTTACTAAATACAGATCCCGTGGAATTGTAATAATATTAAATTGATCCACTGGAATATCACAAAAACATGATGTGACTCCAAAATGAAAAACTGGAAACACTGCACCTTTTTCTCTTTAAACATAAAGAATCAGTGTTAATAAAATGCATTTTGCAAGTTCAGCATTTGCTGTCAAATTACATTCCCTTTAGAAACATGTCTACAATATCCAGCTTTTTGTTGTGTTATTTATTTATTTATCTTTATTGCTGCTCTCTTTTTTCTTTAATCCAAACATTATGTAGAGGGCTTTGGTCTTATAATACAAAAAGGATTTTATCTTTTTTATATAGGTTTACTTTATTGTGGCATAAATGATTAGGAGAGGCATAATTATAATATTTTATGAATGCAAACAATACTAAATAATACTCTTCTTAACAATCTGACAGTGTGAGATTTATATGGGAACCGCTTTAATCTCTATAAAAACAATCTTCTTACTGAACAAGCAAAACTCTCCAGGTAAATGCTTGTGTAAGTATACTACAGTAGCTTGTCATGGTAAAGCTTTGGGTTAACTTTGTGTATATAACCTGCACATCCTGCTAAAATACTTTAAAGGGAAGAAAGTCACAGAAAGCGCAGTGAGAACATTTTCTTTAAACTGTACTCAAATGCTTGAAAGTACTTGAAAACAATTCTCTCTGTTATCTATCAACATGTTTACATTCACCACTTTTTACCTCCCTCAGAGATTTAGAAGGTAAATGGAAATTAATACTGAACAGATATACATTTGAAAGGTTTATTTAAATTAATAATGTAATTACAATGTAACACTAAGGTTACATAAAAAACAAACCATCTCAACAGTCTCTGAAAATGAGTAATGCTTATTTCACAGATTACAAGACAACTGAATTTAATTAAATGGCTTTATACAATTCCTAATACAATTTTGTGCCTAAAATGAGCTGCCTAAATTACTAGTTTGAGTTCTGACTGTATCTCCATACACCACATTTACAATTCCAGCTCAGGTAAAAGGTCCAGATTAACTTATTCTAGTGAAAGAAAGCTTTTAGGGTTGCTTTGTAAACAGAATTGTGCAGCGATGACCTAATTGCCAGTGGCTAAAATGTTACTGAGGAATATTTGACTCATTTAGTCCAATTAGTCACTGACTTAGTGAGTTTAAATGGAGCTATATGTGCGTACACAGTGAAAAACAAGATTAATCACCCATGTTCCAGTGTCTTAACTATATTTCAGACTTTAAAAAAAGCAACTTTGAACTAAACTGATATGACCTTGATAACTGGATGTCTTTCAGCTCACAAATCAGCAAATCAGTGCTTATGGTTGCCAAACTTTTGTCAGAGCTTTCTATTATTAGGCTGTAGCTTTTCAGCTTGGCATCTTTTTGGTGTTCCTTCCTGAAAACACCAGCAGAGAGGAAGAGGCAGCACAATAGAATAGTAGGCCAGTGGCAGTGCTCATTTCTGAGCTCCGCATTCATTGAGCCCATCTGATTCAGCTCTAATCTTTATCATGAATTATATAGGCTACTGTAAATTAATCAGGGAATATGTAATTATGTAATTCTCAAAAAGAAATGAGTAGTATCCTGAAAATGGCTAATGGTTCCTCAGTATAACAAGATTAAACCAACTACAGATCTGCCACTCCTTATCTGTCAGAATGCCGTCATTGTGGTCTTTTAACAGACATATCATAGAGGAGCAGTGCCATGGAGCTGGATACGGTTCAGGAACATATTCGCTTTGACATATTCTCTCAACAAGCTGCAGTTTACATTGTAATCCTTAGGCAGTAGTCAGAGAAAGTATGATGTGCTGAGACAGTTTTGACACAGGACAAACATTTTCTGACTTCACCAGATTTTATTGGCCACGAATTGATCACATGCTCGGACGAGTGACCGCACGCCCTTCACATGGTGACAGGAAGCTCAGACTGTGTCCTTGCGTCTCCCTATCTATCGGGCTATAAACAATCACACTTGGCAGCAGCACGGGTCACCCTCCTCCCTCATCAACCTCTGCCGAGTTTGTCCCGTGACCTGTGCCAGCTGTCCAGAGGCAGATCGTTGCGAGTTAAGACTTGGCAAGTGCTCTCTACGTCTAAGATCAGATCCCATGCTCTTTTCCTTTTTTTTTCTCTTTCTTTCTTTCTTTTTTAAAATAGAGCATAGGACCCATCTATGCTAAGGCAAAGGATGGGGGTAGCAGGTAGCCAGCAGCTCCCTTTGTCAATGTCACGTGGAAATTTATGGCTTCCTGCATCTTTTATTTCTCGTACAAGCACTAGCTGGAATTAAACCTAATTCCTTCGATGCATAAAGCAAGAATTTGTAAAATATTGGGAGTTGTCCCTCTGTAGACCATTCCAGCATTTTTACCCTTGATTTAAGGTTAAACTCATGCTCTTGAAGATTTAAAAAGTCAGTGTTCCCTGTGCCATGCTGCGAGTCAGCGTGACGTTTTAAATATTTAACCACAATCCTGATCTTTAGCTAACCTTAATCTAATGCCCTGAGTTACTTTTCCATAAAGCATTAACAAGCCTTTTTAAAAAAAATGGAAAACAGAGGTGTTACTAATAATATTACCGATGGCCACATTGTTCCTGAAAGCCGTGACAGTGAGACGATGAGCCAGCATGCACAAATGCAGGACCTTGAAATTGAAGCTGATAAATGAAATTCACTCTTTATTTATTTTATTACTGATACCTGTGCTTGTGTGTTTAAATGTAGGTGTGAAAAAGGCTCAAATTGTGTGACAGGTGAGAAATTCTACAGTGTACCAGAAATGTACCTCTGATCTTTAGGTTGACTATCTTGACACATTTACATTGCTATCATTAAGCTACCAGACCCTAAATCATATTCACAGGACACCAAGATGTTTCGTGAATATCAAGCGTGAAAGCTACTGTGTCTTCAAGAGTTATGGGACATATGAGTTTTTATGACTGCTCGTAGAGGAGTCTTGAATCTGGCAGGTTTTACCGAGCCGAACACTGAGAGCGATCCAAAGTCACCGTCACACCAATTGAGCTGCTGATTGCTTCATTTTAAATGATTAAAACTAGGATGAACTCATGGCACCTTCTGGCTCTCCTGTCTCTAGAGGTAGAGAAAGAGATGCACTACCTCCAATATCTCTGAGGCAAAGAGAAAAACAAATTAGATGTAATAATTTCAGGTGGTAATACAGATAAATCGTACAAATGTAATACCGTTCTTTGGCGTCCTGGAAAACAGATCCTAAAATTTACCCAGGATAATCTGTCTATCTGGTGAGATTATTAGAAACGCCGATGTAAGGTGTTCTAGTCGTACACAGCACGTTTTAGAATTAAAGGAATCCTATCAACATCCACACAAGTAAATCCTACAGTGTTTAACGGATAAATCAGATGTCAGAATTAATCTGAGTTCTTTATTGGTTTGACAGTCAGCGTGTGTGAATGCGTGGAATGAAACTGTGTAAGGAATTGCTAAGGAGTTCTGTGGCCTTTTCATACAGACCGAAGTGATTAACACCATCCTCCCTACTGCCTCTAAAAGCAGCTTTCTCTCTCTTCCTCTGTCTCTCTGTACTCCAGCCTCTCTGTACTGCCAAGCCAGCGCCTGGCAGGCTTCTCTGCTTGCGGCGCATTAGGATGCAAAGCGCTCCATGTCGAGGGAGAAGGAGAGACTAACAAAAGCGCTTTAGTGTTGCAAAAACAAGCCCATCGGTGCATGCCCGTGAAAAGATCTGTACGTCTGCTCTGACTCCCCTAACTCCCTGCAGCTCTCTGCATCACTCCACCACCCCACTGCAAAGAGAAGCTCTCAGGAGAGACACATCCATTTCTTGTCGTTCTCATTCCCTTTTCTTCTGTCTCTCTCTCCCCTTCCTTTCCTTCCCTCCCTTCCCATGCGGCAGGTCCAAATTGCTTTGCTGGAACGACGATCATCCCGGCTGGAATTGAAGTAAAGGTGGACGACTGCACCATCTGCCGCTGCCACAACGGAGACTGGTGGAAGCCGGCGCAGTGCTTGCGGCGAGAATGCCTCAACGGCCAGTCATTGTCATAGACGGACTCCTACGGGGATGGTAGAAAAGCTCAGGCAAGGCTCTGCCTACTGTGCCATTTTGTATGATTGACAGGGCAGGAGCACAATTCCTATAAATCCTGAGACAGCATACAGTAGGATCGAAGAGGTGATCTCGCAGGCTTCACACAAATGTAGCCAGCGAGAAGAAGATGGAACTTGTCTCAGTTGTTTCCACACTCCGGTTTTAATGGTCCTATATATTTTCAGAAGTTGACTTGCTTGACTTGCTGCTCTCACACACACACACAAAAAAGTTTCTTAGCTCCCTGAACTCTTTCCTAACCATCGGCAATGTTGAATTGCTCAAATTGATTTCTGTACGTATGTCATCAGCTTGTTGTGCGTGCCAGTCACAATCACACAGGTGTTCCAGCAGAACAAACCGTAAGCACACTTAGCAGCGCTTCTTTTCGCATACAAGGATTAGCACTGATGAAAACACGGCAAAGATGTGCTTGAGTTACACGACTTCACTCTAAGAGCTTGTTTACAAGATGTGCATCACACATAAATGTCTGCCTCTTCATGAGACTTTATCGCTGCGGCAGGAGCTCGCTCCTAACATACATGATGCAACGTGCAACTGTCATATACCATTAACAGCTATGGAACCTCAAAGGCTGACTTTATTGATCAACACACCATGGTTTTGAGTCATGTCTCACAGGCAGGATAGGTTAGTACCACCTGGAGCAGTGGGGGAATGAAATGTAGCTTTTCAAAGAAGAAGAAAAAACCTGCATCCCCAAGAAGAGCCATGCTGCATCAATCCCCCCCCAAAGAAAAAGAAACAACAACTTTGGGCAACCCTTTCCAGTTCAATTGGCTTTATTGTTTTCTCTCAGAGGTCCATATCCTCCAAAATATTCCCACTAAGTAACTGCTTGAACTTGTTATCAAAGCAATTTGCGAGCCAGTAGCAGCCTGCTTTAATTTTCCTTAATCAAGGACTATTCTGTGATAAATCATCCAGCTGGGTGCTTGGCGCTGCTGCAGCCTGCATGCTGGGCACATCCAGTGAGAACCAACAGACAAAAGGCAGGAACGTACATATGTCTAAGTGTTTTTAAGCAGCATTCACGAGCATATTGTTCATTTGAGTATGCACAAGCGCGGCAATCATAAACAAACTCGGGCATAGCATGATGCACACAGTTAAATTAGATCGCTCGTTTAGCTCATGTAATCCATTTTCAGTTCCTACTCTTCTCGATATGTTGAAATGGCTCAGGCGGTGCGGTGGAGCCACAGCCATGGCGATAACATAAAGACAAGCTAATGTATTGCTTTGACATTTTTTTTCATATCAGAGTGGTCCTCAAGCAGTCCAGTCTGAAAGAAGAAAAACAAAAAGCACCCAAGCAGTGCCCAACACACGATGTTTTTGAAATGATAAATACAAGTCATTAATTCAAAGGTGAATTTCCGTAAGCTAATGCCATTCATCACTAGAATTTTTTCCATTTCCAGAAAATCCGTTCCCGTTAACCTTTTAGACCCTATTCCTGGGCGGTGATGGATGAGCTGCTTAATAGCAGCTCCCAGCACTCTGTAATGAGACAGAAATGAACATAGGATAAAGACCAATGACTAAAGAGGTGCATTGCCTTAAAAGGAACTAAAACTAATTTTAGAGGAATCTCATAGTCTGCAGAGTTGCTGGTTGCAGCATATGGGTGATGAAGAAATCTCAGAGTCGGAAGATCTGCAAGGCTCAGTCTTAGGTGGAACAAAGGAGCTTGGTTCATTTTTATCAGCAAGTTACAGTGATGTAGTATGTTTCAGACGACCTAATCTATCTGGTCTGAGGTCTGAAGGCTCATAAAACAAAAATGACATGAATGGTTTATCAGTCACAGCCTCAGTGCTCCACACATTTTAGAATTATTAAACGAGCTTCATTCATCTTAATTAAGTTAAATGCCACATCATTTTTCAGCCTATACATGCATCCCCCCAAAAATGAGAGTTGCTCGGATATTTTGGGTCGCAACAAAGAAAGACTAAAGTGAACGTGCCAGCTGACAAGGCTCAAAGGCATTGCTGCCACCACAGATGCCTTATTGCTACTGTTCCAGATAAGATTCACAAAGCATGGCCTTTGGCATCATACAGTATGAACAGCCGACTGCTTCAAGTGCTACTTTGTTTCACTTCTGTGTGCAGTGGTTACTGCTCTGTTTTACCCCAAACTATTTATTGTCTTATCCTACGACATTCCAGAAATAGTCAGCAAGGTGAATAAAAGAACAAGGACGAGTGCAGTTCAATCACAGCTAAAAGTGCAGAACTGAACCCAGAGATGGCTCTAAAAATATACCGTCACTTGATAGTGGTAAAAAGAGAAGCTCAAGGAAGAAACTAAAGAAGGAACTAGATCTCTGTAGAAAAGTGACATTGTAAGTCATTGTACTGGTTGTTCTAATACGGATTCCTCCAATGCTTCTTATCAAACTAAACTGGGTGAGCAGCGGCTGCTCATTTTTATGATGTTTCAAGCTGCTTTCATCACCTGAGTTTGAAAGTTGGAACAAAGAGAGTGAAAGGGTTGTCAACAAAAAGCTGAAAAGTTAAAAGGTGTGATCCAGAGTGCTAGTGAAAAGAGGGCATGGGAGATATGACATCAAATAGAAAATCATGCATTCGAAGTTGGTCGTAAAGTTAAAGAAAAACCGTGAAAGAATTTAGTTTCACTGCACCAGAGCTCACAAGCAGAAATGTGCTAGCGCATACTTTGCATTTTAAATAACAAGCACGATGGATTTGAAACCACACAGATCATCCCAAAATCTTGCCTATGTTGTCATTTGAAAGAATAGGCTGTCTGCTAAAAACACAAAGTGGTACTGTGGCACACATCCACTCTACACTGCACGTGAGAGTGGCATCCCAGGCAAACCAGACGAAATTACATTTCCCCTTCCAAACACATGAAGCTGCAAGGTTTCCAGGACAGATTAGCTGCACACTGTCTTTCTTCATCTCCTGCCAAGAAACTTGAGTCTCTATGTATGTCTGTGAAGGTTTATTCAAATGACCCCAATGTCTCCTCCCTCTTGTCATTAAAACCCACAGGCTTGTACATGGGCATTTTTGTAAAGGTGCATCATTTGCTTTTTTCCATGAGACACCGACTTACTGTAGCTGGAAACAATGAAAGATTGTTTTATCTATAATTTTTTTCCCCATTTGTAATTTTTTTTCAGCAACAAAACTGTTACATGAAGTGTGCCTGAAAAACAACACAAAGTATCGGTAGAGAAAGAGAGAAACACTGTTATTATACAATCAACTGTATTATTTTTTTTGGTGCACCGAGGGTCTGTTCACGTGGGGCTCAAATATGGGATAGTACAATTTCTATAACAAATTGTAATTTTATGTTTAAATAAAGTTGATTGTATGTGAATTCATGCTCACTCGGGTTCACCCTAAACGGCAAAGCAAAGAGTCCAGTTTTCAAAAAGTCAAACAACCCTTGGTGCTCCACATGTTGTACATATGTAAATATCTTCAAACATAATTAATGTGTTTCCTGAAATCTGAGGTGGAGTTTAAAAAAAAAAAAAAAAGGAAAATGACTCAAGAAATAAGAAATGTGTATTATTCATCAAGACGAAAATATTTTGTTAAATAGAATTCAAAAGAAGTGTTATTCGGCAAAAAGTGAGTGTGGATTTCTTCTTTCCTTAATCCTTTTTACATTCTTTGGAGACGTTTCTTGACACAAAATCACTTCGGATGGCATGAAAACACAACATGAACTTCTAAAAAAAAAACAAAAAACAAATGTGCATTTATCCTCTGCAAAAAGCACAGCATTTTTTGGTTCTTAAATCAATGACAGGTGCAAATTCAATATAAGCCAAGAGGATGCTGCAGGACAAGTCTGTTTAAATTCAGGTACATGCGCTTAAAAAGAGGGACACAGACAAACTCTTAGTAATGGTGTATATAAACAGAGCATTTCAGAATAAATGCTAGCACAATATTTTCCTGGCTCGTGGTCATGTGAGGGGTAGAATAAGAAGATACTGGTGCTTAATGGTTTTGTAATGCTCCCCAAGTTCAAGGGCATTACTGACAGGTTTATTCCTCCATTCCATTTCATTACAAGTCAGTCTGGGCTTCTATCTCGTCCGCACTGCTAATTGCCTTCTCCCACCTCCCACCGTGGACAAGAAAAGGGAAGCAATTTTATGCAGCACATAGCAATCAATAGCAATTAGGTGCATCCCTGACTAATCCTGTTGAAAATGGCATCTTGGGAGATCGCCAGCAGAAGAACTCTTAAAGCACACATACCTGCAAAAGTTTTCCTTTTTCTTCACAGCAAGTGCCAGCACTGTGACGGAACAATTAATTGCTTTGTTTTCCCGTTCTACACTTAGTATTGAATTTCCATCAATCTTTCTCTAGGAGCACAGTCTGCTATTGTATCAAACAGATATCTTCAATTAGATAATTGTCTCTTCCTGGTAAAGCCCTACATATTACGGAATGCATTTCCACTCTAAAAAAGAAGGCAGAAGATAACCAAATGATTTCAGTTCGACACAATAGGAAAAAAAAGAATGCCACAATCTGAACTCGAATGGTGTGAAAAAGATTAAAAAGGCTTACAATGAGGTTGTTGCATCTGCAGTGATGTCTATGTTGCACTGGAGTGTTGTGAAGAGGGAGCAAATTTAATTCAATACAAAATATTACATAGAGTGCACTATACAGGTCATCGGATGTTCAAGATGGGCTTTACGTCTACCAACAACTGCTCACACTGCCAAACCAATTCACTGGACAATTATATCCACGCTCTTTGGTTCTGTCCACCAGTTCAGAAGTTTTGGCGCGAGATATGTGAAGACTTATCGAAGTGTCTGAAATGTAACATTCCAACTTCCCCCTTAGTGTGTTTGTTGGGCAGCTTAGATAATGTCACTTCAGAAAAGAATATCGCCCATATGGTTTTCACTGCCCTATGCATAGCCAAGAAAACAGTCCTCATGAACTGGAAAAATAAAAATAATCTTAATTCTAACCAATATAGAAATTATCTATTAGATTACATTAGTCTTGATACAGCCTCTGCCACCACATCAGATCAATTGCTCTGGGCTCCTTTGATCAGCTCCATCACCTAGTGGGGGTGGGGGGTCATAGTTTGGTCCCGCCTTCACTGTTGTGATTGGTGTGGGGGTAGGGACAGGCTTAGGGCGTCGGGGGGTTCCCCGGAGGCATCTTCCTTGGGGGGCTCAACCCGGGGTAGCGGTCATGTCCGGTTAGGGGCTCTGTTGGCTCTCCGGTGACTGTTTCCTCGCGGCTGCGTGCAGCGGGGCTAGGGGAGGGTCTGTGCTGACGGACGTGGGTTACTGACCTGGTAGCCTGGCTGCCCCTGGGTGGGTCCGGGATGGGCGTGAGGTTCTGGGGGCGCTCCGTCTCTGGGCTGGGACCCGGACCTGGCCTCGGGGGCTTGGGTCCTGGTTGGTGTGTTGCCGGGGTTGTGGGCGGGTGGGTGCATGGGGGCCCAGCCCTGGAGCAGGGTGCCGCCGGTGCGTCGAGCCACCTGGGGGGCTCTTCAGCTGGTGGGGGAGATTGTCACATCTTGCAGGAGCTTTCCTCTCCTCAGGAGCTGCCTCTGCAGGAGGGGGAGATACAGGAGAGGTGGAGGAAGATCTCAGCCTGGGTGTTTATTGTCTTATGTAGTCTGGAAGATGAGTGGATGGTGGGGTGGGTGCAGTTTTCTCTGTGGTGGGGTTGGGTGGACTGTCCCGGGCTCTGTGGGGCCGGGCGGCGCTGCTGCACTGGGCCCGGTCTGGATGGGCCTGGGCCCCCTTTCCCTGGCGGGTCGCGGAGTATGGGGGTGCCTACTGGGGTCAGCGGGGGAGCTGGCCCCAGGGAGGGGTCACTTGCCCCTCCCTTCCTTCCCTCCCCATCTCCAGCTGCCTCCCTCTTCCCGCTCCACCACAACCACCCACACATGCAGGGCCTTGGAGTAGGGGTATGTCACCAGGGTGCAGAGGAGGCTACCCCCCCCCTCTGTCCCCTTCTGGCTGCCTCTGCCTCAATTTTATCCCACAACTTAGACATTCACATTACTCACACTCTCATTACACATACATATAGGATCTTGGGGGTGGGCACGATACACGGAGTCCAAAGTACCATCAGGGTGTACACCCCACCCCTGGCATCGTTGCCCACCTCTCAATTTTAAATACACGTAGACATTGAGGGCTAGCAGGAGGGACCATGCGCTTACCTGCTGCTCTCTGGCAGGTAGCTCCAAGCCCTCCTGGGTTTTAAATGCACCTTAGAACACACATGCATCAACACTACAATGAGCGGGTGGAGGGAGGTTCGGAGTCTTCTCTCACCCCCGTTCTCTGCGACCTGCTGGAGCAGGGGGGCTAGGACTAGGAGGAGGAGTTGGCTGTCCGACTGCGGTCTGGAGTGTGGAGCCTTCCTGCTGCTGCGGAGTCGGGGCGGTCTGCCTCTCCCCACCGCAGGGAAAAGGGAAACACCACCTGGGTCTGGGTGCAGTTCCCCCCTCCAGGGGCGGGGGCACCTAGACCCGGTTTGTAGAGTACGCTTGGGGAGTGTGATCGTGTGTACAACGTCTCTTTATGTCTGTCTCCACGTTGGTTGAGTGTGGAGTAAGTGCATATGAGAGCATGAGGGTGGGAATGGATGTTTGTATCTGTGTGTGCCTGTATGTCTGTGTCTATATGTCAGGTTGGGTGTCAGGCGCCACCTCTCTGGGGACATCTTAGGCCCTCCAAGGTATGGAGGCCTATCTCCCCCTACCACCACTTCCCCTGCCAGTGGCGGACCCCCTCAGACATCGGTGCGTTGGTGGTTCTTTGTGTCCGGGGATGGGCGTCCAGGTACACACCGGCTCACTCCTTGGCGGCCGCTTGTCGGGGCCTGGAGCCTGGGGCTCGCTCGGGCCACTCCGGAGGTGGGGTGCCCCCGGCCTCTCGGCCTGGGGCTCGGTCACTCAGGCGCAGCTGGCTGCCGGCGGAGCTCACGGGCGCGTCACTGCAACTCCCCCTGGCTTCTGCTCCGCGGCTGCTGAGTGAGCCCTCCTCTGGGACTCTCCTCAGCTCTTTCCGGGACAGTGGCGCAGCTGCCCCTCTGTTGGTCTTCCTTGGTCTCTTGTGTTCTGGGGGCCTCTGGATGTCTGGAGTTTTGATCTCCTCCACACCTGCTTCACGCCCTGGAGGACGGGGCTGTGGCCCCCCCACACCCTCTAGCAGATTATTACATGAAGGAACCTTTTAAAAAAAACAAAAAACAAGCGCGTCCATGCTCACAGGTGTACACACGGGTGATCACACCCACAAACTACACCCTTTTTGGCTCCTACCTCAAAGCACACTGTGTTCTGTTGATCTTATGTGCTGCACAATAATGTTTAACATTTAGTATTTACTGTCATATTCCCATATATCATTGATGTTGTTTATTCTATTACTCTTGTTCTCTTCTGCTTGTTTTCTTTTTTCTTTCTCAGCAGGTGATCCAGGTGATTGATATATGCATTTTTTTTCTCTGCCCGTTCTGTTGGTTTTTGTCTTTTGCCCTTCTCCCCCGTCCCTCTTCTCAGCTGTTTCTCTTTCCCTCTTTCTTTCTCCCCTTCTTTCCCCCAGTCAAGTCTGTCCCGTATTCAGTAAGTGAAAATAAAATAAACAATAAAAGGTGAATCAAATGGACCATTACGGCAAGGCTGGGATGGTCAGTTTGGTAAAGTAAATCCGTTGGGCATCTTTCTTTGCCTTTAGACAACAATTCTGATGGCAAAAGAGCCAAACGGGACAGGCCAAAAAAAAGAAAAAAAAAAAAAAAAGAAGAGGGAGCAAATTACAATCTAATTCAATCTAATTTCAGTCAATCTATATTCCAACATCACTTATTTGGATTCTGGGCTCATTCTTTTAGATTGGGTGAGAAGTCTGGAGAAGAACTGCTGCTCCTTCACATTAAAAGGTCAGTCAGTAAAGGAGTTTTGTGGCATCTCATTAGGATTATTCCTGGACGCCTCCCTGTGGAGGTTTTCAAGGCAAGGCAGACTTGATGAGAATGCTTGTGCAGGGCCAGTACACTTTGGAGGGATTATATATTACAATGTAGTCCAGAGATGCCTTTGAGTTTCCCCGGGAAGAGCTTATGGACATCAAAGAGGTGTGAGGCATCGGAGCTACCTTACTGAACCTGCAATGAAGGTGAAAAACCTCCACTGCAATTCAGTAGGCTGACGCAATCAGACGTGTCAAGTAGCCTAGTTATCATTTCTGAACAGTTACTGTATTTTATGCAAACTACATGGACTGAAGCTGTAAAGGGCCATGCCATATCTTACCAGCTACAATACTAATATAAATTTTGACACAATAAACAAGTGATGCATTGTGTTTATTTCCCATAGTACACACAATGACACAAGAACAGATACACCATATTGCCAAAAAAAGATTTGTTCATCTGCCTTCACACACATTTGAACTTGAGTGACATTCCATTCTTAATCCATACTTTTAATATGATGTCGGCCCACCCGTTGCAGCTACAACAGCTTCAACTCCTCTAGGAAGGCAGGTTTAGGAGTGTGTTTATGAGAATTTTTGACTATTCCTTTAGACACTGATGTTGGACGAGAAGGCCTGGCTACAGTCTCCATTCTAATTCATCCCAAAGGTGTTTTGTTGGGTTGAGGTTAGGACTCTGTGTAGGCCACTCACTCATGTTGGAAAAGGAAAGAACCATCACCAAACTGTTCTCATAAAGTTTTGAGCACAAAATTGTCCAACATGTCTTGGTATGCTGAAGCGTTCCTTCCACTGGGACCAAGCCCAACCAATGAAAAGCAACCCCACCAAACTTTATACTTGGCACAATGCAGTCAGTACCCAGACTTGTACAGTAGCAATGTGCTTTACACCACTTCATCCGATGCTTTACATTGCACTTAGAGATGTAAGGCTTGGATTCAGCTGCTTGGCCATGGAAACCCATTCGATGAAGCTCTCTGTAAACTGTTCTTGAGTTAATCTGAAGGGCACATGACGTTTGGAGGTTTGTAGCGATCGACTCTGCAGAAAGTTGGTGACCTCTGCACACACTATGCAGCTCAGCATCTGCTGACCTCACTCCATGACTTTACGTAGCCCATCACTTCAAGATTCCGCCATTCTCAGTGACTTCTGCTTTGCTAGAATACCACTAACAGTTGACTGTGGAATATTTAGAAGTGAGGAAATTTCACCACTGGACTTGTTGCACAGGTGGCATCCTATCACGGTACCACACTGGAATTAACTGAGCTCATGGGAGTGACCCATTCTTTCACAAATGTTCTTAGAAGCAGTATGCATGCTGGGGTGCTTGATTTTATACACCTGTGGCCATGGAAGTCATTGGAACACCTGAATGCAATGATTTGGATGGGTGAGGGAATACTTTTAGCAATATAGTGTCTGAGAGTGGGGTTAGATGGTGTTTGATGACTGAACAAAGAACAGTACTTTGCAAAATATGTAAGTAAAATGTTCCTGCTAAAGGTGAAAACAACAAACTTGTTTTATAACCTGAGGCAAAAACACAGTGAAGACACATGAGGAGGAGATACAAGCAGCCGGTGATGTGTGACCCGAATGTAAACAAATGAGTTGACCAAGCATCACTGGAGCACTCACTCCATATGACAAGAAAAGCCAAATGTAGATGGAAATTACTGATGTGTTTATCAGTTACATGCTTCAAGTAACTAGTTAAGCTTGACCTGAAGATAAGTCCCAGATAGAAACTTATACTTTTAATTTCAATTTTAGGGGCCTTCAGGTGTTACAGATTTGTTTCATTTTCTGTTAAACTAAAGTATAAATCAGTTATTTTACACTTTTACTTTAAATCTCCAGGGATAATACCTGTACCTAGTCTACTTTTGTGCTTACATTTGACTTATGCTGTGTATACAATTGGACTACAGTGCTGTCTACTCATTTCAGGAATAGATTCATACTCCAGATCAGGTAGTCTGTCATCAGTGACAGTAGGTCAATGGAACATTTCCTTGAAATATTGACTTTGAGGCTGTATCACTGTATCACAATCTGTAAATCCAGACTCTGTTTGATTCATATATACAGCTCCCAAGCTTTTTATCTTTTAAATGCTGGTAAATAATGCTTGCCACTTGGATAAAGGAAAGAAATAATTTCATCAACAACTTTTAATAACAAAATTTCAAGAGTTTTTGTTTTTTGTTTTTTTAAATACAGCATTATAACCAGCAATAACTGTTAATTACATCAAAAAGCAAACAAAGAAAAACAGTTATGTTAAAATGGCTATGTCCATGTTTTCTAATATAACCTCTTTCCCTCCCTTTTTATTTTTTTTATTTGTGTGCAACACAACTTTGTTTCCTCACTTTTTTTGCATCAATTAGTGTCAAATCTTCTATTGTAAAGTTCAATCATACTGTATATAAGTCAGATTCTCAGACTTGTGAAAAAAAAATCTATATCTATCCATCTATCTCTAGACAGATTTGTACTTTATTTTTACATTGTAAGTATGGACCATTAAAATTAGCAACATTATTGTTTTATTATTCTGTATATGACTCACTATGTCCACTAAATCTGCATAGATTAAACAACAACAACAACAACAACAACAACAACAAGACATACATACACATTATGGACATACTTATGGGTAAGTTGTTTAGTGCAAACATAATTATTTAACAAATTTAGACCAATAGTTCAGGGTCTGGTACAGGGAGAAGGCTGAAGGCAGTGATGCAATTGATGACCCAGGTGGTGGGAGCTGACCACACCTTGCCTCGTCTCACTACTGACGGCTTGTGAGGGGCTTGAGGGTCATAGATGATGTAATGTGTGCAAAGGGCCTGGTCGGACCCTGGCAGGGCATGATAGGCTGTGGCATTCACAGTTTGAGTCACATCACTGTCTGGCTTGGGTTGCCGGTTCAGTAGCTGAGCTCCTCCCTCCCGGAGTAGTTTTGTGAGCTCATCTTTGGTAGGCGTCTTAAAAGAGCCAAGAAGGAAGAAGAAACATCCATCGAACAGTGGTGGAAGCTGTGAAATACGACGGGAACAGACATTAGTGAAAACTTTGAAGACCGCCTCATCCCTTGAAGAGTCCAAGGCTCGTCCAAACTAAAACTGTCTTGCTGAGAAAACGTCTCTATTATCATCCTTCATTAAAAATTGAAAACAAACGAGCTTAGTGGCAGAATGAGTAAAGTCTTCTCTTTTGTTTATGGTGAAGATAAATGGTAAATAATTGTCTTTGCTACTAAATCTAGGCAAGCGCCTGTGTGGATGCTTTGTGTTCTTTGCTGCAGCGGCAGAAGACATTTTTATAAGCACTGTTCTCCAGACAAGCTCTGAACCACTTGGCATTACGGTTTAAAGCAGCAGTGAATTAGGCCACTGGAGACTGTTCTATTCACAGCATCAAGGAACTCAGCTGTTTTGCGTTGTAAATTAGCACTCTCAGGTCTTTAGAGTAGAAAGATTACTTTATTATACGTTGGCAGGGTTTTACTTTTGCTTCTGCATGTCCTTTATTTAGGATTTTGATTGATGGTTTTTACCATTTTTCAAGAATGAACATTTATTTTGCATCAGAGGGGGGAAAAGAAAAAAGAAAAGAGTTATAAAAGAGTGGGGGAACATGTGTCTCCTTGTGGTTATGACCAGAACATGCTGAAAATACCTTGAGAATTCCTCAAGGTAACAGGTAAACACTTTATCAGGTACATACACAGTGCATAGAATTTTGTTTTTGCACAAATGAATCTGAACAAAGCAGACTAAAGCACCTTTAGAAGCAAATGCAGCTTCTAATGAGTCTTTTGCCAGTATTAGCTTTGACAATGCAGTGCCCCCATTCTCTAAAAACAGCACAAGCTCCATCGGGTTTCATGCTGATTGGTTGGGGAAAGCTATTTTCAAGCCCTGCCAAAATATCTTCTTTAAACTGAGGTCATGACAGACTTGGCCACTGTAAGTCATTCATGTTGTGTTAGAAACAATGTCAGTGTAATTTTGGCTTTGTGGTAAGCTGCTGTCTTTCAGAAACGGTTGGCTGCAAAATCAAACATGTGGGTGAGAGAACAAAAAATTTTGAATACTTAGCTTAATTAAGACTAATTTGAATTGAAGAGATTAAAAATTTAATTATATTTATATTGATTTGTGTCTAAAATAAGCAAATATGTTATGATTCATGACAGAAAACAGATTTATACAAAAAAAAAAAAAAAAAAAAAAATCAACTATCACCATATGCCACTGCCTGGAAAAACAAATTTTTCCCAAGGAGAGAGAGCTTAAACAACGCGTATTCATCAATTTCATATCTTTGTTTTTGTGCTTCTCGCTTACCAAGCTGCATCTGTTGATGCGACTTCGCTGGGGGCCTTCTCCTGCTTCATGCTCAGCTTCAGGCACCCATTTCCCCACCTGGAGACATGCCTCCACCCCTGGCATCAAAGAGAGAGAACAAAGAAAATTAAAGCTACAGCTAATTATGTTGACTTTGAGGGAATGTGACAAGGCTGTGTTGCACACCAAGGATGACAGTCTGTTTTATCACAAGTTGGAAGATTTCATGTATTGGCATAGCTGCCGTTGTTGACAGAGAAAGATGCCCACAGCATGATGGAGTTAATGATGCAACCCCCGTTTAAAGTATTAAGCAGAATTCGAGCGTCATCTCTTTCTGTCTCTTGAGGTTTTACGGAGTCAAAATAAAACCGTGTGACAGTCAGCATCCAGGCATTTTTTGTGTTAGAGATATAGCTTTTGTTAAAAATCCTTAGGAAGAAAATCTTAAAAAGGCAGAAAACTTTTTAAAAGTAAAGGCAGATAAAGGGGGAGGGAAAAAACACAAAACATGCACATTTTAATGACCCCTCACTGTCACAGATAAAAATGCTTCTGAAGATGTCACAGATCAAACTGCTGCTGTTCTCAGTAAGTGTTCTATTACTGAGCATTATTTTTGGGATATATTAAAAGAAACCCCAAATCCACAGTTTATAAGTGGCATATCTAAACATTAAAGCTAGATTAGGTTGGAAATATGACACTTTGCTGTGGCGGGGTGGGAAGATAGGAAATACACCTGAGCATACGCATTGGCTCGAATAACGTTTTTCATTACAAACACACTGAGTTTTCTCATTACGCTTCTAACTGTTAGAGATGCAAACTATTCCACAGACACATTTGCAAGGTATATACGCAACACTTTGCCTCAAGTTCTCTCTTACAAACATTCCACCTTCCAAATATGTGAGTAAGATGACAGGAACAGATCAGTGTGTGTACACCGTGACAGCACCATTACAAGGGGTGAGGAGTAGTAACATTTCTTCACCCCCCTTAATTACAGACTTCTTTCAGGAGGACCCCGCTAAAGAGTTGGGCAGAAATACAGGGGTTAATCTCTCTCTGGACGATAGCACTTAGTTTCTTAGAGTCATTAGCATATTTGTTAATCATACTCCGAAAGAGAGCATAAAACATCTCAATCCCCATCCTTACTGAGTGAGCAGTAAGATGAACCAGCCCTCTTGACTAACCGTGAGACCAAACTGTTACTGCGATCTCATTATAAAGACAAAAGCTGACGAAAACTTGTCCTCTTATAATGAGACAAGAAGAATTGTATTGGCATTTCGAATGGATAAGAAGTTCTAAAGGCCAATACAGACGCTTTAGGAGTGAGACAGGATACAACATTGCACTCATGGTCATTATACCAAAAGTCAGTATGAAGCCATACTAATCAAAATTGAAAATTTCTCCTCTTCAGAAACACCTCCACATCTGACATCAACTCCTAGGAAAAAATAGCACAAGTCCTGAATTTCCTCCATTGTTATGTAATTTATCGTTATGATGAACACCAGTACCTACAGAAATGCTCTTGTGGCCTATGCTAGTTTTGTGCACCTATCTAACTTCTGTAAAAGTTCTTGTGATCAAAGAATGACCTGCCAACCAGTCTTTCTTGAGAACAGACTGTAAGCAACCAGACTTTGTAGGCTTTTATTGACACTAACAGGCAACTCTGCATCCTACACTTCCAATCTCATATCTTTAAGTAGAAAAGCTGACCCCAAGAAGTTTTCTGAGACCTGCAATGAGAGTTGTACTTTTTTCAGGCTGCACTGATTGCTTAGAGCATTCAGTAACGTTAAGAAAAGTAAAACTGCATGTGCTTTATTAGTTTAGCTTTTCTGTGTAAATGCAGTCACTTATGTATAGGTGAACTCTTAGTCTTCCTATGACTAGGGACTGTGCATTGAAATGTCTTCATTAAATACGCAATGGAAAAATGTTATAATGTTAATGTTTAAACACATAAGATGAAAAAACAAAAACAATAAGTGGACATTTTCTAGCTATAGGTTGCCAGACACAGCTGGTAGATGCAAGATTTAAAAAAAGGTTTACAAGCGAGCTAATTGAGATTAGATTGAGGTAAATAATAGTCTCATTTTACTCTAGCAAAAACATTAGTGTGTTTCCCCCATGCTGGTCAAAACCATTTCAACTGTTCTGAACATGTCTTTTAGTTTTAAGTGAAACCCTAATAAAAGGCTTTTAGTTGGAATATAACCTTGTTAGGCACACAGAGACTGCATTTCAATCAAAATGCAATGCACTGAAACAAGTCTGATAAAGAAGTAAGCCGGGGCTCGGCTTAGCGGACAGGTATGGCATACAAAGTCAGGTGACAGTGAAAATGCAGCTCCTTGCGTGTGCTCACATACACAAGGAAAAGAAACAGATAGGATGCCACAGTGACTGTCACAAGGGAGACAAGAAGTGTCAAGTGCTCAGCCCGCGTGGAGAAAAGAAAAGGGGAGAGGGGGATAAATATGGTCCAAACACTCAAAATGTTACAGTGACACAACTACACACATTCAACGTTGAACTGGTTTACTGGCAGAGACAGAAACAGGAATGCACGGCACTGTACTGTAACACTCACACATTCCCACACATACAACAGTCAAGGGCATGCCAAGGTGCCAGAAAACTCTTTGACTGCAAGTCTCTTTCTGCTTCCTGTGAAGCTGATTGTCTCTGAACATATGCTTGCTGACTTGGTCCAAGGATACCAGAGAGACTAGCCAAGATTAGGAAATTTTTTGCAAGGTATTTATCTTGGTAAAAAGGCAAAAGAGTTGACCAACTTTTTATCACTAGTCATATTTGGCCTTGTGATATTGATTCCCACCTACTTCACTTGGCCGTCAGACATAAGGAGTTGTGTGCACACAGAGCAACAGGCACAAACAATCTGATATGAAAACTGCTTGTTGCTAAATGTTCTTTAAATCTTCCCATAGAGACCGGATGTTGTGCATGAAAAAAAATCCTGTATATTTTATTTGGACTTTTCCCAAAAACCCACAAAACAGAATAATTCACTTAAAAGGTTCCAAAATGAGAGAAATTAACACCATAATATTGTAGCACCAAGTAACACACCAGCAATTTTAATGGTTTACATGTCCCTTAATGTAGCCGCATAAAAATATTATCTAAAACAGTCCTATGGAAAATCACAAACAGCCCACTGTTTGAAACAAAGACGGCTGTTAAAATGTTCTGTGGGACTGAGCAGGAGGCTAATCTGTTATCTCAAATTGTTTTGTTTTGTTTTTTTCTCTGTAGAAGCATCTGGGAAGTCTTCCTTGGAAATGTTAAGAAAGGGCAGGCAATTAAAAAAAAAATACTCAGCAGGTGACTAGATGAATCATGCTTGTAGCAGTGACCTTACTGCTGCAGGCTTATAGGTTAAAGCCGATTAGAATGGATTCCCTTGCAATCAGCAACCTCAGTATTTCTGCTGTCTTGTAAGGTAAGCAGAGGCCGTGCTACCAACATTTGTGCTGTACTTTTGGGAGATAAATGACTAAGCTGAGCAACTACAAGAAACATAACTTCTATGTAAATGGAAATACTGTTTCTATATCTAGAAACTCTCTGAAAGACTTTAATGACTTTTCTGTGACAAATGTATATATATATATTTATCAGGTACGGTATAGAAATATTTACATGTAATTTTGCCACTCAGCACAAATAGCCATCTGGCACTTACTTCTGGATGAAAGGTATTTAAGTATATTGCAAACAAAACTTACAATGTACAAATGTAACGGTGCAGCATGTGAGGAAACACGTGATAGTAGCAAATTAAAGTTCTTTCTATTTTTGGGCAAGAAGCCCAGTCAATACTGAACTTTATTCAAAGCAATATATAACAGGACAGATTTAGTAACTGTAATTACATTGCTTTTGCTAAATTATAATGATACTACTCTAAATGTCCAAGACTTTTCAACATATTAAATTTTAATGCTATTAGAGCTGTCGGAGCTAGAAGATCACAGAACAATTTATTCATTTATGTTTTATACAGAGTCATGACATCAGTAAATCTAAAAATATTTAATTCACAATTCTGGATACATTTTCCAACAGTGACACTTACACATTAAATGAATTAATGTGAATTAAGGAATTAAAGACTGTTAAAGTTTAAAGCCTTCTCTGTACTTACATTTGTATCTAACAATCCAGCAGCCAGCAAGAAGACCCATGAGGGTGGAGTAGGTGGTGGGCATTTGCCCTTCCGGTACCACAATGTGACTCACTGGAAAAAGAAAACAGACACACACCAGTCCATACAGGTCCACATTTTGCCTGTGACACAAATTTTGGTAATTTTGCACCAATGTATCTGAAAGGATGCAGTCAGTGTGTCGTTTAATTCGGGGGCTTTGCAATAGTGAAATTCTAAATGTTTGTCAATTCAGCCTTTCATACATGTTTATATATCCATTATGTCCATGACATAACACAGCTTCCACCATGTTTGACAGATAACACATTACGCTTCAGATCACAAGCTCTCATTTTCTCTCTCCATACTTTACTCTTCCAATCAATTTAGAACAAGATTATGTTGGTTTTATCTGTGCAGTGAATCTCACTCTCTGCATGGTCCGGTTATTTTTTAAGGTACAAGGTTCTTTATTCGTCAAATGCATAGTTATACAAGTATAACACACAGTGAAATGTAACCTGACACACTCCTCGAGGGGGTGAGAGAAAGAAAGAACATTATCTATTATATACACATTAGGTGAATGTGCAGTAGTAGCATTGTATGCTGCACCACAGCTTTTGTTTGTGCCAAATTCTAAGCTGACCATTCTGTTTTTGCATATTGGTCCATTGGTAAAAAAAACAACAAAAAAAAAACAAAACAACAACAAACAAACAAAAAACACTTTAATAATCCAATCCCTGTCTATAATAGGTCTAAAAAATAAAAAATAAGCGAATATTTTTGACGGATTTTTTGACACATCTAAAGAGACAAACAAAATATAACTACAGAGAGTTTATCTTAAAAAGTATAGTGTTTTTCATCTCAGCTCAAGTTTATCTCTAAACTTTTTGTTTTTTTGCTTTTTTGACACATTTATTATGTCAGTTTTCATGAGTTCAGCACTACCTTTAAGGGAAAAAATATCTGAAAATGTGAACAATTATTAACATCTGTCCCCTCTCCACTTTCTTTTTGACAGTGTGTTTTTCCACTTTGCCTTCCAGCATTTCCTACCCAAACAGTATTATAGATTATACAATAAATTTTATACTACATGTAGGCATGTTATGCATTTTATGAGACAGAGCCATTTACATGTGAATCTTTTATGAAATCATTTGTAAAAGGGTAAACCAATGTAATTATGCATTAAAGGAAAAAAAAAATCTGTGATTTTGATTTAGCAACGCAAACCCAACTGGATGAAATAGTTTTTATTCCAGGTTAGTCACTGCCCAACACTTCCCTAATGTCCCTTACTTTGAGTGGGTGAAAAGTAAGCTTACTGAAAACCTGTCAAACACTTCATGGCAACACAATAGGCCAAGTGTTAGTTTATTAGGGGTGGGGGAAAAAAATCGATACTGTGTAGTATCGTGATATTTTGTTTGCTAATAATGTATTGATACAGGGACAGCAGAAATCGATATTTTGTTACAAACAATTTTTTCGTGGACTGGAACATGCTCTGACTTCAGAGCATGTTGATCAGCTCCTTTTTCTGAGCAAGAATGCTGACATTCCTTCACTGTCCAAATGTGTTTAACTTTTTTTTTGACAGCAATAAACATGACAGTTTACTTATTTTAATTTAAGACATATTTTATTTTTATTAAGTTTAAAACTTTTTTTATTTAATGTAAAATTATATTTTTTTTAATTTACTTTCAAATTCTTCAGTTGCTGAATGGGCTGCATAGTTTTCATAAATTGCATAGTTCAGAATAGCTATAATTGTACCAGATGGTTGCATTCAGTTAAATTGGACTAGACTGTAATACAAACCGTTCAGTTTGTCAACAATAAAACTGACTGAAATGAGAGAAAGACTGAGTGTGAGACTTTGATATTAGATAAAATGAATATTGATAAAGTTTACCTTTATGTACAGAATCTGAATATCGCAAAATATTGTAAAAAATTGCAATAATATCGTATGGTGCGTTAAGTATTGTGATAATATCGTATCGTGAGTTGTATGGTGATTCCCACCTCTATAGTTTATTGTGTAAAAGAAAGGGACACATAATTATGGTTAATTAAAAATTAAATACAAGCTTATTGCCTCTTCAATCAACAATTAAGCACAGTTGAAAAATTCAAAATGAACATAATTATATCTCCAGGGTGAAACCTTTTTACATTGTGCATTGACCATGAATTTGGTGGATTTGCAGGCTTCAGTTCAAAATGTGAGAAATGTTCATTGGAAGCGCCTACTCTCAGCCCTCAGGCCAGATGAGGGAGAATCGTGAGACACACTTGTGTTTTTCATTAGTGAGTATTCATCACTCTGACAGTACCTCCAAACATTTTATGAGGAATGATTTCAATTACTTTTGTTCTCTTGTGTTCTTTCAGCTATAAACTATGCAGCAGTGAAGGAGCTGCTGTATCACAATGATGTATACAGCTCTAAAAGTGTTTGTTAGTTACTGTTGAACCTTCACGAGTGATAATGCTCAAGCACCTGACGTTGGCTTTTACAATAAAATGGATTTGTGTTAGACAGTAAAGCCTATGAAGCTTGGCTCAGTAGCAAAAGGACCATTTGGGATTGTGAACCATCTCTAAGGTTGATGAAGTAGCCGCATTATGTAATCTTTAGTAAATGTTTGGATGAGGCCAAGAGACAACCTTTTAGTTACTGAATAACTCAGGAGGTTCAGCCTGGAATTTATCCTTCAGATATATATTTTGACTGCACGTAGAAGTGCTTGGCAGTTAAACAAGCTTCTGTACAAGCAGTTCGCTGGCAGTTGCATTTAATTCATGATGCTGTTAAGAGCCCATCACCAATAACGCTGAAAGCAGTCATGCAGCTAGTATTGTAAGGGGCTTGGACTGGAACGTTGATCCCCTGGAGTACAAACAAACAATACCTGAGCCAGAAAATGTGTCAGCCATCCTCCCTCCCAGTAGCTGTCCCAGTTTGACCAGTTGATGCCGTTCAGCTGGCGAGAGCTTGCTGGACAAAAGCACTATGGTTTGTTCCCTCCTCACACAGTCATTTACCTACAACAAGCAGAAATTTAGAGGTTTTGAGGCTTTTAATGCAAGAATATGTATTATGGTTCACTAAATCTAATCTGAAAATGAAAACCAACTGTAGGAAAAAGATACGTTTCCAGAAAAAAATGACTGGAAATATCTCTGCCTTTAGTATCTGTTAATTTTGTTCAATTAATCAACACAGCCAGCTTCAGGAGGCACTGGTCATTGCCATGTTCCATTTTTGTATTGTTCTGAACTTCTTAAATCTTGACCCTGACAATCACCAACCATTACATAATACAGACAAATTTCAACTAACACTGATAAAAACTAAACTGAAATGAGAAAACCACTGTGGAAACTAACTGAAATGAAGATGAATCAAAAACATTCTAAGCAATATGAGTAAACATAGTCATTATAATAACTCGGCTCCAGAGTTGATCATTTCAAGGCAAAAAGGGCTATTCACATCATGGCGACATACCACGGAGAGACTGGCTGAGGGGCTATGAGATATACGAGCATTTGCATATTGAGTTCCTTCTGAGGCTTCTTGGAAAATCTCCAGCATCTCCAGACTCGCTGCATAATCTGCAGGCCGCTTTCCATACAGATTTCTATGAAGAGGAACAAAGATAAAAGGTGTAAGTATCTAACAATATGCACACACTTATATATTTATTCACTTGCAGTGCTGCAGACCATCTGGTGACCACCAGGAAGGTCAGACACATTAACACTGAAAAATATGTCAACACACAAAATCTAAATCCCAGGAAACACCACCAACAACAAGATATTTTGCTGTGTAATCCTGCATCTCTTGTGGGTTATTTAGTCATGATGGATCAGTGCAAGCATTAAATAGACCGTTGTTTTTCACAGGAACATTGCTCGGGATCCAAGGAAGTGAAGTGCTGAGTCTGAAGTCATTTGGATGAGTGGTTCAGCTTGCACTTTAATCAGTCATGTTGTTTGTATAAGCTCATCTTGAGTAAGCTGTAAGTCATGATATACCTTTACAGTCACATTTTGAATGAGCAATGCACTAGTAAATTTCCATTAGGAAACAAAAAACAGCCCAAGAATATATATTACATGCAATATTGTAAACACATATTATTATAAAAATGATTCAGACTCAGCTGGCTGCACTTCCTTAGCCAGGAGCTCTAGAGTCTTGGGAACCTGCTCTGAAGGCTCCATCCACACTGTCGTACCTTTGAAAGGATCCTTTTAATACTTGTTTTAGTTTAAGTTTTTAAGGAGATCATGTTTTCAAATCAGATCATCGCCCCATTTCATCATTTAGTCCCAATCTGTGCAAATTCAGTTTCAAATATTTGCTTAAAAAAAAAAAAAAAAAAAAAAAAAAAAAAAAAAAAAATTGGCAATGCCACATCCTGCTTGCTCTGTGAACTCTGTGCAACAGTGTGTGTCAATCACTCGCTAGTGCGTAACAGTTCGATATAAGGTTAAGCTGAAGTCTGTCCTATACTTCAAGCATAGGTCACATCATAACACTCACTAAATGCAAAGCAATTAATATCAAAAGGCTGCATACTGAATGTGTTTTAATTTTGATACATGGTAACCTTCTAGAACAGCGTGTCTAATGGAGGCTTTGCATCTCAAAAAGCACTATTATGTGCAGAGACTCAAAGACGATGAAACAGCCTCCCTTGGTTACAAAGCGGACAGCTTTAAAGTATGCGTCTTTACGTTTGAGGAAATCTGCATGAAACAAGACTTGGGTCACCTTGATGAAAAGGGGGGCGGAGAAAGGAATCACGAAAGGCACAGGAGGAGGAAAGGAGACAAAGAAGAACCAAGCCCAGCAGGTCGTCTCTAAAAGATTAGGCGTCAGCAAAGATAACACCTGGGGGACAATTAATAGGTCCACTGGTCCATAAAATATTTCATTTGGATTCATACCCCCAGCTCCATATGCACACAAATACAAACAAACATAAAATGTCCCTGACACTTAAACATACGCACACACACAAGCTGGTTTAAGCAGCAGCACGTGAGAAGAATATCTACAAATAAAACAAAAAGTAGAGAAGGAGGTAAAGTCACAAATACTCTTCCACAGGCCTCTGCTCAAGCACACAAGTGGGTGGAAGGTGAGGGTGGTTCTAGTAGGCGTCCACTATACCTGTGACTATCTAATATAGTCACAGGTATAGTGGTAGGTTATCCTAGAAAGTTTTAAATTATAGTGGATCTTTTTGACCACAGCAAGCAGATTTCAGTTATGCGCTCATTACATAAAATGTGTTGCATGCTACAAATGGTTCATCCCTGACATTCTGAGCCTTTCTACCAAATACATTTTTCATTCCTAACTCCACTTTGTTAAAACAACACAAACACTGATAAAAGCTTTTTAACCCATTTACTTCTTGATATAAACCTTAAAAGACTGTTGCCTTACTTGGTATCTACAGTTTCTATACAGTTTAAACCATTTCTGCCCAAAAATCACATTAGCAGCAAGTATGAAGAGTGAAATGAAGAGGCAGTATTTTTTCTTCAAATCAAAGACAATTAGTTAAATTTCCATCTTTTGAAATTTGTTCCGATCACCTTACAGCCAACACTGCTATGTTAGACTTCCCAAACACTTTCACTTAACTTTTTAAAAGTACCGCACTGTGATTTTATTTTATTTTTTGCAAATGCCCTTCATTAACACCAAACCATAATCACAAATAATGTTGAGTACAGCTTTAAGAGTTCTTTTGATGCTTTTAGCTACACCCTTCTTCAAACTGCTAACAATATTTCAAACTTTGTGACTGCACAAAAACGATAGTCCAGTGCATAAAAGCCAAAACAGGATCGGAGCAATGCACTTTGTTATGACAAGAGAATGCAACTGAAAAGACGGTATGCATTATGGAGTACATTTCAAAGAGCAAGAAAATGACATCCATTAACTGGAAGTTGTCATATCAAAGGTGCCCTCTGAGGTCTTCTTGTAAACAAGCAAAGCTTCTTTTCACACTTAGGTCAACTCACCAAAACAGACTGTCTCCTTGAGGGCTAACAAAAATGATGAATTACCTTCCATTCCATTAAAACGGCTGAAAAGCTATTTTTGGAACACTGTGACCTGCATTCTTTACATTGTTTGCCATCTTCCTGACTTTTCTGATTGGTGTATTACTGTAGTCCTTAATGTTTTATAACCACCAGTTTTTGGCTTGCCGATACTATCATCATCATACTTGTGCACCTGCATCATAATTTCAGTGCAAAATATCTAAACAACATCCCTAGAGTTATGATTAATTTTAATTAACTTTAATTTAGCTATATTAAAATCACTAAAATCTGTATAAAACCAAAAAAGTCAGTATATAAACTGTATGGATACATACATACATACACACACACACATACATATATATACTATGTCCTATACTAGTAAGTGTAAAGAGTGACAAAGAGTGATGTAATGACTAATTACTAGCATTTGATGAATGTCATTGCGAGTTTGTCGTACCCCTGTGTATTTAATTATACCCAATGGCATGTTAGTACAAGGCTTCCAGGTGATGTTAATTAATGTCTGTATGGATTCAGTGCTTCCGGCTTAATGTGGTCATTACGACTTAGTCAATTTAAATATATCGGGTACCTTGTTGCCCATGTCTCATTAGTACAAATTTATTTTCACACTGCATTGACCTAAACATAAACAGTGAAATCTAAAAGCTTATTGTATGCTAAGCAAAATTCTTCAGGCCTCCTCTTAAGTTTACAGATGTCCTGCCCTGGTATACATTTAGAAGCTCATACTTTAAAGCGGTCTCAGAAAATACATGTTGTGACAAAGCAGATATCGCTTAAATATATTAAAAGGTACTCAATTGATAGTTTGTCTCTTTTAAGACTTCCTTCAGTATTTCAGACTTCAGTCAGATTAATCAAAAGTTGAGCTAGATATAAAGTGGACTCTGGCACCAAGTGATTTATAGAACTGTGACTAAACAACAACAAAATGCAGCTGAATCATTCAAGCTCTACTTGCACACAAACATCAACGGAGGAAAAATGAAGATCTGTGCCTCTAAACCCCGAGCTGTGTGCCAGTCAGTCCATTAGGGACTGCACTGGCAGATGTCTTAGCTTGTGTCCTCTGTGCATGTGTGTGATTCTGCATGGTAAGGAAGAGAAGCTAGGACAGGAACTATATTGATCTCGGATCCTGAATAGGAATGAATATTGATAAGTTTCTGGATGCCAATGCCCACATGGCTTCATGGATTCACTTATCGTCTAATGTAGGCCTGCATTATTATTTCACACTGAAGTGCCTATTACATTGCAATACAGAGATCAGACCAGTAGAACGAAGGCTTGCATTTTCTCTGTCCGAGAAGTCCGAACATCTTGAGGTTGTAAACTATTATATTAATTTAAAAAAAAAAAAAACCAACTCTTAAATAAAACCTTTCAACTTACAGTCTTTATTTAAAGAACCAATCAGGGATCACAGAAACTCTCGTACTAAAGTTAATGACATGTAGATTAACAGTGACTCAGAGTTTCTTTCTTAGTCTTGCTTGATCTTACAGCTGCCTACGACGCTGGTAATCGTGACATTTTAATTCTGGCTTTATGATTCAGTTGGTTACTCAGAGGCCTTCCAGGTAAGAGGAAAATTGACCATATTACCCCAGTACTGAATTCACTTCACTGGCTCACAGTACAATAAAGGAATACTCTTAAAATCCTTTTATTAGTTCACAAAGCTTTCGACGGTTTGCCCCCCAGCACATCTGTGAATGGCTCACTGTTTATAACCCAATCACACCTCTCCGGTCATCAGGTGCAGATCTTTTAAATGTTCCTAGAATTACAGTCAAGTATGCTGAGGGTGCTTTCAGTTATTGTGGTAACCTGCTTGTTGACCTGAAAACAATTACATCTGTACTGACATTCAAAAAAATAAACCTAAAACCTCACAGAATATCCCTGCCCGTTTTCCTTGCAGACAAGTAATAAGGCAAAAAAGAACAAATGTAAATCAAAGTTATGAAACAAACACAACTAAAGACAAAAACAAACAAAGTATGATAGGTATTCATTGATTATAAGACTGTAAAAGAGCTGATCATCTGATCAAAGTACCAAGTCTGATTAATTAGTCATCATAAGGATTAGTCAGTTCCCGTCCTCATTATTGACAATGTACTTCCACAAGCCGGAAGAGCTCATATGGCATCAACTGATTAACAAACAATCAGCACTGAATTTTACATCTGTCCACCTATGTACTATGTAACTCCCAAAAAGCTGAATGTCTTGTATGATGACTGAGAAACAAGTCTTTGAAAATTTATTGAGGAAGTGGGGGAGAAAAAAAAAAAGCAGCAGTGGTCCAGTAGGACAGAAACACCACTATGATGTAATGCCAGGAAACACAATAGGCATGCAGTAAATATTAACTTGGTGTAAATGTTCTGTTTCTTTTTAGATTTATGCTTCAGTTGTGTGTGTGTGTGTGTGTGTGTGTGTGTGTGTGTGTGTGTGTGTGTGTGTGTCCAATAAGAGATCATATCATCAAAAGATAACGTCTCTTTCCAGGAACACTATATAGCTGTGATTTAATTTGTCAAAGGCATTGATTCTCTAACTTTTTTCTTTATCCATTCACACACACACACAAAAAAAAGCATATCGAAAAGAATATTTGCCTAAATTGTTTTAGTCATCATCAACAATTAAATTAGGACTGTAGTTCACTTTTAGCAAAATGAATGTCATCACAAGCGCTTGAGCAAGCTACACTGCTCAAAAAGTTTTTTACGCTTAAAAAAAAGACTTGATTGTCACAGTTTAACACAAAGTTAGTTCAACTTCTTCTGTCCAGTTAGGATGCATTAATCACTGTGAATCCATATGATCGGCTTTGGTGCAAATGAACACAACAAGGGATGCACAGGAGAGGCGAGAAGGGAAAAAGGGAATGATTTTGCAGGTTGTGGCATAAATCATTGCTCTTCTCTTATCCCTCCTGACTGACTTTTCTCTAGTTTTGCTTTTTGCTAGTGTTCTTTCACTAGTGGTAGCATTAGATGGTACCTGCAGCCCATTCATGTTGCACAGGAACTCTACCTGCTTCAAGATGGCACATCCACATGAGCCATCCCAAGAAGGTCTGCTGTGTCTGCCAGCATATTCTCAAGTGTATGGAGGAGATCTGGGCCATTACATGAGGAGAGCTGGAAAAGACTACTGTGAGGCACAAATCAGCAGTCATATGAGTATCTGCTCCTTTGTGCAATGAGGAAAATGAGGAGCAATGCCACAGTTCTGCAAAATAACCTCCAGCTGGCTACTTTTATACATGTTTCTGACCAAACTGTCAAAAAATAGACTGCATAAACATGGAATGAAGTGCTGACGTCCTTTAGTGGGACCTGTGCTCACAACCCAGGACCGTGCTACTCAACTGGCATTCACCAAGGATATGCCTTCCCAGAGCATTACTGATCCACTGCCAAACTGGTCATGCCAGATGATGCTACAGGCAGCAAAATATCTAAATATTCACCACTGCAATGACATCTCCACACTCTTAATGCTTCCTAACTTGATTAAGATGAATTGCTCTGAAGTTTAACCAACTTTAGGTTATACTATGGATAATTGAGTGCTCCTTTTTTAAGAGCAGTGTATTTTTTTTTATTTTAATATTAATTCAACTTAATTTTATTACATACCTTCAACAGGTAACACACACTGTGCACTGGCTCTACAATACATTAGGAGGGACCTGCCATACAGTTTCACAACTACTCTAGAGGACACTGCTGCCAATAAGAGTTTAAAAAAAAGAACTTCCATCTTGTTGTAAATGCAGTTAAAAAGTGGCCAAAATGTGTTTAAATACTAGGTTAAAAGTTTGGCTTTGAAGACAAGACTAGAAACTCTTGTTTTCATGTCAAACCTTCGGGCCACTGAAAAAGAATTCAACAAAAAATAAACAGCCCTCACAACTGTGGGGCTTTAGTTTCCACTCATTCATGGCACTTAAATAAAAGTGAGATTTTGAGCTCCACTGCTCTTCACTGGGCCTTTAGGTCAGAACTTAAAACACTGTTACGAAACACCAACGTCGCACAGAATAAAGTCAATGTAGCAATGGACACCCAAATGAAAACGCAGTATTGTGAAACACTTAAAGCAACTTACAATACGTTCTGTGAGGCGCCAAGCTGCAATAGTAGCTTTACAATAGATGAATGTCCATTCCTGACAGCATCGTGTAGTGGGGAATCGTTCTCATACCCAGGCGTGTTCAAGAGGGCTCCCATTGAGACCAGTAGTTCCACAACTGCCAGATGACCCAGGTTACATGCTTCATGCTGAAACAAAGTAGTAAAGCTCAAAAGTTATACTGCTTCTTTTCGATCTGACAATATGCCTCAGATCTTACAGTGTAATAAAGCATTTTTTAAAACTGATACGAAATAAGTTTTGCTGAGTAATAACATCTGGGAAGTATGCATAAATATGTCCTGCCCCAGTTTTCTGCTTTCTAAAATTAAGAAGATGGGTGCCTTAATGTTCGTCTGTTTTTAAGTCTTCGCCTTTGCAAAGGATTAATTTGACAAAGTTAAAGTTCAGCCTGAGAATTTCACCAGAAATGCAATTAAGACACACTCAAACAACTGCAGAGTGATTAAACACAGCATTATGCTTTAAATAACTTGAGCAGCTAATGCATTTATTAAGAAACTGGCTTTTTGTTCCAGTTTATTTTTATTTGGGTCAGGTAGTCTAAGCTATTAAGCCAAGGGCTGTGCAGTTATTCTCCTCAATGACTGCAAAAATGATTTGCCACCTGAATGAGCAAATATTAAGAAGAATATGCCTCATCTATCATCATCATCATCATCAGGGACTAGAAATGAAAACATGCCTCTTATTTGTGACAACTGTTTCATGTATTGCTGGGACACTTCCAAGTTTTTTGTAGTACTGGCCATCTGGACAAATGTTTATTTTACACCCAGTTTGGAACCAAATCCATGGATTCATAAAGTGCATGCTGAAATTGGCTTCATTTTGTTTGTTCTAAACTTCACAAATACAGAGAGAAACATGTAACAAGCTGAAATGCTCTGGCTCTACAATTGGCTAGGTTAAAAACTACAATGGTGCTAACAGAGGTTTGGAAAAACACAATGGTAATGTCATAGTGGCTGTAGCATATCAAGGCTTATAGCTACCAACCTTCCCACATATATACAAATACACACATTTGAATAGTTCTAGCATTAAGCTTACTGGTAGCAATTTGAATGATCAGCTGAGAACTGTCAAAACTCAAATTGAAAACTCAAGTTTGAGTGGAACATCTTGACATAAAGTGCTGCAATAAAGACGCAAACACACACTCAGTCTCAAGCAGCTGTCGAGGCGTTTCCAGCTTATCATGTGGCAGCAACTTGAGGTTAAACTGATAAAATAACATGCCTGTGATTGTTGCTGAGGAGGTACCACCACAAAAATAGCCCCTTGTGTCATCAGAACATATTACTTTTCAAAGAACTATATTCCTCTATCTTGAAGGATGAAAAAGTCAACCCTGGTAGAGGAACTAATGCAATATTGGCAGCAACAAAAGGTCTGCCACCCTGCCATTTGGAAGCTGGACCTATTCCTGAAGTCATGCAGGGCTTTACTTTCAAGTGTCGCATAGCTTCATCTCATATGCACACTAAAAACAAAAGAAATCTTCAGGTTAATGATATTTAAATTTCCAATTTAGTGACTGCACAATGTTTCACCAGATTTCAGAGTTTGACATAAAAAAAATAATAAAAATGAAACTTCTGCAAAAGTGCCTCCCCCCTTATTTAATCTTAATCAGAGTTTTGTTCCAGAGGCTGGTTGTTGTCATGTTTGTGACTTTTGCAACCACATTCTCCTTACACTGGGCTGGTGTTTCCTGAAAGAAACAAATCCATAGAAGCTAAAAACTTTTCTTGTATTATGTTTGATTCAATTAACAAGCTATGCTTGTGCTGTTACTAGATTACTTGTAACCTTATCAGGTCTGCTTGTTTGTGACCGCATGCCAATTTGCACTGCTCTTGGTAGACTTCCGATCATTATTATTATAATGAACTCACTGTGCTTTTGATCATAAATTTATGCATTGTTTAACATCACCATCTGAAATTTCCTCTCCTATCTGTGCTTTTCTCTGATTGCAAACTAGTGCCAATTTGCCCTGCTTAGTCAATCTGGCCCTTATTATGCCAGTCACACAAACAGTGCAGATGCTTACATTTTAAAAACAAACAGAAATTAGGGATAGCAAAAGAGGGACATTCATATAGTAGAAATATGAGTAACCAAGGAGGAAGAAATCCAAATATTTAGCTTTAATAACAATAATAATAAGTAGCAAACATTATAGAAGTAAAGTTAAAGTCTATACGAAAACCTATGTGGAAAAAGTCACTGTAGTGACGCCAATTATTTGTCATCAAAATAAGTTAAAAAAAAACAAAACACGATTGTGTGTAAACAAATGCTACATTGCTGAAGAAACAGTGTAACAACAAATGAGACTAACAAATTCATCACCTACCAGAGGTGTCCACCCCGCATTATCTTTTAGATTGGGGTCAGCCCCCTGATCCAGAAGATCCTTGACAGCCTCTACATCTCCCTGCAAAGACCAAAAGATAATAACAAACCTGGGGTCAGAACTACAGACCTGTAAATGCAAACCTTTAAACACAGCAGCTGATCTCAGTAAACCAAAGCTCTCTGGTTTATCAATCACTCAACAGTGGGCCATTGATTGCTTTGTCTGGGATCCAGGGAAGGATTACAGCTATGTTTACAAGGATTACTATCAGACAGTTTAGTCTCAATAGAGTGGAATATGGCTGCCTGATCTAATACAGCCAAATATACTCAACTCCACAGTAAGGGAGAATATTTAATTATATATCTGTAATTTTTTTTTAAAGAAGAAAAAAGAATAAACAGGAAATGCCAGGTTTGCTCCTTGCACTCACTAATTTTCATGATTTTTATTTCTGCAAAATGTCCTAACCCAAGAACAGCATTACTGAGCTAAAATGAGTGAAATTATAATTGTTTACCATTTTAATATCTCATTTTTTTTAGGAACACTGTGCACAGATTTTATTCTTGCAGTCTCCTGCAGTTATTTTCACACCTAGAATATAACAGAAAATTGAGTAAATAAAGTGAATCATGCCAACACTTTATGACCTTGATTGCAGCTAGATGAAGCAGGGTCTCTCCCTTGTGGTTCCTCTTCATAACTGCAGGGCTTCCTGGACTGGACCGTCCAACAGATGCACCATTAAAACAGGAAGATCTCCTGTAACTTTCTGTGGAGGGGCTGGCTTGAACAGAGGGGCTGTCTCTGCCCTCTTTTCTGGACTTTTTGGTGCTCTTAGGGGTAGTCAGAGATGGAGGATTTAGCACAACTGGAGAGATCGGACTCAATGATTTTCTCCCCCTTCTGCCTGGAGAAGGTCTTGGTCTTTTTGGAGTGTTGTCCAAAGTGCTGTTTCTGTCTTCGGTCCTAGATCTTTTTGAGGAATGCTCAGAAGGAGACACGTTCTTGTGATTTTTGGGGTTATCATTTGGTTTGGGTACATCTGCAGACAGCTGGTCATGCTGAAAGGCACTTTCCGGCAAGGGTTGAACAAGTTCAGTTTGGCAATTCAGTACAGTCTCGCTGCCTTGTGAGAGACTCTCTCTCACTGTGCTCCTGGCAGGACTGAGTTTATCAGTGCTCCGCTGTGCCATCTCAGGCTGAGGCCCATCAGAAGTGACAACAGGGCTTAGGAATGAAACCCTTTTACTGGACCTTCTTGCTCCATCAGCACACACCTGCTCATTTTCAGAGAGATGAGCCTCTTCTGAGATGCCCCATTGCTGGTTTATGGCTTCCAACCTTTTCTTCTTCAGATTTTGCTTCGTCTGTTTTCGTGTGGTTCTGGTGGCTCCTTGCACTGGCACATTCCTGCTGGTAGCATTTTTCTTAGTTGACCTCTTCTTCCTGTCGTTTTTTGTTTCACTGCTGCATCTTTGAGAAGAAGAGGAGCCGGAGTCTTGGGAGGACGAGGTGAAATTGAAAACTGATAGGTCCTGGCATTGAGCAGTGAGGGTGTCTTGCTGTGCTGCAGATGTTTCTCCAGGAGACCTGTTGTCCAGTACGGTGATCTCTGCAGCCTTTTCGACTGTGCAGCGTACCTTGCGGCTGCGGGGACTGAACCAGATTTTAAAATTCTTCTTGTTGTTTTTAGGTACAGGGCCATCAGGCTGAATCTCAGCCACAGATGAGTCTACAATGAAGTATGAAAAGAAAAAAAAAACAAAGAAATATATGTGAAAACACAGTGCTAACAAAAATTATCACATGGAACTATTCAAGCTAATTAAGAATAATTTATATACTGAAATCTTGAAAGTTTAACATCGATCTTTGAGGAACTGTTCTTAATGTATAATTTGGGGTGGTTTGATGGTGACCTTTTTTCCATGCTTTCTTTTAATTGAACTTCAGTATTAGTTGCATTTCAAGGCTGGTCGTTTAGTGTGTTACAGTGGTTACATACGAGTACATAAACATACACATATTAATGAATAAAAGGCTCAAGGTAAAATAGCAAACACTAACGCTACTGCTAATGGGATCCTAATAAAACGCAAGAAAGCAAAAGAAAAAAAAAATAGCAGAAAAAAAATCCCTCATAAACAGAAACTGCACAGCTTATTAGGTGTAGTGAAATAATAATGCTAACATATGAAAGACGTATTGGAGCACCTCGTTTGCTTTCTACATCTTTAGTTGTTTTCGTGAACACTGACAACAACGTGTAGATTTGTTCCCATATTAACTACATGGCTTTGAAAGCCCTTCTGAAATTCTTCTTCAAAGCTGAGATCTACTTGCAAAATAAACACTAACATGGATAATTGCACTGCATAATTAGTGCAATTACGTGGGTGCCAGATGGGCAATAAATATAATAAACCAAAGAAACAAGCCACTAACCCTGTCAATCACAGACCAGATTAGTGGAGAAAAATGTTTGAACATTTCAGTCAACAAGTGATAGAGGAGGGTGTGGAAGGATGAGCGTGGTGAACCGAACGAACCAAAACACATGGATTTCGAAAGATAAATTGTCAATTATGCTTCTAGCCTGCTATATTTTTATATATAGCTTCCCTCTACCTGGATTTTTAATAGGAGTGAGCAGGGACTCTAAGCCACAGAAGAGTTCTATGATGCTGCTGAGCTGCCTGTTGATTTGGATGTCCTTCACCCAGGCAGGGCTGTGACATACCACACAGCCATCTCCTGCACGTGGCCCAGCACAGGACCTGAGGAATAAATATACCCCATATTAGGAGTCCACACTACAGCTCAGTAAGAAGAATTACAGAATGGTTATTCCTTCACTTTTAAAGAACATCCAGTCATAAAAAGAAGAATAAAATTCGGGCTGTTGTTTAAGCATGCAGACATTAATTCACTCAGTAGCCACTTTCACACATCCGCTCCAGACAATTTCAGGGGAATTAGGTTGGGATACTGTCAACATTTCAACTTCCAACATGTACCACACAGAAAAAAAAATTCCTGTTTGAGATGGACTGAAACTACTTGAAATACTTTTTGTGTTAGCATGAAGGAGGGAACACATTATGCCCACTCACTAGCAATAAAGGCACAAGACTAATACCTGCATTGTTCGCACAGTGGCATAAACCATCATCGCATAGGTTTTTGTATTGGGCACCTGCCAGGTTAAAATGTGGAAAATCCAGCTGCTTTGGATATATGTGTTTTCTCCACTAACTCTAATAACTGATGTCTAAAACTTCAAGGCTACAGTGAATGTGTGAAAAGCACTATAGTATCTGAGAGGGGAGGCAAGACTATGCTCACATTGTAATCTGTGATGAAGGCAAAACATACTGCAGGTGTTAAAAATCATTTAGGTGTACCAAATGAAATTGACCCATTAGTCTTATTAGCTAAAGCTGTCTATTGGTGTCCTATTGGTGTTTAATTGGTTAGAATACACTTAAATTCATACATTACCTGCACAGCATATGCTCACATAAACCTAAGCAAACAGGTTCCTTCATCAAATCTGAACTGGGGGGAAAAAAAGAGAACAAAACAGACAAAAAAAGAGGTTAGTTGGCCAACGGTTGTATACCCCCAAGACCCACAAATTAATTTAAAGTGGGATTAAAAAAAACGTAAGGCAAATTTGCATAAGTGCCTTTACAATAGCCTTATTAGGAATACAGGGTGCTGCAATACTTTTTGAGCAAATGTGTAAAATCTGAACTTTACAAGACCCTGAAACCCTTAACACAAAGTGCATTACCATCATAAAAACAAAAGCACATAGTCCTGGATGTTTAGCAACTTACACTCTGGGGCAGTCCGGGACCTTGCGATATGCAAAAATAATCACCCGAACTCCATCACAGCTACAAGCACAGTCAAATACAATTTTAAGCAGCACATCACTCTCTGTTTTTACTACGCTTTGTGCTGTTGTCTCTCACTTATTCGGCGCCAGATCGCTTAGCAAAACATGCCAGAGTGTTCATTGGCAGGTGCTGCAGGCGTTATCGCCGCTATACCGTAATTTGCTGTGCCCGAGTTACAGGTTTATTATCTGTGGTTTATTGTGATGGCACTGTTTACCAGGTTATATTTTGGAAGCTTTCATCGTTGAAGTGCAGGCTGCGTGGTGTTTTCTCATTGCTGCACAGAGGTCTTCAACATTTCATGGCATTGCCGCACGTGTGTTAATTAAGGATGAATTGAAAGTGAGGTTTCAAATGAAAAGTTAACGATAATGGACAAGACTAGGGGCACGGTTACGTTTCTTCCATGTTGCTTTGCATTTCTCTATAAGCATCAGGCCACTGTTCGACTAAACAAACATACCAAACTAACATTTACATATTTGTAAATGTTTACATATTTGTACCACTTTAAGTGTAAGACAACACTTCGTTACTTTTGCTGCTACCTAAACACATAAAAAACCCAGTTTAGCCTGACTTCCAGTACTCGTAGACGACGCAGGGTTAGCTTGCCACTCTGTACTGCACTTAACGTTTACTTACCATTTGGAACAAAGTAGCAACCGTCGGAAGTTTGCCGCCGCCTCCTTAGTCTTCTTCCAGTCCACTGTTTGCACGGAACTGTGCTCATCCATTCTTAGAATAGGAGTGTTGCTCTTTTGTTGTTGTTTTATTAATCAAACAGCAAAAACAAGTACAACTTCCTGTCTTACTTCTTACATCTCCCGCCAAATATTTACGGAAGCGAGCAAAGCGCATTGCCACAGTGGATTGGTCGACGGGCACCGGTGATGACGTAAACCCTGACGTAGGGGTTTTTGGTTTTTTTTTTGAGAATCGGACGTGTGAAATGGACAGTGATAAATGAATACCAATAAATATGTTAAGACTGAACATTATTTTGTGGTATATCTATGGATAATATCTTATATACAGTGGATGATCTAAACTTCCCTATTTTGTTAGAGTGACAGTCCAACTTCTTTAATTTCTTCCTTCGGCTGCTTCCTTGTGGATCATCTGCCCCATCTCACCCTATGTGTACTACTTTCCTGTCACACCGAGCCTCTGTAAGTCCTCTTTCACAACATCCATGAATCTTTTCTCTGGTCTTTGTGTTTTCCTCCTGCCTGGCAGCTCTATATTCAACATCTTTTGTGCGATATATTCACATTCTCTACACATGTTCTGCCTTGCCTCTCTGACTTTTCTTCAACCTGCTGAACCTGAGCTGTCCCTCTGAAATACTCGTTTCTAATATTGTCCCTCCTGCTCACTCCCAATGAATACCTTAAACTCTGCAACCTCCACCTCTGCCTCTTGTCTTTTCATTAAAGCCACTATCCCCAAACCATACATCACTTTTACTATTTTGTCAAACTTCCCTGTCATTCTTGTTTTTTGTCTTCGGTAACAAATCACCCCTGACACTCATCTCCACCTACTCCACCCTTCTTACACTCTCTTCTATACCTCTCTTGTGCATTGCCTATCACTTTGGATGGTTGATTCCAGGTATTTACACTCCCCTCACTACCTCTGTTCCTTGCAACTTCACCTCTACACCTGGGTTTCTCTCATTCACACCCATGTATTCTGTCTCAGTTCTACTGACTCTCATTCCTCTTTTCTTCAAAGTATACCTCCACCTCACTAGGCTCTCTTTCACCTGCTCTCTACTCTCACTATAGATCACATTGTCATGTGCAAACATTATTGTCCACAAAGAGTCCTGCCTCACCTCATCTGTCGACCTGTCCATCACCACTGCAGACAAGAAGGGTCTCAAGGGTGATCCCTGATGTAATCCCACCCCCACCTTTAACTCATCTCTCACTCCTACCACACACCTCACCACTGTGTCTCTGTCCTCATACATGTCCTTCACAACTTTCACATACGCAATCTCTTCTACGCTTCTATACTTCTCTATCGACACTCTCAAAGCAAACATTGCATATGTAGTGCTCTTTTTCGGCATGAAGGTGTACTGCTGCTCTTAACAGCTCGTTTGCATAGCTTCATGGTATGGCTCATCAACTTTATCCCTCTGTAGTTACTACAGCTCTGCACATCACTCTTGTTCTTGAAAATTGATACCAGTACACTTCCCTGTTCCTCTCTCCTACACATATATGTATGTATGTATGTATGTATGTATATATATATATATATATATATATATATATATATATATATATATATATATATATATATATATATATATATATATATATATATATATATATATATATGGGCTTGGAGGCCAACTCCAAGCCCATAGCACAAGTCACCATCAAGTATCTACCAAGGAGATGCTCTGTCCCCACTGCTGTTCTGCATAGGCCTGAACCCCCTCAGTGAGATCATTAACAAGACTGGCTACGGATACCGACTACGGAACGGAGCAGTTGTCAGCCACCTCCTGTACATGGATGACATCAAGCTGTATGCCAAGAGTGAACGAGACATCGATTCACTGATCCACACTACCAGGCTATACAGCAATGACATTGGAATGTCGTTCGGACTGGAGAAGTGTAGTCGGATGGTAACAAAGAGAGGGAAGGTAGTCAGAACTGAGGGGATTGAACTACCAGAAGGCAACATTGCAGACATAGAGGACAGTTACAAGTACCTGGGGATCCCGCAGGCGAATGGGAACCATGAAGAGGCCGCTAGAAAGGCTGCAACCACCAAGTACCTGCAGAGGGTCAGGCAAGTCCTGAGGAGTCAGCTGAATGGTAAGAACAAGATCCGGGCCATCAACACGTACGCCCTGCCCGTGATCAGGTACCCTGCTGGGGTAATAGGCTGGCCAAAGGAGGAGATAGAAGCCACTGACATAAAGACAAGAAAGCTCCTTACCATGCATGGAGGGTTTCACCCCAAGTCCAGCACCCTGAGGCTGTACGCTAAGCGGAAGGAAGGGGGCCGGGGACTGGTGAGTGTCAGCACCACAGTCCAGGATGAAACAACGAACATCCAAGAATACATTGGGAAGATGGCCCCAACTGACCGAGTGCTCAGTGAATACCTCAGGCAGCAGAAACCCAAGAAAGAGGAGGTAGACGAGGAACTATCATGGAAGGACAGGGCCCTACACGGTATGTACCACCGGCAGATAGAGGAGGTGGCTGATATCCAGAAATCCTACCAGTGGCTGAACAAAGCTGGACTGAAAGACAGCACAGAGGCACTAATCATGGCAGCACAAGAACAAGCTCTGAGTACAAGATCCATAGAGGCTGGGGTCTATCACACCAGGCAAGACCCCAGGTGCAGGCTGTGTAAAGATGCCCCAGAGACAATCCAGCACATAACAGCAGGGTGCAAGATGCTAGCAGGCAAGGCATACATGGAACGCCATAACCAAGTGGCCGGCATAGTGTACAGGAACATCTGTGCCGAGTATAACCTGGAAGTCCCGAGGTCAAAATGGGAGATGCCCCCAAGGGTGGTGGAGAATGACCGAGCTAAGATCCTGTGGGACTTCCAGATACAGACGGACAAAATGGTGGTGGCTAACCAACCAGACATAGTGGTGGTAGACAAACAGAAGAAGACGGCCGTAGTGATCGATGTAGCGGTTCCGAATGACAGCAATATCAGGAAGAAGGAACACGAGAAGCTGGAGAAATACCAAGGGCTCAGAGAAGAGCTCGAGAGGATGTGGAGGGTGAAGGTAACGGTGGTCCCCGTGGTAATCGGAGCACTAGGTGCGGTGACTCCCAAGCTAGGCGAGTGGCTCCAGCAGATCCCGGGAACAACATCGGAGATCTCTGTCCAGAAGAGCGCAGTCCTGGGAACAGCTAAGATACTGCGCAGGACCCTCAAGCTCCCAGGCCTCTGGTAGAGGACCCGAGCTTGAAGGATAAACCGCCCGCAGGGGCGTGCTGGGTGTTTTATATATATATATATATATATTGACTGGCACGTTAAACAGATCTTTAGGAATGATTTTTCTTCTGCAGATATGCTCAAAAAACACCAAGTCCTTGCAATTGTTATATCTGGGCTGGATTACTGTAATTCCTTATGATAGACTTTTCTTTTCCTAAAAGGTCCCAGAAGAGGCTTCAATTGATCCAAAACACTGCCACTAATGTGCCATCTAAGACTAGGATGAGGAAAAAAACCTGATTCATCCTGATTTGTATTTAAAATCTTTCTCCTCAGCACGAAGCCCTGAATGATCAGACTTTATATAGACCTCATTTACCACAGGACCACCATATTATTCCAACAGAGCACTTCATTCTCAAACTGCAGGCTTATTTGTGATTTGTAGTTTATGTAAGTAGAATGGGAGAAAGAGCCTTCAGATATCTGGCCCCTCTACTGTGGAACCAGATCCTAGTTCGGGCTTGGAAGACATTAACTCTTTCCGCTTATAAGATTAGCCTTTAACGTTTGCTATTATAGGTGCAAGGTACTTGAGAGACTTTGTTTGATGCACCAAGTACATCTCCCCCACTCCCCTTTTTTTCAGTCCGTGTGCATTTATATACCAGTACTGCATGTTATTAACTTTTGTCAAATTTTTCCTGAAACCTTTTTTTGTTGTTTCTGGTCTCCCCTTTCCCCTCACCAGCCACTGCAGTATGCTACCTCTTTCAACCCTTCCTTAGGTTTCTTCCTGTAAAAAGGACAGTCTTCCCCAGTGTCGCAAAGTGTTTGCTCATAGGGCATTATATGAATGTTAGGGTGTTTACCTTACAGCACAAAATAGCTGGTTATATGAAAATAATATATGAAAATATATGAAAATAAATGGATAGAACTGAACTGAATTAATTAGTAGAAATGCAATAATACATCTGCAATGTTTTTATAACTTATATTGACCACTGAAGCAAAATCAAAGATCTTAAATAGTCCCTATGCAGAAAAATAGTAGAAGCATAAACAGTAGGCAAATGAACAGCAGCTGCACTTGAAAAATAGCTTTATTAAATTATAAAAAAATAGGCTTGATGCAGTTAATACCACATGGAGCAGGTCCATAGGCAAAAAAGTCTATTAAATATTCAGTACAGTCATTCCAGAAGTTACATATACCCTTGGAGAAAGTGTTAATGAGTGAGGGGAAAGTGCATATTAAGCTCTCAGTGTCAATATTTTCTTTTGTCAAATTTAAAATAGAATAGAATAGAATAGAATTCAACTTTATTGTCATTGCACATGCACAGGTACAGGGCAAAATTTCATCTCAGGAGCAGAATTATATATAGTTCACATAAAAAAATACATTACTTTTTGTTTGTGTTATATATTTATTAAATGAGTATGTTATGATGTTGTATAGTGATGGTTTGCCACCAATGACCTTAATTAAAAATCATTCTAAATATTTTATTAGCTATGGTCTAATATTCTAGGTAAAGGTAGGTAGGTAAAAAGAACCCTAGCCACAGAGAGAAATTAACAGACTACATAATTAAAGTAAACGTCATATATAATGTTACCTGAATGATTCAAAGTGAACATGCAAACAGTGTTATGTAGAAGAGTAATTATTCACTTCATCTACTCGTGTATGCAGACTGGCCATGTATTCTTATGCTTTTCATCAACAGTTTGATTTGGTAAGAAAAAAAGTGTAATTTAACCTTCATATTCACAGTCAAGTGACTAAAAAATAATATTCCTAAAAAGAACCCACAAACATTTAAGTCACATTTTCTACTATATTAAGGTCAGATTTAGTGTGAATGGACACACACTAAAGATGGCAGTCAGCTCTATGCTTGTACTTCATCTTCATCTTCGGCGTCAATTGGTATGGTTTCCATGCCGATCTTTCCCATGGCGAAATTGATGAAGACCTGTGAAGGTTCAGCAATAATGTAAGAGCCATGTCAATATGAAAGGCAATTATTTTTCTCTGACCTGCTTAATTTTGGCTGGTCCGTTTCCCAACCCCCCCACCCCTCCTGTCCTGTCTTCTGCCTATAGTATGTTCCAATCCCCAAGCCTCAAAGGGGTAAAGTGGTTGAAGAGTATCAGCACTGGCTGCATATAAAGCTCTTGGATTCTCACCCTAACTCATATTCCATTTATTTTCCCTCAGGCCTCCCCTCTGTCAGTTTCCCTCTGCCTCTTTTAAACTTTCTCTTTCTCTGTCTTTCACTCCCACTCAGCTTTCTTGTGTCCCTGCTTCTTTTCCCACCTCTCTTCTTCTCTCACTCCCCGTCGCTTTTTTCTGTCCCTTGCCACCATCAACCCACACCTACAAAAACCTCACACTAGTTCTTCCCCTCTCTCAGTTTATGTTGTCTCTTTTTTTTCTCACCTCATCCAGTGTGGTCTGGCTCACAGAGAAGTGCTTGATCTGCAGAGCAGTCTTGTTGGACTCCAGCTGGTCGAAGATGTCAGCCAAACCTCCAGGAGCAAATGGGACGTGGTACTCCACCACAGCCGAGTGCTGGTCCTGTGTGTTGGAAAAGGATGCCAAATGTGAGGTAAAAAGTTAAAAGAAAGTGCTCGTTCTTCTTTAACTATAATTTGATTCTTGCACTTGTATGAAGAAAATAAAATCCTTCTTAATCTTACAATGCTGCAAACATTATTTTGGGGGTAGAAAATCTACATTTTTTTTTAAATACTGTATACGCACTGTACTTTTGGTAAGGGCTCTGGGCACAGCAGGTTCTTATATAATGAGTTTCCTTCTATTCTTAGCTGAGCAAGTCAGCATTATAATGAAGAAAAGTCCACATGGGCAGCGAGGTATCAGACAAAGTTCATTTTTTATAGATTCTTTAATGGTGCACTGATCATTATTATCATATTAACACTGATTCAAACGTGTACAGGGAACACGGTTAATCACAGTGACAAATACACAAAATGATCACCCAGCTCGGAAGGTAACCCCATGCTTAAATGACTGATTTAGCGCTTTCACGGGCAACAACTTTGCTATTTTGGTTCACTCCCACATTCCCTCAGGATTTGGTGAAGAGTGAGGCAGACAGAAACATGACACCAAATTAGTGCTTATGCTGATTCATGTCTGCTGGATGTGTAAATAAGCAACTGTTTGCTAACACGTTTGCCTTAAACACTGACAAATATAGCCATATTTATATATCCATCTGTTATATATAATTATATACCAGAAACATAAACGATCTAAAAGACCTTGGAATACTGCCAGGATTTGTCACAATCACTGCATCTGTGGATTTATTATATTAGTTTGTTAGGCAAATAATAAAGGATGGAAATAATACCCAAAAAAGGCTCATAATTTAAGAGTATCTTGCCTTATTAATTATCAGTTGATCATTAATGCCTCGTGTACTTTAGAGTTTATAGTGTATATTTAAAAATATGCACAGAAAGTAGTCAAGAGTCCTTTTTTTACCAAGTACTCTTGACTGCTCTGGATAACTCACCTTGAGATAAGTGCTGGGGAATCTGCGCTGCATGAAGCTAGTGATTTTCCCTACGTCACAAGAGGCCTCAGCCAAGTACATCTTCACAGTGAACCCATTGCCAAACCTGCACAAGGGAGATTTTATGAACAAAGCAGAGTTCTTACATGTCTGAGGCATGGGGCTCTGGTGGTGGAGTGAGAGAGAGTGTGTGTGTGTGCGTGCGTGTGTGTGTGTGTGTGGTGGAGGGCACTGTTCTTACAAATTAAATTGAGCATTCAACTGCACAAAGGACCATGGGGGGCAAGAAAGAGAGGCAGTGGAGACAGGGTGTGGAGAGCAGTAATGGCAGGGTTGTAGGATGAAAAGAGGTCACTAACCTGTTCTTAATGTGCTGCAGGGAGCCCAGGCATCGGAACTGACCTTTCACCATGATGGCAAGACGACTGCACAGTGCCTCACATTCCTCCATGCTGAGATTTGGAGACAAGGAGGGAAAGATAAAAGGTCATACAAAGGTCCATTAGGATAAAAGTAATTACCCATGCCAGCTGTCACACAGAAATATATATATATATATATATATATATATGTATATATATATATATATATATACATATATATATATATATATATATATATATATATATATATACATATATATATATATATATATATATATATATATATATATATATATATATATATATACATACATACATACATACATACATACATACACACACACACACACACATATATATGTTATTACATTTGTTATCAAGAGTATGCTGTGGGAAAAAGATTGAATGGCTTTGTCCTAGAATGCTAATCATCTCTGCACAAATCTCTCCTTTGTGCTGAGGTCATATAATGGGTGCATGATATCTTCTAACCTGTGGGATGTGAGAACCACAGCACACTTTCCTTTCACTTCCTCAGAGATGATTTTCCATAGGTGACGCTTAGTACGAGGGTCCATGCCAGAGCTTGGCTCATCCTGTGGATAACGGAGGAATGAGACAAGAATAGAGGAATGGTCAAAACAGCATAAAGGCATCAAATGAAAACATGGAAGGCAGCATGTAGCAAACACAGCGTAGTGCATACAGTAGAGGGAAGGGCACAGCAAAGAAGAGAGAGTAAACACATATATAAATGCAAAATAGGAATGGGGATGGGAGGTCCAGTGTTGCATGCAGAGCAAACAACAGAGAAATGAAGACAAATCAAACAAGGGAGCACTGGTTACTGAAGAAAACACGGGGAGGAAAAGGGAATAGCTGAAGACAAAAAGGGATGGAAAAAGAGAGAGAGGATTTGATGGAGACATAGGCACAAACAAACTTAAAAGCTACAGGCAAGACCCCTCGGGTAAGCTTGGGTAAGCAGACTAATTAACTATATGCGATCTGTCAAGTCTAAGTGATCGATATCTGCTTTCCTTCAAAGACCATTTCAGGAAGAACGGTGCAGAGTTAGTTTAATATTTGTTGTCTGGTGACTTGTTAGGAAATTAAATGTGCAGCTACAGCAGTGTGAACAGGTGTGTTCTCACCAGGAGAAGGATTTGTGGATTCCCGATGAGAGCCAGCGCTGTAGAGAGCTTCCTTCGGGTGCCACAACTGTAACCGTCGGTAATGATGTTTCTGTGGTAGTTGAGCTGCAGCCTCTTCAGTAGGTAGTTCACCAGCTACAGAGGAAACATGCAGGGGATTACAAAGTGGATGGACAAAATAACAAACAGCACACGTGAGAGGACTCTAGTTTGGCATTCACTAATCCCAGCCAGAATGTGACTACACAGATAGGTTACATTGTAATAATTTTTAATTAGCAGTCTGTTTTCTTTTTTAATTGGTGGTGCAGCACCAGTGGTCAAAGCAAATCATTTATTTATTACTGCATGGACTACCATCTGTAATCTTCTTTTTAGACACTTTACATGCTAAGTGATAAGCACGAGATTAATGATAGAAAACAACAATAATTAAAGGTAATAAAATTTGCTTTGCCTTTTTCCATCCATGTTTATATCAGAAGCAGAATACTTTATTAATCCCTAAAGAAATTATGTTATGTATGCTCTTTATGTATTATATATATCTGAATGTAGATCATGGAAATGTCCAAACACCGTCTGTTGTAAACTGCTAATCATTGCAGGGGATGTGTAATGGTCTTTCAGTGATGTAACAGGAGTCGATAGGTCTAATGATTGCTCCTCGTGGCTGTTTGACCCCCTGCCTTCACCCCAAAGCAAAATGAGACAGTGTTATAGACTACCATGCTGCTCCTAGCTTCAGCCACATGATAAAGCTTCAAACAGTTGCTGTTCCTTAACAGCCAAATCACAACTGCAGTCACTTCAAGACGCTTTATATTGTAAGGTAGAGACTCTAAGATAATGCAAAGAACTCAACTGGAGACCCTCAGTGGAGATCTAATATATAACTACACATACTTGTTTTCACAACAGGAAAATATAGATTTACATGATAAAAGGTAAAGGTGGATACTATTTCTTACTGCCAATTTTATATTCCTGTTACACGTGTAACCGCTTTCTCCCATTTCGTCCAGTACAGCCACACAACAAATAACTAAGGTATCTATCTATTCCACTTCCATGAATATTTAATTATGTTTGTACAGCAGTGATGACTTTACACTGTGACTTTATTCTATCTAAACTCTATGCAGTCCCGGGGCTGCAGAAGCTGATGCAGTATAATCCATTTGGTGCATGGCAGTTGATCCTGTGTGTTAAACCCAGCAGGGATCAAAAACCCTTAATGACTTATAAACATTTCAGTCACTTAAAACTCTTCAAGGCTTCCCTGTTAATCAAATAAAATAGTGTGCTGTAAATACAACTACATTTTCAAATAGCTTAAAGTGATTTCCCATTGGTAGGCTTTAGTCTTTTTCCCATTAGTTGGCAAATTTGGAAACCAGATCGATGAAGCAAGTTAATGCAATAGATACCTTCACATAGAGTCTCTGCTGTTTCTCTGTAAGACAATTCGCCTTTTGTCTAGAGTTTTCATTACCATTCACTGTTTTTAAAAGTTTTATACTAGACAATTTCATACTAGACAAATACACAGTATTTTGTTATGTGAATGATAAAGACTGGTAACATAGACTATTCCTCATGCAGCAGGTTCAAATCAAAATATGATGTTTTTATGTTCTCTCATAAAAGCTGCTTTCTATCACCTTTGATGTTACAGCTCATTAAGCCAACAAAACCATGTCAATGCAAAATGACCCCATTAAGGCCTGTCTCATTATGCACAGCTAGGGGACTGTCAGTAGGAGACAACATAAGAGGAACTCTATATATAACCTCAGCTTTGAGAATTAGCCTGATGCTGCTGCAGTTGCCATTATAACCATTGTTGTCAGTATACCGACCGGAGAGGAGGGGCTGTAACAACAGCAGTGAGGGTGATTAGTGTCAGACAGATCCATTTCTGTGCTTTACTGTCTGTGTAAGCATGTGTATCTATGTGCAGCACTCTTGGTAATGTGCGTGCTCAATTCTGTTGGTAAAATGCCTGAGACTGTCAGAGACAATGTTTTTGTTGTTCTTCATTCTGACCTCAAAATGGTGCAAAGAAAGAGAAAAAAGCAGACAGCGCTTACAGCTTGTCATGATATTTTCCACAATTTTTCACACTCCTAAGAGCTGCTTATTTTTGTTCTTCTCTGTCTTTCAAAAAAGAAATATTGATGGGATATTGATATTGAGCACACATCACGTGCTGATTGGTTGCTCTGCAGAGTCCTCTAATAAGCAGACACACTCAGCAATCACCACAGAAGCAAGATTGATTAGGTCTCAGGAATGATAAATGAGAAGATTGAGGCTTTAGTGGCATGTCAAATAAGATTCTCCCGTCATAAAAGCAGAATTTAAATATACATTTTTCCGCAGTAATGCATACTACATCAGCTCAATTCTGATGTTTGGACTGCGCAAGCTGACAACAAAAGCTTTTTCATTTCGCTACAGATTCTACAGCTTTCATCACACATCATTCATTGCTGCACACTTTCTGATTCAGTATGCATAGGAGCAGCATCAGCTTCTAGTCCTGCGCTGGAAGTGCACCTTTGAATTTATATCAGATCCCGTGTCACTTTTTGAATGCTATTGTCACTTGGCAAAGTGACAATAGGCACCACTGCGTCTGCAGCTCTTCCTTACCCGGTCTGTCTCCCACTTTGAGATGCCACGTATGCGAGCATAGAAGTACAAATGCTCTTCTCCAGTGAGCAAATCATCCAGTGCATCCACTTGAGGACAGTAGCCGATGTTAATTCCTTGTTTCCGGCACTCCATGATGTCTACCAAATGTCTGGGGGGAAAACACACACAAAGAAAGATTTTCTTAAGCAGCATTCACCACATGATGTGGGACAGGCATGTAGGGTGTTTCAGAGGATCTGCTGTCTGTGGGGTGCTATCTAGCTTGCTAATATCCACTTTATATACTGACAACACAGCAGGACTGTACATTGCTACTTGTATGAAAGCTCTTCAGATACATCTTTAAGATAAAATTGCTAGTTTCTAAATCCCAAAACTATCATATTCAAATTTTCCCCAATAAAAAATTAATAACATCCCTCATATGTGAATGATTGCATTACGTAATTAAATTTTGGAATTACCTATGCACCTGTACCAATAAAATGAAATTCTTTCTTGTAAATGTTTAATTCTATAAGTCATCTTTATTTTGCTGGAATGTGTACATACTTATCCTGACATCTCTGCATCACTTTAGTGTGCAGCTAAAATGCAAGAGTGGTCATAAAAACACAACTATTCCCGCTAAGTTAATCCAGCGGTGGAAGAAGGGGGTAATAAAGAAAAACAGATTAAATACAAACATGCACTAGGCAACATTCACATGTTACATAAAGCTTACCCATCCCAGTCCTTGATCTGTGCAGTGCCATCAGTGGGGCTAACGTCTCCAGTCAACATCTTGAAGGTGGTAGTTTTTCCTGCTCCGTTCACTCCCAGCAAGCCAAAGCACTAAAAATAAACACTAGTTTCTTAGTAACTTCAAGCATTTTGCTATTATGCAGTATTGTGACGTAAAGCTGGGCTCTTTAAAGATTAGCCAGGTCAGTATTTAGTGCTGCAAAACTATGTAAAAAAGAAGTGTGTCCAAAGAAAACTTTTTCATACAACCAGACATCTGAAGTAATAGAATAAAAATGACTCGGATCAAAGACTGGACTGAAATTGGTCAAAATAAAATAAAGGCTTTGAGAGTAAATTAAAACGACAGCTTAAAATGATCACTTTTTACTGACTGCAGAAGAATATGAAAATGCTGGCCCGTCTTTTTAGTCCATATTAAAATGTACAATATTGTACATGCTTGTTATAGCCGCCAACAGTGGCTCCAAATCCTCAGCTGTGTTAATAACAGTAGGCTGTTGGTATTTTAAATTAATTGCAATCTTTGACGAGTCCATTGCACACAGCGACTAGTACCACCGTACAGCTCTTCAGAAATAACAAAACAGAGGCTGTGTGATTTCTGGGTAATTATAGAGTTATGCTGCTGCCATAAGAGATTAGACATTATTACACAATACCCCCCATTTTGCTACCCTCTTGCCTTAGAACAGCTTTACTATATTAGTATTCTGTGCTCCTGCCTCTGAGGCTTACCTCTCCTGCAGGGATGCCCACAGACAGATTCTTGACAGCGTGGACCTTCTTACTGAGGTGTTGATAGATCTTTGTGAGCCGGTTGACTTGCAGTATGTCTGAGCTAGCTGCTCCACTGGCCACTCTGAGATGCTCAGATACCACATCCTCATCCTGATCATCATCATAAGCTGCCTGAGGCACAGTCTTGATGTAGCAAATTAGACGCCTATAATACAGAAAGGTTGTTGTTTTGTTTTTAAATAAGTGCAAGGCATTCTAGTTAATATAAATGCTTTATCACCCCCCGTCCCTGCCACAAAAAAATAAAAATAAATAAAATCACCAAAATCTTGGCCCACTTAGAATAAAAAAAATCTAATTTTACTTGCAATTGTCTTCTCTAATTACTTAATGTTGCTCTGTTGCATATTTAACCACCCGGTTGCATATTATCTGCATTTATTACATCTCATTTTCAGATTTTTGGCTACAAGAAGACTGCTTTATCAGTGTTAGCAGAAAACACATCTTGTGCATTTGCAAGTCCATCCTACCTTTAAAGAAAGCAAATGAAACTGATCTCAGTTAAAGATTCTGTGAATGTATATTCTCCTTTATATTATTTCTGTGTTTCTCACCTGACTTTGCGCATTAGAGATTTGTTGATCAAAAGACGCAGCGTGAAGAAGACCAGGCCCTGGATGATGGAGGAGATGAACATCCATCCCAGAGCTTCTGTGGAGAATGGGTTCTTATAGGCATCGACTCCATAGCCACTGAGAATCTGGACCTCTATGTCACCTCTGGCCAGTTCCATCAGCCCATTCCCAAAGCTGAACTGGGGGAAGATGAGGAAGGCGTAGCTCAGCTTCTGGAAGATTTTCTGGATTGCCTACAGGAGAGAAGCACAGAAGAGGGGACAAGATCTGAGGATGTGAAACTGAGTTTAACTGAGCTCATCTTGAATTCTTCACTCTCCTGTCAATGGACAAGCAAGGTATGTTTTCTAAGTTTCCCCCTGATTCTTACAGTTAATCTTACCTCAGGATTATGCATTGATATTTGACCCAGAAAGTAGAGGATGCAGGTGGTCAAGATGGTGTTGACACTGATGAAGAGGTTGATGCACACGTAGCTGATAAAGGCCATCTCTGCATCCCTGAAGATCCCGGCAAACAGATACATCCATGGGAAGGTGGAAAACCTGAGATGACAGAATAATCGCATTTTAAACTTAAAAAAATAACTCCACAGATGCACTTCAAAGCTGCGGTAACATGGTTGGGTTGGTTTGAAATACAGAAAACAGTCAGAAGGTTATAACATAAAATTAATAGAGAAATTGTGCAGTTTTGCTTACAAATGCACCTTCTAAAATATAGGCTTGTCTGAAGAGAGCCAGACAGAGTAGCTATGAGCCTTAAGAAAAAGAAGCCAGCAAAGAATACTGAAAAGAGAAGGTGGAATATACCACGCTACAATGAGGGTAAACATTCAGTCATGAAGCCAAAATAGAGGAAGATAAATGACTTCTCCCTATATTCCCTCGCATAATCTGTTTGTCCATTTGATTGGTAAGTCTGGGTCAGCAATACAGAGAGTAAGAGAAGGAAGGGAGAAAGAAATGAAAAAAAAAAGAGCAGTGTGGGAAATGAAACAGACAGACACAAACAGATAGAGCCAGACAGAGACAAAGCATCTGCATGCTTTGCCCAAAAAAAGTGCTTGGTAGGCAAGTGTGGGTGCCAAGCCATGACAAGGAACAGAAGCAAGAAGGCTGAACACCAGACCAGGTGGGTGCAGCCTGACAGATGGAGCACTGTGATTACTCATTGCTTGGGAAGGAGACATCTGTCTGATAAATGAGAAGCAGAGTCCTGACTTGGCTTTCTAAAATCTAGGGCTCAGGACTAGGCCTCCAAACAACAACGGCAAACACAAGCGTGTAAACCTCAGCAGCAGCTCGGGGATTGATGTAAATAATCCCAGTAATTCAGATGAGGCGAAACATGACACATCAGGGGTTTTGATACCATCCCCAAATCTAAATCTCTTTGTCAGACTGAACTGAAACCTTTGTATTTCGAGATTATAGCTAACCTCTGTCTCATACTAAGTCATTCTGTTATTGCCATAAGCCCTGTTGCTTCCTGATTCCCCCCTTTCTCCCTCTCTGGTGTCTTTGCCTTGAATGGGATAAACACGTTAGTAGTGATTTTCCATTAGCATTGCAGTCCTACTGCCATCTGTCTTAGCAAGAAATTCACAATAAACTTTTTTGCAGCATTTGCTCGTCCTTATGCTCTGCGCTGTAAATCCAACCTACTGGCACAGAATTGCAGTGCATGTGTGGAGATAGGCTTTTGAAAATGTATAAACCTTTCAATGATTGCTTGACTTTGGAAAGTCCTCTGCAAGAAATGTATTGTGCATTTGAATGAATCAGTATTTTCCCTGTTTGACTCCTTGGATGAGCTGGGTTCATGTTGAGGGTGATGGGCCTGCTGCAAGCATAAAGCACCATTCAATGAATAGGTTTGGTTTAGAGCAGTGCAGATGCTTCTGGAAACTTCACACACTTCCTGCTGTTGTCTCAGCAGGGCAACAGCCAGAACAACACATTCACCATCTCTATGACAGATTTGATGCGGTTCCCTTAAAACATTTTTTATAAACATGTCCATCATTCAGTGTGGTTCAGGTTGAAAATAAACTCAGAGGTAAGTAAAAATAGTTACAGTACTGTGCAAAAGTTTTAGGCAGGTGTGAAAAAATGCTGGAAACAAAGAATGTTTTCAGAAATATAAATGATTGTTTACTGGCCACAAATGTATCCTGCAGCAGGACGATGACCCCATTTAGAAATCATTAAGAACTATCTTCAGCACAAAGAAGAACAAGAAGTACTGGAAGTGATGGTATGGTCCCCGCAGTGCTCTGATCTCAACATCATCAAATATGTCTGGGAGTACATGAAGATACAGAAAGATGTGAGGACGCCTACATCCACAGAAGATCTCTGTTTAGTTCCCCAAGATGTTTGGAACAACCAACCAGCCGAGATCCTTCAAAAACTGTGTGCAAGTGTACCTAGAAGAATTGATGCTATTTTGAAGGCAAAGGGTGGTCACACCAGATATAGATTTGACTTAGATTTCTCTTGTCCATTCACTGCATTTTGTTGATTGATGAAAATAAAAGATTATTAAACTTCCATTTTTGAAAGCCTTCTTTGTTTACAGCATTTTTTCCTGCACAATACTGTATATTGCAACTAAAAGTGGCATAAGCAGTCATTACAGTACAGACCATTATCCAAGTGAACATTTAGGCCATTAGAAGTCTCTTTAATTTCCCTCTTTATGAAGTGGTAGCAAATATTACCTGCACTAAACCTTTCAATCTGACTGCTTGTCTAACTGCTACTTTGCTATTGTGTTGCATCCATATTTTGTGACACTATCATGTGCTCTGACTTTAGCCATTAGTAAGTATTAAAATATTATATGACAGAATGATACCCAAATTAAGTTAAAATAAAATAAATGTTTGCTTTCATAATGGAAAACAATCAAGTAGTATAGCTACTGTAGAGAGAACAATCTCTAAAAGATTGTCCTTCAAAATTTTCAGCCACACGAAGGACTGGTTCATTATCAAATACATTTTTGTCAACAATATACACTCCAGTACAACTACAATGTGACTACAATTAGTGAATCTACTTTTTTTCAAAGTTACTGACCCAAAGAGCACCAGGAGGAGAGTGACGGCACCCAAATTTTGGCGTTCTGTAAATGCTGGAATCTGGAAGGCAGCAATCACAACAACGGTCGCAGCTACGGGGACCAAATAGATGACCTATGGAAAAAGGTGGGGCACAATGCAGCAACAGAAAGTCACTTCGTTTAATAACTTTTGAAAAAGATATATGGATGAAATTAAGTTGAACACATGGTTTTCAATATTGTAACCAATTAAAGAAATACGACGTTACCATGTCATAGATGAAGTTTACAATCCAGTAGAAGGACTCGCTGATGCCAGCAATGTGCTGAAGCCTCTTGGACCCTTTTTGGTGCTCAGTGACTTCATAGAGGGCAAAACTGGCTGTTGTAATTGAGAAGCCTGTGAGCACGCACAGAGCCACAAGGATGTGAAGCACTCCCTGGACACTGTGAAGAAAAGATCATCCAGGTGATGTGATTAAATACCATTAACCATTGAGTTATTGTCACGGTTCTGGGTCCGTTGGACCCAGTATTTTGAGTTTATTATGTTTTGGTTTTAGTTTGCATCAGGGATTGCTTTCTTGTTCTCTTGTGGTGTTTATGATGATGATTATGATTATTATTTGAGTTTCATGTTTAAGGATTTGTTCTCTGTTGTATCTCACGTTTAGTTTAGTTCAGGTTCCATGTGTCATTCTGTCTGTCTCTCAGTGTCAGGTCTGCGTCTTGGTGTGGTGTTCTCATTTCCTGTTTTATTGTGAAGGTCTGGGTCTCATGTGAGTGTGTTCAGTTTTACCTCTGTCTCGTCTTGTTGATCATTCCCAGCTGTGTCCACCACCTGTGTATAATTCCCCTGTGTTTCTCTGGGTGTATTTAAGTCATGTCCTCCGTTATTGTAGTTGCTGGTCCGTCTGTGTATCTACCATGTCTCACCCGTGTGTGCTCCCTGCTGTCCATCATCATTCTCCTCTGCTCATTCAGGTTTGTGCTTTGTAGTTTTAGTTGTTTCCCAGTATAGTTTAGTTCTCCGTGTTGCCGTTTGCCTCTCCTTTTGTGTCCAATAAATCACCTTTTACACCTTCACGACTGCCTGCGTGTGGATCCTCCTTTTCCTTTTCTACACGGCTCTTCTCACTCGCCGTGACAGTACGGACCAGCCAGATATGGATCCAGCGGCATTCACCCCACCCACAGAGCTTCGAAAGCTCATAACGGACTCAGTGTCAAAACTAATCAACCTGTGGCTCGAGCATGAGGGAGAAGCGTTTCTCTACGTTCTGGAAGTCAGGCTGCAACAGCTTATTTCTGATTATCCCTGGCTATTGGACTCACTGCACCCGCTCGTGCAAAACTTCATCCTCCACGAACTACACCTCCAACCCCTCGCCGCTATTGCTTGCCCGCTCGCTTCAACGGAGGACGTGCCGTCCGTACCGCCGGATGAGGAGTTACCCGGCCCATCGGAGCCGTCTCCACGGAGGAAGCGACGTTTGCGCCGCTGGCGCGGCACCCCACAGCCGGAGTTCAGAATGTCAGAGCAGCCGGCTGTGGTGAGTGAAAGGGACACTTTTGTTGACTCTGTTGCTTCTGTGACTGTTGTTTCTGGGACTATTTTTTGCGTATCTACTGAGGATAACAATGATTTTTCTGTCTCACCCATGGCCACTGCTTCAAAGACTGTTTCTCCTATGCCCACGCTCTGTGTTTTTCCTGATAATGTTCTCCCATCCACACTTTCACCACAGTTTAACGTTGGGTCTGCAGTACAGTTATCAGTTCGGCCAGCAGCCCAGCTGCCATCAGTTCGGCCAGCAGCCCAGCTGCCCTCAGTTCGGCCAGCAGCCCAGCTGCCCTCAGTTCGGCCAGCAGCCCAGCTGCCCTCAGTTCGGCCAGCAGCCCAGCTGCCCTCAGTTCGGCCAGCAGCCCAGCTGCCCTCAGTTCGGCCAGCAGCCCAGCTGCCCTCAGTTCGGTCAGCCACTCCACCACCTATTACAACTTCGCCACCTGTAGCTCAGTTGCCACCAGTTCAGCAGCCTACCCACTCGTTCATTCAGCCTCCATCCTCACTGTCTCGTTCTAAGCAGGGAACACACTTCACCACAATATCTGCTGGTTCTCTTAAGCTGGCCATGTCAGAGACAGTTGCTCCCTCTAGGGCCTCCCCAGAGGCTGGGTGTCAGTCACCAGCCAACTCTGGACCCCTAGAGGTCAAGACGCCAGCGCCAGCAGCCTCACCGGAGAACTCACCAGAACAGTCTCAGCTCTCAGCACCCCTTGAGAGTTCAAGTGAGTTCACCCGTCCGCCTCCGTCCTCTGCTGAGTGTATTAGGGAACACTTTCAGCCCTCTGAGGACTGCATCCCACTGTTGCTGCCTGAGTCTAGCCACTGTGCTGCTCAGTCCCAGCCAGTGTCCACACTGGCGGAGGTCTCCGTACCTGCTGCTTCAGTGTCTGTTTCCACTGGAGGGCCCGAGGAGCCCGTCCAGCCTCAAGCCACGTCTGCTGGAGGGCCCGAGGAGCCCGTCCAGCCTCAAGCCACGTCTGCTGGAGGGCCCGAGGAGCCCGTCCAGCCTCAAGCCACGTCAGCTGGGGGTTCAGGAGAACCGCACCAGCCTCATGCCACGTCAGCTGGAGGGTCCGAGGGGCCCATTCAGCTGCCTGCTGCTCCATCAGCTCCGCCCACGCCGTCGTCTGGTCCAGCCTCCGCTCCGGCTTCGGCTTCAGCTTCAGCCTCGCCTGGTCCGGCCTCGCCTGGTCCGGCCTCGCCTGGTCCGGCCTCGCCTGGTCCTGTGGTTGCCACGCCGCCGTCAGAGCCAGCTCGACCTGTTCCGCCTAGCCTCTGTCGGCCGTTTTCCAGGCCTATTAGGTGGCATCATGACCTTCGGGGACGGCCTCCGGAAAAGGTTTGTCGCCGCCGCTGGCATCGTGGCCGCCCTCCGGACTTCTGTTGCCACCCCCGCCTTCTGCGTGGACGACCTCCTACGCGCCGCCACTGCCTTCCGCATTGCCGGCCTCCAGAACTGCATTCGCGCCGCCGTTGCCGTCCGCACGGTCGGCCCCCGGACCTGCTCCGTCGCCGCCGTTGCAGTGTGCACGGTCGGCCTCCAGAACTGTTTGCCCGTCGCTGCCGTTGCCGTGTGCACGGTCGGCCTCCTGAACTGTTTGCCCGTCGCCGCCGTTGCTGTGTGCATGGTCGGCCCCCTGACTGTGTTATGGACTAGTGCACAGTCGTGTTTTGGTTCTGGACTCTTGTGCTCCTTGTGTTTTTTTTTTTTTTTTTTTTTTTTTTTTTTGTTTGGTCTCTGTCCCTCCTTCCTGGGCCCCCTCCGCCCGCCCTGGTCTGGTGCTCGGTTTTGTTCTGTTTTCTGTTTGGGGCTGTCGGGAGCCAGCCCTTGGAGGGGGGGTACTGTCACGGTTCTGGGTCCGTTGGACCCAGTATTTTGAGTTTATTATGTTTTGGTTTTAGTTTGCATCAGGGATTGTTTTCTTGTTCTCTTGTGGTGTTTATGATGATGATTATGATTATTATTTGAGTTTCATGTTTAAGGATTTGTTCTCTGTTGTATCTCACGTTTAGTTTAGTTCAGGTTCCATGTGTCATTCTGTCTGTCTCTCAGTGTCAGGTCTGCGTCTTGGTGTGGTGTTCTCATTTCCTGTTTTATTGTGAAGGTCTGGGTCTCATGTGAGTGTGTTCAGTTTTACCTCTGTCTCGTCTTGTTGATCATTCCCAGCTGTGTCCACCACCTGTGTGTAATTCCCCTGTGTTTCTCTGGGTGTATTTAAGTCATGTCCTCCGTTATTGTAGTTGCTGGTCCGTCTGTGTATCTACCATGTCTCACCCGTGTGTTCTCCCTGCTGTCCATCATCATTCTCCTCTGCTCATTCTCATTCAGGTTTGTGCTTTGTAGTTTTAGTTGTTTCCCAGTATAGTTTAGTTCTCCGTGTTGCCGTTTGCCTCTCCTTTTGTGTCCAATAAATCACCTTTTACACCTTCACGACTGCCTGCGTGTGGATCCTCCTTTTCCTTTTCTACACGGCTCTTCTCACTCGCCGTGACAGTTATCATGAATAATGCACTTATCATGTTACTGGGCCATGTATTTATTGTGTTGTGTTTTTATTTTTTTGTTCTGTTCTTTTGAATTAAAACTACTACAATAGCAACAACAAACGGTGCAGAAGAGTGAATATAAACTGGCGTTCAACCAGGTGTCTGTATTTTCTGAAAATACTAGCTCATTTTAACCAGAATTATCATATTATTCCCTACTGGGACGTGACTCATTTGAACTACTGAGGAATCTCACAATGAATGGAATCCCATTAATAACAAACAGCTTTGTGAAAGAAAAAGAGATGCTTGCGAATCATCTTTGACAAGATAACAGCAAGAGAAACAGATCACTTCACGCAGAGAACAACTTCACACTGTACAGTCAGCATGCCAAGGGTGTTTCTGTGAGACTGCAGAGCCTATTGTCCAGATTAGACCCCAGAAATCCAGTTGAAGCTTTGATCCCCTCAGTTCGTCTTCTACTCAGCGTGTTCATTTAAACTTTCTTGATGCCAAGCCAGTACCTGTTCGTCTCCAGTGCTCTCTCGCCTACCCTGCACGCAACTGAACTACTTTTACCACTCCCCTCTGGCTGGGGCACAACACCTCAAACTAAACACAATGAACTGCACGAAGCTGAAAAGAGGATGAAGATGAAGCTGGCAGAGTGTCTGAGTGAGAAGGAGTGAGAACAACAGAAAGGGACATGTGGTGGGCGTTTCAGGGCAGCACTAACTACAGAGGATAGTCAGGAGCGACAGCTACAGAGCAGGCTTGTTATCAAGACAGCCAGCATAGCCTTAGATTTTCTCTCATGGGCAAAGCTACTATATTGTGAGAATCAAGACATTTAGAGTAATAAGTCTGCTGTATCTTTAACACAGCTCAGGGCAAATCAATACATCTAGTAAGGAAGCCTAATATCACCCATTCAGCTGCTACAGCATCTCAGCAGACTACACCTATTAAAGTTTTACACAGACACTGAACATAAATGTGACATATGTGGAAAAACTGACCAATAACTCTAAAATTGCCAGTAAGATGCTTAGTAGTAATAAGGCTCTAGAGAGAACACAAGGTCAGTCCAATCCACTCTCAAAATGATGTATTTGATTTGCTCCTCTGGAACATGTGCACACATCCATTTAAACTAAATCTCTTTTCCACCTTTACCGAAATATTCATTCCAAAACATTCATTAAATTGGGACTCTGATCAATACTGTAAGCTTAAGGAAATCAATTTAGAAAATCAAATATGTATAAATAATTTTGTCATGTACATCTTTGCCCTGAATCCATCTTGAATTAGATGTAAAAAAACAAAACAAAAAACCCCCCAAACACATAAACACATGATTAATTAGGGAACATTTTCACAGATTAAGATGCAAATACAGATCTATTTTTCTAAGATTATTTGTCTAGTAATGCACTAGCAGTCAATTCTGCAGAAGAATTTTAAGCATGACCCTTACACTATATCTTCATCATCCGCCCGTCCAAAATAGGGTTGGCTGTAAACTGAAATGGCTGTAACAGAAAGAAACAGAGTACTGTGTTAGCAAAAGAAAAACAACAGCATGCAAGCTATTTTTCAGCACAGGAAGCAAATGAGCAATGATATTCTCTTAGCCTAGGACACAGTCAATTGAAAAATATAGCGGAAGATGGTTTCATTTGCCAGTGCGCACAAAGGAAATTGAATTTTCTTTATCATTTTTCTGGGTCTTTGAGATGCTCAGAGACATGAACTGTAGCCCTACATATTTTGCATTTCCTGAAATAGGACTGTGAGTTCACCTACAGCACAGAAGCCCCAAAGCAGGCTGCGGGATTGGCATTACTCAAGACAACTTTGATGAAATTGATTAGTACCACTGCCTAAAACATCTGTAATTACTGATACTACAAGACGACTGCACTGAATTCAAATGTTCCCATACCTGGTTTGTGCATTTGCAATGATAATTAGGAAGAGTTTTACTAATAAGTATATTTATATGCAGAGATATTATTTATGTTGTCATAGTGGTTTGAAAATGGGCAAATACCCCCATTTTAGAGAACCTGAGCCTTTGAATTTGTGCCATTTCTTTTCTAAAAGAAGTCCCAAAACCTAAAAAGCAACTGTTCATGTTTGACGTGTAGTTCAACCGGCTAAACTAAAGAAATTGATTATCTATACTATGTTTAGTTCTAAGAGACTCAAGCTGAGCATGTGTTTTCAAATCAAATCTTCTAAAGGTGGCCTATTAGGCAGGTGAGAAAATCAATGATTTCTGGGGGATGGGTGAGGAAAAACTTGAAATAAACAACACAGTTGCAGGTAAGAGTAATCTGAGTTTATGATCTGGACAGTAGTGTTTTTGTACAAATGCACCAGTGGGTAATTGTAGTCAGAAATCCTGCAAGAGTGAGTTGAAAAATTGGTTTGATGCAAACATCCAATGGGGCCCAACCCCAAAATTAAACTGTAGTACACAATGCAAAGGCTAGGATATAATTTTTAACAGATAAAGCAGTCACCTTGAAAAGTAATCTCCCTGGATCTCCACCCCGGACAACCCCTGCCACCGCTTTGAGTTTGCAGGTAACATTTAAATGGTTACACTTTACCCTCAAACACTTTTATCATCCACTGGGGAATAAATGTGTGTGTGTGCCCGTTCTGCTATTCATACATGTTTTTATGAACAATTCTATATATGCATTTGTGTATGAGTGCATGACTGTGTACTCCTGCCTGCAGGCAGATGGTCAGGATAATACTCAGAAGCTGAAACAGTACTGAAAACGTGGGCCAGCCTCGTTTCTCTTTAGCAGATCTCCCCAGTGAGTGGCACTCATCAGTATTCACCATGCATAGTGATGTGAGCGTAAGGACACACAGCACCCCCTGGCTTTAATCCAGTGAAATGAACCATGAGTAAACACACTGTTTACAGCTTTCTTTACTGTATGTTTAGTATACAAAATGCACCGGGCTAGTGAGGGGGCAGCTTTCTAATACTGATGTGCCTCTCTCCTGTGCAGTCATGTCTTTTTCAATCTCTGCCTTACCCTATCTTTGCAATAACCAGTGTTTTGTGCCTGAAGGCATAACATAACATAACATACATATACGGTACATTTTCTAAAACTCACTTTAATCACATTACAAATAAGAGTAAGCTGTGGCCAAAATCCATTTCAGTATTCCAAAAGTTAGATAAAACTGATGTTTGTTATTAATGCATTTCTTTGTACAGAATCCCCCATCAGTTGAAGTGACATCTCAAACATGTGTACTAAGACTTTTACTTTTTTTTCTTCACCAATTCTAGCTTACCATATTTGCGTGGATCCTTGTCTGCTGGCAGATTGGAGCGTAGGATGAAGTTGTTGAGGCTGTTTAAGTATGCTGGCATTGTGTGGTGACCCTCAGGGTTGAACCAGACCTACACAAGCAAAAACACAGACATGCATAAAAACGAACAACATTCACAACACTAGAGATCAGGAAATGTAGGTATACTATATATTAAAACAACAAAAACACTTTAATAACACAAAGAAGGCAGACGTCTTCATCTACGCTGGCACAATTCCTGCAGTAAAGCATATTTATGATGAAAATGATGGTGTAACAATTCAGCTCCATTTCCATGCACTGAGTAAACACGTTTGGTTAAGACATCAGGTTTTAACTCTTGACAACTAATCAGTACGGCAATTAATCTGATAATAAGAAAAGGGGCAGGGAAGCAGTGGGAGAACGTTACCTTAGACAGCGTACGGTTTTTGGGCACTGTTGTGATGTCCATTTTTAAGTCCGCTGGGAGTGGCATGCCAAAAGCAAAACCACCGTACCTGGAAAAACAAAACATTGACTAAAACAAGGAGCTTTGCTTGATACTGAGAAACTCGATGTAACGCACTGTGATTTTCACTTGGTTGTTTTGCTTTTAATCAAGAGTAAATTTTCAACATATGCAGATGAGAGAACCATTTCAGGGTAAAAGCACCCAAGCCCAAATTATAAGTATGATTACCATTATCAACAAGGTGCTAGAAACCAATTTGTGTCAAGCTGAGAAATCAGGAAAACTATACTTTTAGGCACTTACTAACTAGTTTTCATAATTAATTAGATTTCTGCACATCTTTCTTTGGTAAAACACCAGTCATTCCATGCAACTGAATACTGTGAAGACCATTTAAAGCCTCCCAGATGACTAACAAACTTTATTTCAGAGACTGCTTGCAGAATTCTGGAATTTCATTTAGGTCAATCGTCTCCTCTGAATTAATAAAAAAAATGAAATGAACGAAAAGATTTGCAAACGATTCCTAACTATCGTAGCTCATTTTAATGATGTAATGTTATGAAATATGATTTAAAATTCTGAGCAATATGCCACAGTATGCTGAAATTTGAATGTACTTGGACATTGCTTAATTCGGCTCATTTAATCAGAGAATACTTTGACTGCAACACAGGGTACAGTAAATTATCAGTGAGGCATGTATAAAAGTCTCACTGTGGCTTCATTAACCACATGGATATATTGGCTCCATTCACCTGTTCCTTATGAAGTCATTGGCTGTAGCCACTAGGTAGTTCTCCACATTGATGCCATTCAGATCATAAACAATCTGAGATGAAGGGATCTCCGTATGGGGGGGCTGGTAGTTGTCTTTGTCACAAATCTGCAGTGCAAAGAAAAGATAAATAAATATCTTCCCTTTTTCAAAAAAACATGAGCACAGGAAACACGTTTATGTGCTGACACACACACACACAAACACACAAGTGAGAACACAGAGAATCACTCAATCGCACTGTTCTCGGTGACCTAGTCTCACCTGTTCTTTCCGAGTGCATTTGCAGATGTTGAATCCTTTCGTGGTGTTTCCACTGGAGCTCCACTTGTTTGTGTTTCTTGTGCAGTCACTGAAAAAGAGGAAAAAGTTTCACCAAGTGAAATGAAGTGAGTTTGCAGTGAGCGGTACATACCACAACACTCTCCCTAGACACACCCCAGAAAATATTTTGAAAGTGAGGAGATATGATGGCCCGCTAAAAGAAAGAAAACTGTAAAATCTAAAACCGTTTATGAAGTAGCTGTAGGCTTACATGATTTTTGTGAGATCAGGATCTAAATCTTTCCTTTGATAACAGTTTTCAAAGCTGTTAATGTGTGCTGTAATATCATATTGTGTGAAATTTCTGTTTGTGTGGGCTGATGTTCAACTCCCACGCATTTTGCTCTCTGCCAAATGCTTTCAGGGACGCTCTGTGCAGATCAAAAACAGGTTGCAGCAATATTATTTGCATACACACCTGTTACTTTAGATTTCTAACACACACAAGTAACAATGATCATAATCAGAGGATGATGCAATATATTTTCTATATACCGGTATGTAAAAAAAAAATGTAAATACAGTAATCAGTCATTGTCCTGCTGTAATTACTGGACATGATGAGCAGACATGCAGCCTCTTTTTCCATGACAGGGTCTCTCTCTCTCTCGCTCTCTCTGTCCCTTCTCTTTCTCTCACTCTCTTTTTTTATTTTCCTGAGAATTTTAAAATGCCTCTGAGGTCTGGTTCATGAGTGCCAACATTGATTTGAGTGCCTGCAAGGGGAAAATCTTCCCTATAAACACGGGGTGTTTACGGAATACAGATGATGCTCTCACATCGCAGAGTCCTGCTGCAGGCTTTCAGCCACATGCACTGAGCAGAGCAGCAGAGAAATTAAGAGTGGAGGGACAGGAGAGAGACCAGAGACAGCGACAGGAATTGCAGAGAGGAAAGCCTTGTAAAATAAAGATGGAAAGAGACTTGGATGAAGTGAAATATAAAAACGCTGTACATTTGACAAAGGCTTAAATACATAGAGAAAGCAAGTACAGGAATCAGCATGTCACTGATAAAAACAAACAAAAAAGATGTCATTAGTAGTATAATTACTTACAGGTTATCAGGCTTGTCAAGACAGGTGGTGTCCATCCCAGGGAATGACATCATGGTGTCTGCCAGACGCTGTGAGTTGGGATTCTGGTTGCTGTAGAATCAGAAAAGTGTTAGCCTTGACTCGGGAACGCCAGATATGTTACAATAAGAGGATATAACAGACACAAAGGTTTATTTCATGAGCATCCACTAAGCAGACTGCTAAAACTGATAGCCAGCCAGCCAGATTTTACTTAATTTATGTGATGATTTGAGGGCTAAGGATCAACAGCATTTAACTAATGGTTACTAATGTAACCATTAGAATGGCTTCTCTGAGCAACTAGAGAAAGAATGAGGACATTTGACTTGTCACTTTAAATTTAAGTAGATTTGTTTTATTTACCATTCCTTGCCTTAAAACGCACACAAGTAGCCTCATAAATAAAAATCATATTACATTTGCATCACTCTTAGAAAAAACTAAGAAAACACAGTGTTCCGGGAAAGTTCCAAAAATGTTGAAACGCTGAAGCATCTCTGACCCTAAACTACCTATAACCTTCTTCTGCACTGCGAAAAAAACACTGTTTCTGAGATGAATAATTAATTATCATTTTCAATCCCTTTTATATAGCAAACTAAAGAGGACTGGGAGGAGCATCCATACGGTCTCTGATACAGTTTGGCACCTCAGCATTTTCTCTCTTGCTACATATCTCCTTGATCAAACAACAGCAGATCGGGAGGATGAAGACATCTTGCAATCTCCTGACACTCCTAATCTCTCTTCCTTTGATCTCACATTGTAGCCGTCTTCATCGCAAACATCTCTTACCCTCACATAGTCTCTTGTGCTCTCGCATTTTAAGGTCCACATGCCCTTCAACAAACTACAGAATCAAATCAAAATCCTTTTATAACAAGTGTGGCATGCCTCCTGCAAATGATGCAGACCCCAGTGAACCCGTCGAGTAAGGTGGTGTATCAACCATTCAGTTCAGGAAGTGATTACCAACATCTGTTATGATGATATTTGTCTGTAGCCCTGTGGCTTATGTGATTTATATGGTTCCCCAGATACAATGTCCAAAAGTGTGGGCTTGTTTTATATTGCTACTTTGGCAAATCATAAAACTACTTTCCTCTTTTCCAGTAGAATTTTCACTCTTCTGTGTTTATTTGTTGCTAACTCAAAAACTAACTTCCTGAGATATTCTCAAATATTTCAAACATGTTACATAGAAGCACACTTATTTGCCTAATTAACTTCTGTTTTGTCTCTTTTTATGGTTTATCTGTATTTTCACTTCTGCAGGTACTGACCTGAAGAAGGAGTAGCTTGGTCCGATCTTGTAGAGCGCAGGGCTGAGCTGTAGCTCAGGATAGTGCTGCACGTCGCTTTTGATAGACCCCAGGCTCATAGCAAACACTACAAACAGAACAGGAAGCAGGATTTGGGAAATCAGGCCCTTCCAGTCTCTGCGGCTGTGGTGGAATCTCTTGATCAGGATGGCTGACATTTGCTGCCAGGCCAGAGCCATGCCGGTCACTGTGGATGAACTGGTAAGGTCTGAAACACACAAAAGGAGAGCAGAGCGAGGAGAGAATGATTTTGGGGCAAATTCACTTGCTATCTTAGTACTTTTATGAAGCCTTCGTTGTCTTTTAAAGACAGTAAAGCTAAAGGCTACCATGCAGACACAAAAAATGACAGTGCAATCCATCAAGAAGACTGCTCCAGTTGTAGAAGTTGTAGAACAAGCTTAGCAGAGTATTGGCAAAATATTTTAGGTTGTCTATGAAAACGTCAAATTTAAAATAACGAGCTCGGGTAAAAACGCAATGTTTTGAAAAGCAGAGACTCTGACAGGCATTGCTCCATATGTGGCCACCTTTAAGAAATCAATCCAGTTAATTTGTGAGAATTTGTCTTGTTGGAGCTGGTGGTGTTTATATTTAAAGTGTAACCAAAGCTTTTATAGTAATCTCTTATTTCACTTTAATACATGCATGACTGCTGGAAGTGACAAGTGTTAACTCTGAGGTCTAAAGGTGTGTGATGCTGAATAAATGTTATGTTAATTATAAAGTTCAACCATCTATTCTCTTTGTATTTTCAGTCTCTTGTTTTCTTCTGTATGATTAAAGATACTGTTGAATATTAACAGAATTTAACTTTTTTGACTATAAAACTTCTGTCATTTAATTTTCCTTGTCTTTACGTTGTAGTATGTACTGTTTTTTATCAGTGTTTTTTTGTTTCGTTGTTTTTTGTCAGAGGTATCAGTTTAGCGGCTTTTTTTTTTTTACAAAAAGAAGATGACAGCAATTGGTTAACAAAAACAAACAAACCAACAACAACAACAAAAACAAACAAACAGTGAACTCACTGATCCTGTCGCTGAAGCTTGTGCTGCTGTCACTGTCGTCTAAAGACAAGCTGTCGATGGATATATTGTCGGAAACCGTCTCTGATACAGATGGGAGGCCATCCTCAGCTTTAGCTTCTGTCTGTCCATGAGTCAGTTGGAGGAACACCTGCAAATATATATAAAAAACCATATATAGTATCTGTATATGATAACCCTATTTTTTTTAGGGTTTATGATATGCTGGCAGATATGTTAGTATGATTAAGTTTAAATGTACCTCGGCATCAGTGTGAGAGCTTACCTCCTCTAGTGTGGTGTCAGAGATACCATAACCCCCCAACTGTAGAGCATCCAGGTTGGAGTCCAGTGCAGTAAGCAGAGAGCGGTATGAGGAGGCGTTGGATGAGTTGAAGGGTGGCAGTGAGTAGACCAAATCATTGCCCTGGGCTTCTTTCAGTTGTGCTTCAGGTACATGGGCTTGGACAAAGGCTTTAACTTCAGCGCTGTCAATCTGTTTATTTTCTGTGTTTTGCACCTGCAAGTAGAAAAGATTAGGAAAGTGAAATCTTACTTACCTACACTACACTATCTAACATATAACACACTGTTCCTGCTTTTCAGGGTTTTTTTTACATAAGTTACAAGTGATATGACTAAGCAAAGCTGAGATAAACTTGGAAAAAATCACTTTTTTTCCTCACACTGTCTGCTTTAGATTGCTGAAATGGCTGACTATCATCGTAGAGGACACTTTTCTTAAGGTACAGAATACTGACAGAAACATCAGGTTTGATCAAAATATACAAAATCAGATCATTATTTATCCATGAGAAGGCATCATTTCTGTGTGTCTTAACATAGTTCATGTGGCCCTTTTTTAATATATCTGATACAAATTGACCTATCGCAACATGTCATCTGGGAAAAGATAAAACCCTGGGTTTGGTTTTACACAAGCAGTCCAGCTCCTTCATAAAAGCTTTTGGTGAAATGTTACGCCTGTGATGACCATTTACTTTGCAAGATGCCACTCTGCTAAGAAACATTCTGAGTAAAATGCATCAGAGGAAAGCTGCTGTTCTCTCATTTTTAGAACCAGTTGTCTGCTGGAAAAGCATATTTCACTAAAAAATAAATAAGTGGAAGTAGATTTTCATTAAAATTTCATGTTGTGGAAAAAAGCTGCTGTAAGCATGAGTCTTTATTGCTTCGACTGACAGGGCGATTAAATGATTACCTTTTTGGTGAGGGTAAGTTTGTAGCCTTGGCCTAGCTTTTCTTTCAAGTAGAATGGAGATCCACAGCATTTTAATCCTCCATTCTCCAGGAAGGCGATGCGGTCACTCAGCACTTCTGCTTCGTCCAGGTGGTGGGTGGACATGATGATTGTGCGGTCTGAGAGGGCACACATATAAAAAAAAAATTACACATGCAATATTACACTCTTCTTTAACAGGTAAATCTTACACAAATGTAAAATGGAGGTGAAAATTACGAAACAGAATCTGTAAGATTATATTTACCAACTAAGCTAGTCTGTAAAGCTTTGTCTTACTTTTATGGCTTCAGCAACTCCAAATAAACAAGCTAAAAAGCAAATATTGCAAAGACAAATCCAAACGCAAGCTCTATCATGCAAACACATCATAGAAACGGGCACAGAAACAGCAAGAGATGTGGAAGATTTATTTTGAAACAGATTTTTCTGGCACTAAAATCTCCCAAACGTCTGAGATGACGCCAATTACATGATATTTTCCAGAAACATCTGCTAAGAGAGCCTAAAAATACCTCCTCATTTATATTAAAATTATGCTTCGCTAAAGTCCATTCACAAAACAAAGCAGAGAAAAGTCCTGCAGTGAGCTGCAACCTGCAGGTTCACAGCTTGTTGCCCACCGTGTTTCTTAGAAAACAGATAGGAGGGTGCGTGTTCAGAGGAAAAACCCTAGTGTGAGACTTTCGGTTGTCTGTACATTTTTAATACTAACAATGCACAAATGCAGTGCAATTATTTTTTTATGTACTACAGAGATTTTACATTGGACTTTAAGGGTAGTTTTAAAAAGGTATGAGCTACACACATACGTACTGTGTTAGAAAATAGAGCTACAATGTGCTTCAAACAAGTATGGCTTTCTGGTGTTTCCCTCAAAGACTAGGATAGACAAATACAACAGATTTAAAAAAATAAAAATAAAAAAAAAAATAAAAAAATAAAAAAATAAATATATATATATATATATATATATATATATATATATATATATACACACAATTTAGTATATGAGTTATTTAAGGGTACACAGGTGGGTATTAAAGGGCTTTAAAAGCAATCAACCAGTTCTTAAATTGTATTCAAAAACAAACTGAGTCAGTGTAACTCAGACAAGTGAGATATTTTCACTGCACCTGCCGTTTGTCACCAACCAGGAAGGAGAAATGAGGATGCGCATTAATAAAACTACAAAAACCAGCGATTTATACAGACATGTCAAGTTAGAGTTGGCCAACCGAGACTGCATATGTGCAGGTCTCAGATTTCCTGTGATAAAAAAAATCTTCATGGGGATGTTATTTCAGCGTTCAGTGTTTGAGTGTGCCTGTCAGACTTACTTTTCTTGTGCTGGATTACAATGTCCCAGATGTTGCGCCTGGAGCAGGGATCGACTCCTGTAGTGGGTTCATCCAGAACCACCACGCGAGAGCCCCCTATTAAGGCGATGGAGATTGACAGCTTGCGCTTCATGCCGCCTGATAGGGTGCCCACCCGCTTGTGTCTGTGAGCATACATCCCCGTGTCCTCTAGGATCCTGGGAGCAAAGTCGATGAAAAGCATTTAGGATGGAGCACATGCTAACTTTTTTTTTTCAATGCATTACAACCCAGTTTGTGGGTTGTAGTTCAATCACTTCTATCAGTTACTCAGCAGGGGTTTCAGATTTCCTGAAACCAGGAGAGAGAAACTGTTCTTGCCTTTAAATTCACTACTATTCTGCTCATATAAGACCATCTAGAAAAAGTCACATGAAGCGACTTAAAACTCAGAGTTTTATGGTATTCTGCTCATGTTTTCCTGCAGATGCACATGGTATATTTGACAGCTCTAAAACACTAAAATAAGAGCGCAATTCAACGACAACAGGGATGCAATTTTTTTTTTTTTACTGCAGACTTGGAAATACACTATATAGCCATTACTGATTTTCAAATTACCCCTGTATAACCTTTCACTCGTGTGAAGCACTGGCAATTATTTCTTATGAAAGTCTCGTAACCTCTGCACATATTTTCTTTTTATTTGAGGGCCATGCCTTTAACTGAGCAAAGGACGGAGTTTAATGATGTACATATAAAACAGCTTGCAAAGAGAATCCTTGTAACAGGTAAAATATATCACCAAGGTATCATCCTTAAAACAGAGCGTCCTTTTATACACTGAGCATATCAAGCTTCCTGCTCTGGTCACTCACGTGCGGACTTGTTCATGCAGTTCTCTGTCTGACCAGTGTGGGGCCTTGATCTGTCCATACAGCAGCAGGTGCTCCTTGGTGGTCATGTGATCAAACAGGACGTCATACTGCATGCAGACTCCTAGCTCCCTGCGAACGTTCTCAATGTTTGTCTGCATGTCTCTGCCGTAAACCTCTATGGTTCCCGAAGACGGGGCAAAAAGCCCAGTAAGGAGAGACCTACACAAAGAATACATGCATTTGTTAACAAAATTCACAATAATGAATAAACAAATTCGATTTTTATTACTCAGATCAAGTTATAAATGACAGAACATGCTCAAAAGACTTTTCATATACTAGGTGGCACTTGAAAAGCTGAAAATGCCTTTTCCTTTTGTCCTATCTGCTAGTTTTCGTATTTTCTCCCAGGCAGTTTCTTCTTAAATGATGACTTATTGTTCTCAAAAATATCATAGGGCATAAAATCCCTTCTTGGTTTTTGGTTTTTTCAGTGGTGTTAAATCTCATTCTGCCACTGCACTCCTTGTATGTTGCCCTTGATAAGAGCGTCAGCAAAATGAGTCGCATTTAAAATGTAAATGTAAGTGCTCTAGTTGATGAAGACCCGTCAGGCGAATCGCTACCACAGTTGCTGTGCCAGATTTGGACAAAACAATCTCCCTGTCAGCATCCGAGCCTTGGAATGATTAAAGGGATGCACAAAATCTCATTTTAAATTGGATCATTTTGCTGCCACGGAGGGTGTATACAAGGTGGTCAAATGCATACTGGTATTTAAAAAGGAAAGGAAAAAAAACTGCCCCACTTACATGGTGGTAGTCTTTCCAGCTCCATTGTGACCGAGCAGTGAGGTGACGTGGCCCTCATAGAAAGAAACATTAAGGTTTTCAATAGCCACTTGGTCACCATAGGTCTTGGTGAGACCATGGAGAGCAACGCCAACTGGGAGCTCTGAGAAGTATTCCCCAGTCTTGGTGGAAAGAGCGCTCTTTCCTGTGAGAGACACAGAGAAGACAAACTGTAAATTAAACTAACAGCAGACAAGAATTCCTTGTTCCTGTGTGTGCCACATTATAATTTGACGCACCTTTTCCCTTGTCATTGGAGAAGGCAAGCTGGTCATTCTGCATGATGTTTGTGAAGAGAAGTCCTTTGGCCGTATTCTTCTGTGGTCGAACACCGCACAGGTCAGCCCAGAAGGAGAGTTTGAATGGGAAGTACCACGGAGAAGGAATGCCATATTTTCCTAATGGGTAAAATAACTGCAAATAAATCTCACATACACAATATATTTATATTTACATACCTATTTACAGCTGGGACTACTAAACAAAGTAACCAAACTAAACCAACCTGCATTTTCTTCAACTAGAAACTGATTAGTGTACACTTCACTTGATATTTTAAGGCAACGCTTACACATTCGCCTATAAGTGAATTCTAACCTGTGTTATTCTAATTCTATTACTTTCTTTAAGAATAGGATGTATATAAAAGATGGACACAGCCACTGTTATCCATTGGTTGCACAGTGCTATCTTTTTAAGGCTTGAGCTTAAAATTTTTGCTGTCACCATCTTTTTGAAACCAAGCATGCAAGCTTGGATCCCACTATGGAAGCCAGGGAAACTCATACAGAAGCAACCTATCAAACACTAGGAAACAGATGGACGCCACAATTTACAAAATGAACATCATGCTAAATCCAGAACACAAACTCATGCATCAAGGGAGGAGAGAGCTGTTTTCCCATAGACGTCTATTCCCATAGACGTCTAATTAAATTGAAGAATGCACTCTTCAATTTAATTCAATTTTATTTGTATAGCGCCAAATCACAACAACAGTCGCCTCAAGGCGCTTTATATTGTACGGTAGATCGTACAATAATAGATTCAGAGAAAACCCAACAATCTTCCACTTTTCTCATCACTTTTATGATTGACAGACTACACTTGTATTTTAGTGTGTATATCAGCTGACCTGACAAAAAAGACTAGCAAACAAAAACTCTAAAACATAAATAAATAATAATGATCGGCTTGACAAACTATGTCTGATGTACTAAAATGGCCACAGGACATCAGCATCAATAGCTGAGTGAAAGATGTAATAAATTTGTTCTTTTGTTTTTTTTGTGCCCCAATTTACCTGGAAACACTGTGCGAATGTAAGCCCCAATGGTGAAGTAGAGGATAGAGTCGAAGAGCATCAGCCAGCACAGCCAACCGAACGAGGCTGTGTCTCCAGCAATGGGCGAGGAGTATGAGTTGCTCCATTGAATTCCTAAAGAGGTTAACATAATGAAAGTTTTATGCTGCCTTTCACTGATTCACTTAGCTCACATATCAAAGAGATCTTGATGGTAGTCAGATGTCTACATGCTTGTACCTTCTCCTTGGGCCTCGTAGCGAGACATGTACTGACTGGCGTAACTGAAACAGGTCGGGGAAAACAATCCCTGTCAAAAAGACAGAGGGAAATCAGACAGGATGCAAAACGACAAGCAAGAAAAAGGAGCAGCAAAAATATATATACACACACACACACACGTATATATGCATATATATATGTGTGTGTGTCTGTTTATGCAGATAGCTCCATATTGGGGGTGACTTTTTTGAGACAATCCAAACAAAAAATCATTCATTTTGTAAAAACAAAAAAAACACGTGTTCTAAAATGGATAGAATAAACAACATTTTCAAATGAAACTAACTGTCACTATATCTTCTTCTACATTATTTATCTTTCCAAACCAAATTACATTACTTGGTATTTAAATTATTACACGGTATACAAATGAGTTTCATATTCTTTAATGATGACAAATGAGGTTCACAGGAGCCTTACCAAGGCACTCTTCTGGATGAGCGTTAGACTGCCCTCCAGTGCGGTGACGATGATGAAGGGGAAGAAGCAGAGGATGTAAAGCAGGCTGCCACTCAGGCCGGCGATGTAGGTTTTGTCAAAGAAGGAGCTGACAAGATAACTGAAGGCTAAGATGCTCAAGCCATAGTCACACAGGTACAGGAAAATGAGGAAACCGTTACTGTTGGGCAGGATTTTGCCGTGCTTCAGCACCAGTGTCATGATGATGATAGTCACCAGCAGGTAGATAAAACACTCCACGAACCAGGCAAAGAAGTGACTGAGTGTGTTGACTCCCATCATTTTCATGTACTGTGAGAAAAACATGAAGAGAAAAAAACTTATGAAACTGTCAAAACACATCCTGTGCCTGTTTTGCCAGTGGTGCCTGTCAATAAATATGGAATGGAATTTTTGAAAGTGAAAAAACAAAATAAGGAACTACATGACTAAGACAATAAAATTACGTTTTTCTTTTTAACTTATCACGCTGTCTGTTTACCAGAAATAATTTGTATTTACAAAGGACTGTGGGTGACTAATTACTTTTTGGAAAGAAAAGCAAACTTTTTTCTTTCAGGGAAAAAAACAACATTACCTCATGCAGCCTCAGTTCTCTCTCATGCACAAGTTTCTTCACGAAATCAGCAATAAACAACACCCAGGCTACCATCAGCATGATAGGGAAGACAAAAGAGATGGCCTCCAGGTACCTGGGGAATACAGAGATGGCAATTGTCAATCAAATTCCTTGAAAACGTCCAATCATTGTCAGCAGCAGCAGAAGAAAACGCCTATCATTCAGTCACTGACTTGACAGATAGCGGAAGAGCAACACTGGGGTAGTTTGCAGATTCTGCCAGGAATCTTCCGATCCTTGTATTATTTACACAAATAAATGCCTTTCTACTGTATTTTTATTTTATTGACAGTCATATCTGGAGCCTCATAGACAGGCTTTTAGTACTTGCCATTGTACAGATTTAATATCCATATTTCACAGCTATCATATCAGAAATTGTGCAACTGAGTAATAAATCAGAATGAGGGAAAAGCAACGATCACTACATCTTATAGCTGGTCACAAGGCAGCCAGCTGAGTTTGTGGCCTGCTCATTCTTCTTGTAAGAGATATCAGGAGTATCTTATGTCACACTTGAAGGCAAGTGCAAGCATACATATTAGGTTTGAGCATGATCTATTGGACAAAATGTGGCATATTGATGCCAAAAAAACTTTGGACTAGATACATACATATATCTATCTACCAAATTTTATGTGAAAATTAATGCATGATTTATGGAACTCACTCATCCCGGTGATAGCACGGATATGGGAATGGCTGCAGCTGCACGGCTGTCTCTTTGGCTTTCTGTCCCGTCTGTGTCTCAATGATAGCTCGGTCAATGCTCTCCTGTAGGTAGATGAATCCCCGGTTGTAGCGCATTGTGTTTCTGGCTGAGATGTACGGCTCCTTGACAAAAAACGGGTTCCGGGCTCTGTCAGTCCGCATTACATTGTCCATATGCATGCGGATAGTGTAGCTGACTTCGGGAGGCAGAGAGGTTGTGGCCTCACGCTTGTTTCTGGATGAGTCTGCATCTTTGGGAAGCTTGAAGATCACACCTGAAGGGCAGATTGTACAACCTCACTGTTAGGTTACCCAACTAACTTCGTAATTCATTACCCTAAATACAAAGTTGCAGGGTCACATCCCTTGTATCTATCTCATCTTAATACATTATCAACAGCCTTTAGAGAAAGCACTAGTGTCTAACCCAGAAACTATTTGAGAAAAGGCCGTGAAAGGCACAATAACAACCTGAGTGGCTGTAAAAGTGAGCTGTAGTCATTTGGTATTCTGAGCCTAATGGGTGACTCATTGGAATTTCCCCTATTATTAAGGTGATATCACAGTTCTTTTCTACAGCATTACACTGTTCTAGGTCAGTTGTGATCTCATACACATAATTTCATCTGTTAAGGAATTTTAGATCAACTGAAATTAACTTTCACTCAAGCAGATTAGAAACCACTGCTGGTCCTAGATACACGTGACATAGTCTGGTAGATCTCATCCTTTCACACAGAGATTCAACTCATTTTTACTCACTTGCATAGAGATCACGGTTTTTGGCAAGTTCCTGCGCTGCACTGTTGAGCTCGTCGGCAGAGTCAAAGCCACGGTATCGGTCAAACTTGATACAGGAAGAGATGTCAACCATCAAGGTGGATAAGGTGTTGATGTGATCCACTATCTCTTTGTTCGTCTCCAGCATCAGCGTCATGTTAGCTTTGAAAAGAATGAGATTTAGAAGTTTAGTGACAGGATTAAAACTCCAGGTGCAGTTTTATCTTTGATGGCAATAGAGTGCACCACTTTACATCGCAGCTCAGAAATAATGTGGTAATTGTGGAGTACATTTGATAATAAAGGAGGAATAATTTATTCGTACCATGTAATTATCAAAGTGGTGGGTTATAACACATTGGCTGTAACAATGCACTAACATTAATAAAATTTTTATGCCAGCCAACAGAAGCAACTATTTGCCTCTTCCAGGCAATGCTCTGCCTTATTATATGGTAACTCAAAAAGACACAGTCTGACAATACAAGTGATCAAATTAAGTGTACATGTATGTGAATGTCACACCTGGGAAAAAATGAGTGACTCAAGAAGAAACAGCTTAAGAAATCCACGCAGAAATAAATCGAATGCTTCCTGTAAAGTCTCATCTTTCACCTCTTCTATGGAAGTGTGGATATTTTACCAGTAATAAGCGAGATGGGAATGTAAAGGTAAACGTGGTATATGCAGCTTACAAAAGTAAGACCTTCAAATGCTCACTTACAGAAGCTGCTGAGTGTCTCCTGCATTCTGTCTACATTGATGCCTGTCTGCATCTGAATGAAGTTCTTCACAAAGGGATTGCCAAGGGAATTCTGCAGAAGGTAGAGAGAGTGGAAAAGACGAAATCAAGATTCAGCTGCAGAAACTCGTTGAAGACCACTGCATAGTTTATCTCTATATTTTCATATGACAGCAAGCCAGCTAGAATAATCAGATACAAGGACGACGTTTTTGAGTTTTCATACCTCCAGCATTGGCAAAGTCTTTTTGAGTGTGTTCGCAGACGTAATGAGGTACTTGGAGGATTTTATCCAGTCTTCTGAATATTGCCTTGCATTTGCAAAATCTTGCAAGGTGGCATTGGCCTGAGCAGTGATAGGACAGACAAGAACATGTAAAATAGTTGGTTATGTGTATGAAGCTGTGAAGGTAGCAGTGTACAAAAAAACAAAGTCAAACTCGCTCAAAACAGAACTACAGCTGGAGATGGCGATGCCTACAAATAAGTGTGTATCTTGTCAAATTTAAATATTTCTTGTTTGCTACATGCAACTGGGGGTGAATGAATATTAAAAAATTAAAATCAACTAAATAAAAAAATATCTAGAAATAGCAGTGATAATAACTCTAGTTAAAAAAAAGGCCTCAGATGAGGGATTTTGAAGGATTAGAACATAAACGTCGTGAAGGTCACGGAGTCGCTAATCCCCAGTTAAAATGTTTGAAGTGAAAAACAAGGACAACGGATCAGAAAAGAAAGTGGAGATGACTATACACAGGGCCAGCCATGATCTCGCAGCTGCTGGCAGGTGAGTACATAATTAGTTTAAACAGCAAAGCAGCACAATACTGTCAGTCAGCAAGGTTCCCACTAAACTCAATCCGTCAGTCTATTGTTGTGTGCATGGAGCACAAGAGCTGACTTTAGATGCATTTGTTCTTTTATATTATATACCTTCTCTATTATGGCTCGTGTGCTGGGTGTATCGGGTGTGTACAGGATTTGTCCCATCAGCATTGGCTTGAGGAAGGCCCAGGCAATAGCTCCTCCTGTGGTGTTGACCATGTCCAGGTACATGTTCATACAGAAGGGAGCTACACAAAGACACAAAAGAGGAGCAGATCAAATATACAGCATTCTAAAGTGGAGGAGGCTTTTTTTGCCCGACATGCAAAGTCACAGGAGCTCCAAATTTTATAACAGCTTTTCAACAACTGGCTAGAATTGCTCTCCACTTGTTGAAAAGTATCACAGTTACTGAAATTGTGCACTTTAGCGAGATATCCTTGTTTTAAACTAAAAAAAAAAAAAAAATTGTAATGGAACTGTGTGAATCAAGAGCAAATATACATGAATGCAGAGGTGACAGAGTTCCATTTTAAAATCTATTCCCTTCAGAACATACTGGCATTCCGTGGTATCTTGAACCTCTCAATCATCTCCTCCCTCTGTGGGTTGTTGGTAAAGGAAGGGTCCGAATCTGAGACGAGGGGCAGCTTGGAGATTCCAAAAAGAACCTTGATGCCATGGCTGCACAGCGCTCGAGAAAGGGTAACGAATGATCCTGCGCTGGAAGTGGTGGACCTCCGCTCCCTCACTGGATGTGGCTAAAAAACAAACCATGATGCTGTTACTTACTATCTGATTCAGTACTGTGAATGCAGCAGAGAACTGAATCATTCACATTGTTTGCTTGGGCTAGGTGTAAGTTTGAGTGATCTCACAAACATGAATATATTATTGATAAAGAGCAGTAAAGGTGGAGCAGTTAAAAGAACTCACTTGGCTAAAATGGTTGTTGGCTGTCAGGTTGAGGTTTTTGATGTTGTTCAGGTAGATTTGCAGTTGGTTAATGGCAGGAAGCATCTTGTCCATCATGTCTGTTATAGCCTCAGTCACCCAAACCATGATTCCCACCACGGCCTGTATGTCGTCAGACAAAACCATCTGAAAGAAAAAAAACATTTAAACACACTTTAATCACTGTTACACTTTTTTGCCTCTCTTGTCTTTAATAATTTACAGGGTTTTGAAAACATCGGTCTACCACTACAGTATAACACCCAACAAATAACTCATTTCGGTGATTGGCTACTATCGTGCCACCAAAACCCACAGGGGAAAGTTTCATGTAAGCTGAGGTTGTGCATCTTTAACAAGTTTTATATCAGGAGTAAAAGACACAATCAAAAATTAGATATCATGAAATAAAACAAATTTTGTAAGTAACTAAAATGAGCTTTCATGGTCAAACAGATAAAATGCTGCATTTAACCTTTACTGGCCTACACTTTGTTGAGCCTTGTATGAGTTTTCTGCCATGGGTGTGTATTGGGGAAAAAGGGTTTGTCTAGTAAACAAACATTTTCTTGTACAAAGGCCTTTTTTCTGGCTCACGTTGCTCAAACAAACACACCCTGGAAAAACGTGTTTTGTGACTGCCCAACAAAAACAATTTCTTTGTTGAAGACACATTTATGTGCCGTGACAGAACTCCCACATTTTTTTGTGTGTGTATCCGTGTCTGTGTGTCCCTGTGTGAGTTTGTGGTTTTTTACATAACAATTATTAACAATAGACTTAAAGCCTTACTTTGTATAACACTTGTTCAACGTTTAGATGTCGAGTCATCAGCAGTGACAATGTGTACCACTGTTCAACAGACAGAGAGCAGAAGGTCTTCATCAGATCAGCCTCTTCCATGTTTGCGAGTGGTGTGGAGGGGCAGTGACGCAGGTTCACCAGCCAGGACAGGATCTGTTCCAAAAAACATGAAGAGAGTTAAAGAACCAGCCTATATGACCAACAGGGGAGCAGAAGGAAGGCGGCATGTCATGCACAAAAATACAGGCCTTATAGCACATATATATCATCAATAACAAATTTGCATTTCCACACTGTTTAACTGAGGTCTCTGTGGGCAGCCGACTTTCAAATCCCTGTACTGGTGAGGCATTTGGAAACATAGTGGGTGTGAGTTCTGTCCCATTTAGTAAAAATAAATGAATAAAAAAGACACTGTCTAGCATACTTATTAACATTAGTTTTGTATAGAGAAAAAATACTATGAGGCTTCATGAAGGTGAAAGCCTGAAAGATGCTTAAACCGCACTAAAGATGTTCACAATCATGGAAATGAGTTTGCTCCAATTCAAAGGATGAGCAAGTCACAAATGTCACTGGCAGCCACTTAGTAGTCTATTTTGTCAGTTTACTCACCTATGTATGCGCAGACAGGCATGTTTTGCCTCCTGCTGGCTAAACTCCATTTAAGTGATTTCTTTGTAGTTTTTTTTTTTTTTACATAATCTGCATTACACAGTCAAAGACATTAAGAAAGCAGCCTTTTATTCTGCTCTGCTGTACGTCTGCTTGAGAGAAACCTTCTAAATACAGTGACCAGTCACTGAGTAATTTTCATTAGGCTTGCAATGTTCCCTACAACATTAAAGATACAACCTGTTTTTAAGCTTTGTTGTAAATGTACTGTATAAAATAATTAAAAAGCAAAGCTATATTAAAGCTGTGGTATTTTGAAGCAGTCTTACCGACTCTGGATTTTTTTATAGACTCAATGTTGTGTGTATTCAAATTTACTGAACAGTGACACAAGCTGTCTTTGCTTACCACTAGATTGTTGTTTGAGAGCGTGCTGTTCATTAGGAGGTCAAGAGTTGCTGGATCCAAATCCATGTACTGCTGCACGTCCAGAACAAAAGCTGTTTTATTCTTCAGAATCTCACCAAATGTCATCACTCCTGTGAAAAAATGTCAAGTGAAAACAGATCAATTATTGCCAGTTGATTCCTTCTGTTTCTGTATATTTTTCTAAGAGTTAAAATTACAAATAGATTTTGAAAGTTACAAATTGTTCATTAAAATTTATTTTACATTATTTGATTTGCCTCTAAAATATGCTTATCTATAAACAATGAATCTAAAATACTCAAAGGCCCAGAATGTCACGCACACATTTATATGGTGATTTTATTGAATGTCTTTAAGCCCATTTTACTAACAATCACATGCAATTTGAGAAATATGCAGCTTGAGGATCTTGCCCAAAGACCCTTTGACAGACTGGGGAAGCCAGGGGTTGAACTCCAACTATTTCTGACTGGCAGACAACCGACTCTACATCCAGAGGAACACAGGCACTGTCTAATCAATGCAGGAGCCTCACAATTCCTCGTAGATGTTTTTAAATAATTTGAAAAAAACATGTTTAAAAATATAGACCTGGTTTCAAGCCAGTCACACTCAGTGAGATGGTGGGTTTGATGTTTACACGAGCAACAAATACGAACAGTGGAAAAATTGGTCAACGGAAAGACAAAGTGGTGGCATCAGATGGAAATGAGCGAAGGGTGAGCTAAAATTAGTATTTTGTTTAATATCTACAACAAGGAAGAAACAAATAATAATACATGACTAAAAGTTTACATTTTTAATTCTGACAGTTCGAAATATACTTCTCGGTCACAATACGCCTAATTTAGGACAAAATGTATATATAATTTTACTTAGAAACTTTCCTTCTTCCATATAAAAAATTTTAAGGTGCAAAATTCTTAAACTATTGCAACATAAAGAAATATCTCACTTGAGGAAGTGCCGTTAATGTTGAGAGAGCTCACGCTGCTGATGTTAAAGCCCAGATTTTGGCTCAGCACACTAGACCTGTTATCACAAACAGAAAACAGACAAACCCAATTTGAGCAATAAATGAAAATATACAAATATATATATATAAATGTAATTTTCCAGACCTCAATACTATCCAAACAGAGCTTGGACAATTCAGTGATACAACGTATTTTGGAAATTAAATGGTAGATAAACCACTAGTCAATTGCAAAAGCAGCTTTCTTTGAAGAAAGTGCTACTCTCTGCTAGGAAAACCGTTGAAATAAAAACTTAGAAGTATGATGACATCTTTGTACCAGTCTGTGTGGACATTGTAGCTCCTGGGGTCCCCAATTACAGTTTGATAGAAGATATCAACCAGAGATGTTGTGTTCATCACCAGACCCTCAATTATGACCTCTAGGCTGGGCAAGAAAGTGTGACAAAGCTGACCGGACTCTATGTTGAGGCTCTGCATCAGGAGGTGTACAGTCTCTGTATCCTCTAACAAACACACCTGTAAGAAATCAGTCACATTATGAAGTGCAATGACGAGTTTGATTTTCATGTCTGTTTAAACCCTTTAGTATGATTATTTTCATGTTTGCTTGAAAAAAAAAAAAACTCCCTCTGCTTTACTGCAACTTCTGCATACGTGTACATTTCACACTTTGGAGAGGCAAGTGTGAAATGTACATGGTGGACAGGCGTGTCTATTACCCGTTTTGCTGTGATATTCATTTGAGATAGCTTCACTATTAGCCTTAAAAAAACAGGGCTTGTTCAAAGTGTTTCAGTGCTATTTTTGTGGAATACTGATGTCAATGCTGTGGCTTCTTATTAAACTCAGCAGTTTAATAAGTTTGCACAGGTCTCTCTGGGAAGGTAGGCTTCAGCTAAATAAAGAATCAAATTAAAAACTATATTTCCATAGGTATATACAGCGCAAGTGAGACTATATGTGTGAGGTCTGCAATAACAAAAGGATATACATTTTAAGTAGTTCTAATTAAATCATCTGTTAGTAAAATATATAAAAACCCACACAGTGTTTTCCATGGAAACACACTGCTTCCACCTCATCTTCGGGATGTAACAGCATGTATAATTATGACTTACCTCATAATTACCTTTTAGTTAGTGTAATTAGGATTCTCAACCAGGTTTTGAATTACAAGCTATCACATAACCAGGGTTAGCTAATGGAACGTGCAGCAGGAACAAATTTGGCATGCCAAGTTTTCCAAGCAAATAAAAATTATTAATTGGTAGCACACAATGCAACCTATTATATTCAAGTATTTTCCACAATGTAAAAGGAATAAAACCCTGGGAATCTCAAGTATAGTAACAACTTTTTAATCGTGTTACCAATTTCTCATATACGATCTTAATCTCTAAATTATAAGAAAGAACCTAGACACTTGTTTTGCTTTTTGAAGCAGCGAGCATCTGTAATTTTCAGTTGTGAGTTATTATTTTACATTTTGTTTTAATGATAAATGTGTGCAATCAGAGTAATTAAGTCACAAACCAGGTATCTCAGGAGGTTTAGATTTTCTTTAAACTGTGGGTCTGTTGGGAGGGTCTGGAAAAGCTGACTAGCTGTTTTGATGATCTGCTGCACGAGCATCAGGTTCTCTGTGAACAGTGAGTGAGAGAGAGAAAGCGAGAAAGGGAAGGGGAAAATGAAAGTGAGAGGGATGCTATTAGAGTTTGTAGTCTTAGGGAGTAAGGTCTGTAAGGTGACAGAATAACATGACATCCCACTGGGCTTCATTACAACTTGCACCATTACGGGGCATCGTCATCAGGCAGCAAGCAGCAAATGATGTGCTTAAAGTGAAACCCTGTACTAGACTGATGGGGCCAGAAGGGCCAGCAGTACTAGATGCTGTCGTGCATTAAAACACATCTGACAAGCCCTAAGAAAGGCACCACCTCAGGCAGCAAGATATGATGACAGAATATTTAATTAGTCCAAAATTAGACAATGTTGATGTTTAATCTCAGGCTGCTAAACATCTACAGGCCTTTGCAATTACAACAGTGCACTGTGTGTGAGTGCATCTGTGTGTGTGTGTGTGTGTATGAGTAAATATGAGTAGGGCTGCAGAGAAGTGAAGCTGCTGCTGCTTACAAAGTGATTCTATGCACTAAAAACATTATCACACAAGCACAGATGCAAATTAAAAGGAGGTCATAGATGTCCACTTGTGCGAGTGCGAGGGGAGACGTTTAGCGAGGGCGGACAGGATAAGTGATTGAATTCTACTTTGCTAATGAGATTTAAAAAGGTGCTGAGTGGCTTTCTGCTGGAGAATGGCCATATGGCCTTGGGCTCTTTGGGAGCTCAAGCTAAGCTGGTGTGAAGTCTTATTCCTCATATCTCCAGAATTAATTTTGCAATACTTTAATCATGTATACAATAGCAACAGCATTGGCAAAATATATTCTCGTCTTGCTGTGGTCTCGCAAAAGCTATAAAAGCTGAAGAAAACTGAACTTGGTAAAAGAGCTTTTGTCCATTTAGCACCCTCGGCCTGGAACAAACTGCAGAAGGAATGGAAAATGACTGAATTCATTTCATTAAGTGATTTTAAATCTAAACTACGAATCCTTGAGGCCAAGTCCATAACATGCAACTGTTTCAATTAGATTGATTGTCATTTTAACTGACTTTTTATTTTATTTGAATTTTATTGAATTTTATTTTTATTTTATTTGTATTCTTTCACTTATTGTTGCATGTGTGTTGTTGCTGCCTGTGTTTGAGTAATTTCTGTAACTGTGAGACATCTGCTGCTGCCTATCTTGGCCAGGTCTCCCTTGAAAAAGAGGTTTTTAATCTCAATGGGATCTTCCTGGTTAAATAAAGGTTAATAAATAAATAAATAAAAAGGGTGGCATTGCTCTAAATAGCAGATTGTTGCTTATATGTACATACCTTCCCAGCAGGTATGTAAATACAAGCTGAAGCATCAGCGTGAGCTTGACAGCATGGCAACAATTAGACTTAGCATGGATAAAAGGAGATTCACTCTGGAGTCAGAATTGTAAAGTCACTTTAGTTTAACTAATAAATGTGCATTTCTCATCATAATGCTCCTCTTGGACAAAGAAGACTGTAAATGTCCAGATTGGGTCAAAAAGAACTGAGCCCTTGAGTTACCTTGAGATTCATTGGCTAGTGCTCTGGTGAAACTTTTAATCACAGCGGAGTATGGTAAGGCATCGGGAAGCATATCCACCACATTCTTGAGGAGATCCATTGACGACCTACAGGAAATAGGAAGGACTGTTTGTTAAACAGAGGCTTTTAAAATAGTTGACTATAAGGCAAACAAACTAAATTGAAAGTTTCTAGAAGCTAGAACAAATATAGATCTCACCATACATAGTGCACAAGATACATTCTTTTTTGTCACACCTTAAGCTGTAATGAAGGACATAAAAATAACACTTACTTTTCAAAGACGTCAGGGAGAGTGAGGAAGGAGAGTACCCCAAGTGCAGCATCAATGGTCTCTTCTCGAGAGGCATTCAAGCCCCACTGCATGCCACTTGTAGCTCCCTTCATCACAACGCTCAAATCGGGATTGGCAAAGAACACATGGGCTGTTTCCATAATTTCTGGTGTTGTAGGAGGGACAGCCAGAGCTTTGAACATGGTTGGGTAGTCAATGTAGAACAGGTCTATGAAGTCATTCATCGGGTCTGTTGTCATCATTAATGAGGCATCACGTCTGCGTCTGACCAAATGTGTGTGGTAACCGTCTGTCATTTCTGAGTCACTCAAATGTTGGACCATTGGGTCTGGAACATTACCGGTGCTTACCAACTGCCTAAACATAGCAATAACGTTTCCTACTAAGTCTTCCAGGAGCTCTACCGTTGCTTGCATGTCTGTGTTCATCTTGGCCAGGGCAGACAAGACAGGCCTTACGATGTCATAGGATCTGAACAGAGCCTCACTCAGCAGGTCTAGCCCAGATGCTTCGGTGGAGTGTAACCACATAGACAACTCGGCCACCTTCTCTGCTATCAATTTTGTGTCATTGGATCTCAAAAATTCCTCCAAGACTTGGTAAATCATAGGATCATCACCAAATACCTTAATGTTAATCATCAGTCTGATAACTTCTGTTGTCAAGTCGTAAAGAGATGCAGTTGTGTTCCCTGCTGGGATGGAGAAGATATCATAAGAGGAGATGTTTGCAGAGGAAAGGAAGCGCATTGCTGCTTCTTTGAGGAGCTCCTCGGCTGATGTGCTCTGTTGAAGTAGTTGATAGTTGTCCAGGATGTAGCCTGTAGCGTTCACAAGAGCTTCCATGTAGGGCTGCAAGGCGGGGGCCACATTATGCAATTCATCTGAGAGCATTTTGATGGAAGACAAACTGTAGAATAAAGAATTTGGCTGAATGTCAGGTTAAGCAGCACAGTACATCAAACATGGTCTATGTGACTGTGACTCTGTAAGCTGTCTCATGTAAAAAATATAAACATGAGTTCAAAATCTGGAGATTATTGGAAAGCCAAAATACTCACTGAATATAATGAAACGGATTTTTGAATTGGTCTTTTCAATACTATGATTAGATATAACATTCAGATTTAGAAAGAAGACATATTTCCTCTTCATCAGCCTTTTCCCATTTCATCTTTGATGAAAAAGACTGTAGAGTGTTTCCACTGTGATCACTGATCTATGACTTATGTAGTAAGACCTGACTGATTCCCTGCGATATGCAAAATGTGATCCTTATCACCACGCTGGTCTCATTATAGCAGCTGGCATATAAATGGAAATCAATTTTAAGAGGATGTCTCGGCTAGCTGAATTGTAGTTAAGCCGCTATCTGTGCAAGCCTGCCAGTTTTCAGGCAGGCTTGCATTAAATTAATCAAGTTCAATGCAAATGTGATCACTTCACATCCTTGTGTAATTACGTATGAATCAAATTGGTTTGACTGGAGCATCGTGGATAATGCTGTTATACCAAATGGAGTGGCAAGTTCATGGTGAGTTCATGTATACTATAGGTGAGTCATTTTCTGTGGTTCTTTATAAAAATTAAATTGACTGTTAACAGAATTTAGTGGGAATGTAAAGAACATTTCCACATTCAGATACCATGTTCAGGGGGTTTCTAACGTGGCTGTACGACATTTTGTTATGATTGTATCTTGCGATTGTGATCTACTGAAAGCTTGGATTACTCTTAAAACTATGACACGATTCTCATTCCTCATACTTGCTGTGGTCATAAAAACAGTTTGCTCCTCAAGTAAGTTTTGAAAGTCTAAATGCAGCTAGATGTGATGTCTCATCAACAGTCACTTAGTGATTCGATGGATTGACCATTTTGACCATAAAAAACATTTCCTCTAAAACATAGCAAACCATGGTCACTGCACATAGCAGTGAAATTATCTGACTGTAGCTCACCTGTTTTGCAACTGCATGTCTTGGAGCTGGTTTTGCCAGTAAAGCTGTTCCTCAGGACTCATAGACTGCTCTACCAGCATTGAGATGTGGTTGGAGAAATTCATGACAAACTGATTTATCACAATTACGTTGTTAATGTTGACTTGGTAGAGTGACTTTACAGTTTCTACAATCCTAGCAGCTGTGTCGCTCACATTGGTTGGTCCCATCATCTGCTTTAAAGACAACATAGAGCAGAGAGGGACCATTAGCAATCAACAACTTTCTCCGTGCGTCAACACTGACCCCAAGTGGTAAAACTGTTAATTGTACTTGCAAGTGTGAATGCGGTATATATTTTACTATCAAGTGAAATTAAGTAGTACTTAATTTGACATTTTTACACTTACACTCATGTTCATTTGGGAGTAGAGATTCTGTGCGGAAGCATAGGCCTCCAAAACAGGCTTCAGGCTGATGTTGCACCACACAGCCATGGTGTTAGGGCTTAACCCTGCAGCCTCACTGACTGTCTCCCACACTTTGAGAACTTCACTGCACTCCAAGGTGCCATTAGCCTATAACAAAACAAAAACATGTGTCACGTGTTTCATAAGCACTGGAAAAAACCTGTTCAGTTACTAAGACGAAGAAATGAGGAAAAGGTCAGAAGTCTCACACAGATATTTTCACTTTTAATAGACTGGTACACACCCACAAGCAAGCTGCTCTTTAAAAAAAAATGTATTTACAAAGCAGCAACTGTTTCTGTCACGTCAAAAGTCTATTACAGGGATTAATGTTAAGGTAGGCTATAATAACAAATCTAACAGTAGCATTTTCAGGAATTAACATGATATGAATACATAAATATGCACTGATGCCAGGAAAGCATTAACAACACACCAATACTTGTTTCTGTACAGTCAATAAGTCAGCAGCAGATGTGCTTAATATAATCTTGTGATTTTATGGTTTGTAATTTATGTCAATTTGTGAGCTTTTGAGATGTTACCTATGGATAAAGGTATCCTCTCTCCTTGTTAGCTGTTTTCAAGTTACATTAAGTTAAACTACCCCTTTAGCTTATTTTAGTCTACTAATTTAAGTAAGCTTACAGAGCTGCTAGAAATGCTATATCAACATATTAACTCAATAGATATTTAAGTGATATCAGTATATACATACAGCTTTCAAAAGGCAAGTCATTACTGCCACACCAGTTTAAGAGAGCAGCACATTGCAAACAAGCGCAACAGTAGTTGTCCTGCAATGAATCAAGTTATGTGTTTCAAATATCTCTCAGTCAAGGCTGAAAAAACATTTTAAAAAAGACCAATTCTGATACAGGTATCTTGGATTAGGCAAAATATGTTGATATTATCAACTGGCCAGTATATACTATAAGACTTAGAAGTCGAGTTTGGGGGTCATACGCTGACAAGTTGTTATTGTGTGTGTTATTTTGTGGTTCAGCAAGACTATATAATGCCTACCTGGCATAAATAACAAAAGAAAAAATATCAAAGCTTATATATAGTCAACAACTCTACCCTGATGTTAGCCATAGCTAAATGTTTTCTGCGTCATCGCATCAGAATCTTGTCTGTCTACATCTGTCTAACTCTGACGAAAGTTAAATAACTCAACAAATTCTGATGCAGAGAAGCGGAACAGAGAAGAAGCGAGAGAGAGAGAAAAACCTCACAGCCTCACTGTTTTAACTTCTGTCAAGGATGAAGGAAGGAAGACAGACATTGCTGTGTGCAATTACGCACACACATACACATGCAAACATTTCCATAAATGAGATACCGGCAGATGACTAGGGAGACACTTGCACGAATGATACAGCAAGTCTAAAAAGCATTCTTTCAAGAACACTGACCTGCTGAGCCGCCCGCACTGTGCTTTCAATGGCAACCTGAAATTTTTCCAGGACTTCAGAAAAATTGTAATGAGTGTTGTTCAAAGACTGTGCAGCTTCTCTCATCAGGTTCAGGATGGGAATTTGAAGGCTTTGTATCATCACTGAAAAGAAGAAGACAAAATGGCTTGACCCACAAGTTTTGAAAAAACAAAACAAAACAGCAGCAATACAGCACATTAGTAAAAGTGGCAGACATATCAGGAAATGACTATCTCTTACTTGGCATGTGCTGCATTAGTCATAAGTTGTGTCTAAAGAACAAGTAAATAAAAGTAAAGCTGGCACTATATGTTCTTCCTTAACATTCTCACCATTTCCAGCTTGGATGTTCTCCACTAAAGTTCCAACCATTTTTTCAAACTGTGGGATAACAGACATTAAATTGTCCAATAACTCTGTTCCTTCAAGGGTGGACAACAGGGTTCCCAGCATCTGTTCAAGCCTGTAACAAATTAGTAACATATTAGGTATGGTTTAGGGTAATCACAGAACAGAGCGGCAGTCTTTACTGTGAAGCAAGTTACAATTACTGTCAAATTATCGTGGGCATCAGGGTAATTTGGGGCTTTTAATGATTTCTTTGAACTGTTACATATATAAACAAGTGCAGATTCAAAGATCAATCTGGAAACCCCCAATACTCAAGGCTGCCATGAACTGGAAACCACATCACTATCCACAGTGAAGCCAGATTTATATTGCCATGGACTGACACATCTTGAAATCTGTTGCTGCCCAAATGAAAAAGTCAAATGCCTTCTAAAGAAATGTTTTATGGTCACACAAGCTATTTGGACACCCCAACATTAAATGGGTTTGGAGTAGTAAAAGAAAGGTTTTCTAACCTAAGAAATCTTTATCAGCTTTCAAGCATATTGGTGATAGGATCATGGGGGTTTTGCTACTGATACATTAAACAAAACAGATGGAATAATGAAGAAGGAGGACTACCTTCAAAATCTTTGATGCTCCAAAAGTTGAATGATGCCAAACAAAAAAATTGTTTTTGGAATGAATAAAACAGGATAACATTAGGCTGCTGCCATCAATTTGAATGAACTCTGCCAATTCTGCCAAGATAGGTGGTTAAATATCCAGCCAGAATTATGACCAGAAGCTTATTGATTGCTACTAAAATTTGGTTGAGGTGCAACTTCCCAAGGCACATTTAACAAAAATATTACTGGGGTTAAATGGACAATAGAAATAAATATATATTTATTCAATCTTGTGCACCCAATTCCTGTTTTTCAAAGTTAATCAAAGATTCTTATCAAAAGGATAAGAATGTACACAGTACAATCGTTACACTCTGGAAAAACAACAGTTCAAAGAAATTATTAAAAGCCATGAAAGTGCCATGAAATTTATGCCCATGATGAGTGTATGTAAACTGTAAAACAAAATTACTTCCTACACACATCAGGTATGCAATTTAATATCAAACTGCTGTATAACAACAAGCCATTTGGATTGTTACCATTACACTGATAATTACACTTACTTGTTCCATGTGTCTTGGTCTGCATTCCCAGTTAATATGGTCTCCAGGACTGGAACAAGTTGAGTAAAAGCCTCCAGGGATGGAGCAGTCATATGTGAGCCAGTGCCTTCCGCAACCAGTGGCCAAAACATGCTCACAAGTTTGCCCAACTAATAATAAAAAGTGTCAACAATAAGTGTGCAGTCCCGTGAGATGTTTTTATTATTAATAAAATTATTATTAATTAAATGTCATTTTTAAATTGAACACTTTTAGATGTTATGTTTTCAATATATAAATGTACGTTAAACTAATTTTACCGGACATATAATAAAATAAAAATAAAAGTGCAGACATTTTACCTGCTGAATGATTTGTTGTGCTGATGCATTTTCAAAGCCTGCCCAGAGGTTCATGTTACCTGAAATCATTAAAAAAAAAATGTGCTCACACATCAGGCCTCGTGGATGTGGAACTGCAAGCAGAACGACCAACTCTTACAACATATATCAGAAGCATTGTGGTACTTTGATCTACTCTTGTTCTTAGGCTTTTTGGCATAAATGCCGGAATGATGAAGTGCACAATATGACCTCCACTCAATCAGATTTCATCAGGATTTAACATGCAGTCCACCTACAGTGGTATTAAGAAGCTGACTTGCCTTGGCCATACTCCAAGATAACCTGAGTGATGTTAATGAGGGCAGAAATGTAGGGCTGGACTGGGGATTGCTGTGACAGGAGGCTCTGCAGCGTCTTCATTTCATTGAAAATTCTTAGGAAACAAAGCAAATCAAGATTTCAGATCTTAACAAGTCTTATCAAATGTTCTTTGTGTTCTCTAATGATTGCATAGAATAGAACTGCATGCATGCAATTATTCTGTTAATTTATTTATTTTTATCTCAGAGCATTAATAAGGATTAGAAGTACATGTAAAATCCCTAGTACCTGAAATAACCTTTTTATTTGACAAAAATAAAAATAAAATATAAGAGAGAACTTTTGGACAAGATCTAAACTACAATTAGACCTATAAATTTTCCTTAGAAAAATTAAACATCAGATTTGTTAAATTTCACAGAGAACTGCAATAGGTTGAAAGCAGAGTATTACTACAGACTACTTTTGTAGAGTAAAAATAGACTAAAACATCTGTTGCAGCTAAAAATATATTAAGAACTTTAATTTGAAGCAATTTTGGGTGCTGGAAAAGCAAAGTGATACTTACTGCACTTGTTTATTTTTTATAGTAAATCAAAAGCATGCTTTTAGTTCATCTAATGCATAGGTGTCAAACTCTGGCCCGCGGGCCAAATTTGGCCCGCAGCCTAATTACATTTGGCCCGCGAAGCCATACCAAATTATTATTAGAGCTGGCCTACTGGTATTATACAGCTAATATATATATTGTTTAGTATTAAGCTTTGCTTGTCCCATATTCAGTTTTCCAGCAAAACTTATTTAAGTCCATAAGAAAAGATTCCTTCTTATATCTGGAGGAAGTTTTTTTTTCAATAAATATTAACGTTAGCCCGCAACTTTGTTCCAGTCTTGAATTTTGGCCCACTGTGTATTTGAGTTTGACACCCCTGATCTAATGCTTTATTACATTTAATACATCATATATTAGTTTTTGTGAGGCGTTATTTTAAAGCAATCCATATTCTTAAAGCTATTTTGAAATGATTCATATTTGTTAAAGAGTACTCATTCGAGCCCCTTCTGTTACAAAATTATGGTAATTGTGTACAGTAAAGTAGCGAAACTCACATCTGATTCAGGCTGTCTTGTCCATTGGCTTCAGAGATGGTCTCAAAATATGTTTTTACAAACTTGAGTGAGCCAAGCATGTATTCTGCAACCATTTCTGGTACAGTTTGTTGGATGATTCTCTCAACTTTCTCCAGGATGACGATGGAGATGTTTTTAGCTGAAGCGAAGCTCATGTTTCGTTGGACAATGAGATTTACTGACTCTTGGACAATTTCCAGAAAATCTTGCTGTGACAGTGGGATAACAGTAATGTTTGGGATCTGTATAACATGTTGCACTACTTCTACAATGGCAGCTATGAAGCTTTCATCCTGTAGGCCTTGTTGCTCTGCCACCATCACAGCTTTGCTTAGAGACTCTGTGATATTGTTTATTATGGAAAGGTAGGCCAGCTGATCATCACTGAGAAAATTTTCCACTGTCTGCAGGATGTATTGGAGATCTGTCACAGGGGTGGCAATGGTGGAGTTTTTCCATTGGATCATACTGCTAAGGAGCAATGCGACATCGGGCTCTGTCATCCACTTCTCAATGAGACCAAGGTACTGCTTAATTTGGAGCGCCATGGAATGCAGAATGGTTGCATCGAAGTGCTGTTCAGAGCCTTCAGTGTTATTCCATGACTCAAGGTTGACCTCTATTAAGTCCAACAGATGCTGAAGAATCTCAATTGCTGTCTGGCCAGTTTCAGTCACAACGGTGCCATCTATTGGGCCTTGGAGGCTGTTTATTAGGAACTGGACCTTGTCACTAACAAACAAAGAGAAATTTGTCTGTGCTAGCTGTAATGCCACTTGCATTTGTGTGATGGAAAAGAAAGGATGAAGGAGCTCTGCGGTTGCACTATCGCTGGTGATGTTTTCCAGCCGTTTCAAGTACCATTCTATAAGCTTTAGATATACTGTCTGGACTTGCACAGGGTCCGTCATTTGGGAGGTGTTTACTGGCTGCATGTCGGCAATCAACTGTATCAGACCCTCTACCACTTCTATTTCATTCATGATCTCTGGAGTGTTTAGGTGGCTCTGGTCTAGGCTCATCTTGATATTAGTTAGGGTGAGATTCAAGCTGTCTACAAGAACCATGTTAGGACCGGAGTTGAAGTTAACTTGGGTGAAGTCATTGATAGTCTTATTGACAATTACAGGGATGAGGGAGAGGATGTCTGTGTTGTTATGGAGAGAAGGTACCTGTGTCAGAAAGCTGCTGAACATATCTATGAGTCCCGTAACACACTTGGTTGTTACCATGATGTCATTCTGGGGTTCAAAACAGCTCTCAACATTTGCAATCCCGATTATATTTGACATGAGTTTATTTATGTTGGAAGCTCCAGCTAGCTCGGCAATAGCATTTAGGTCCTCAATGGTTAGGTTTGTCTGTGTAAGGGCATTCTGGACATCGGACACGGTAACATTTGGTGTATTCACGACCACTTTGATGAATTGGAGGGTCTGCTTGAATGTTTCCAGAGCGGCAGTATCATTTGGTGACAGGAGCAATGAGAAAACCAACGAAGCTATGTTTTCATATTCTTTATCCCCCAAACCAAATGGACCAATTTTGATGGTGACAGTCCCATTGGCTGTGAACATCATGTCTAATATCTGATCCAGAAATTTAGAGATTTCTGAAAATCCAGCCAGACAGTCCTCGCCTGCTGCGCATTTGGTTATATTACTCTGCAGAGCCTTGAAATCCTGAAGAAACTGAGCAGCATCACTTTGGATTTCCTTTGGCAGGAATGCTACAAATTTCTGGATAACAATGTCCTGGGCAGCATCTGGTCCAGCCTGAGTGAGGTTCTGCAGGCTCTCAGGTGTGAGGAGGTTGAGAAAGTCCATGGAAAGCAAGTGGAGGTCAGTGACTTGAGCTGTGCTGTACTGGCCATTTGGTAACACGACATGTTCAATTTTTCGTAGCCTATAGAGGGAAACCACAAACTCTTGAATCTGACGGACGTACCCAAGAATGATCTCAGTTGGGTCACCATTTGGAGAGTCCATCACTGTCTTGAACTGCTCCACAGCACTGATGATGGCTTTTACAAAACCCACTGAGGTCTGGTTGGTGAAAGGCTCAATTGCTTTTATGAGACTGTCCACTTCATCAGAATGGAAGTAATCAGAATAGGTAAGCAGAGTGTGTCCCATGATGTTTGGGAGATACAATGTGAGGTTACCCTCCAAAGAGAGGAACTCCCTTATCAGCTTTTCCAGTTCAGGCAAGGTTGGGTCTGTTTCATTGAAGGTAAAAATATGCTGGTTTAACCTGCCAAGTTTGGAGGCTACAGCAAGGATTGTGGAGGCATTAAGCGGAGACTCTTGGCTGAGCAGAGGAACAAGTGATGACAAACCCGTGGACTCTAACAGGGCATGAATGTTTAGAGTCATGGTAGCTGGGTTAGTGATGTTTTGATTGGGAAGCTTGGAGATTGTACTGAGGAATTCATCCAGGTTATACATCAGATTAATCAGGTAATCAGAGAGGGCATCACCTCCTTTGATTTCCTGTTTCAAATATACAGCTGTCTCATTTGTATATATTTCACCATACACATGTTGCAGTAGATTCACAGATCCTTTGAGCCAGCTACAGAGAAACAGAAGAGTAAAACAGAACATGCCAACTTTATAAAGTCCTGAAAGCAATGCATGTGTAACATTAAAAATAACAGAGAGAATTGAGCGTTTCTATTTAACTGTAATACGAAATGTTGTTGTCACTACAAAAAACATGGTAATCAAACTAAAGTGCTGACAAACATGTTATGCTAGCACGCATTAAGAAAACATTTTTTGTAGGCTACTAGTTACAAAAAGGCAGTGCGACAGCAATTCCTGTTGGCTTGTTAAACAGGCAGCTCACTGTAGCTACTTATTTAACAAACATACGGTAACAGAACAGCGTAAATCTCTTTATCTACACTGATTATTATGTTTTTAAAAAGCAGAAGACATGCTTCAATTCTAAAGCATAAAATTTCCATGTATATTTCAATCAACACTAAAAAATCTTTGTCACTTACTTCACAAGGGCATCACTTGGTGACATCAGAGCCTGAGTCATTGCTTGAACAAAGTGTGGCCAGTTGAAACCAGTGTCACAATGAAGGGCTAAGTTCTTGTTCAAAGAACCTACAAAGCAACACATGCTAGGAATTAGCTGCATTGACTGGAACAAACCGGATTAACAGGCTTTTACACGTATACTAAATAAATATATTTTGTAACTGAGCTCCTTTGATTTGTAGAATTATAATAAAATACAACTTTAATCCTTTCTTTTGTTGAACACAGTTTAGTAGTCACATATTGTCTAAAAATATGTCTGTGAAGGTTCTCAGTCATCCAGGTCATCGTAGTCAAAGGAGCTTGCAAAGAAAAGCGTCTGGACTTCTTTAAGTTGCTTGAAGACGTTTCACCTCTCATCTGAGAAGCTTCTTCACTTTGAACTGAAGAAGCTTCAGTTCAAGCTTCTTCAGTATTTAGATATATTTGTATGATATTTGTATATTGTTAGTTTTCAGTTCAGTTCAGTTCAGTTCAGAGAAGAGAAGAGAAGAGAAGAGAAGAGAAGAGAAGAGAAGAGAAGAGAAGAGAAGAGAAGAGAAGAGAAGAGAAGAGAAGAGGAACTCACAGTTTGCTGGCTGAGTGGTGACATCAGGGTGGTAGTTCAAAATCCAGTAAGCAATGTGGAAGTAGTCCTTTACCGGTGGCCACTGATCACTATTTTCAATTCTTTCACCAAGACTGATCATAAACCACACAAGACTATAAGCAAAGAAAAATCACAACATGTCTGAGTCATTAAAGTAATAACACACACCTTGTAAAGCATTGTGCACATTATCTGAAATCTGTTTTCTTCTATTACATTTACTAAAGTGGGAAAATCTGCACAGTCTTATCAAACTTAAATCTAGTTACCAAAAGAACCCCCGTATGTTAGGCCTGTTTCTTATGTGCTAAGTTTGTTATGCTATGTTGTTATCCAAGTAGAAAATGAACACTTTGTCAAGACCTGTTTTGAAGAGCTCCAGAAACAAACTGGGTGTTGTTGTCGGGTATCCAGTTCATCCAGTATTCTTCATCCAGCTTTTCTGTCATTTCGGTCAAAATCTCAGCAAACTCCAAGCTCTCCTCATACAGCTCGTGCCACTCAGACAGAATCATGGGAAGTGTTATGTTGAAATCTGCTTCGCCTGTTAGGATGGAGTACAGATCTTGTCCCTGGGGATTATAATATGAACAATATAAGAAATTGTTTCTTTAAACAGTTAAAGCAAAATAAATTAATAAATCCTTAAAAAAAACATATTTATACTTTTTAATTTATAGGATTAAGCCTTCCTTGTTAAGAATCTGTTGCTTTTCACTTGAGTAAGTTTATTTTTTATAATGTAGTAAAAAATTATTACATAATATAGCATTTTTTTAGACCACAAGTTGCACATAAAATATATTTTTACCTTTTTAATCAAGTCCTCCCAGTCCATCAGCAAAGCTTGTTGCAGATTCCCGTTGTTGGGGCAGATCAGTGCTGTCCATACTTCAGTTTTTATGCTATTGATGGATAACAGCCAGTCCAAGGAAGCCAGAACTTCTTCACATTTTACATCCTCAGTCGACATCACCTGGTAAAACAGAACAACACATCATCTGATTTACTGCGGAAGCCTTGAGGGAGATACTTAATGTATGAAGTGACAATAAAAAGCTCAACTGACAGCGGAGATCACATGTGTAAGATGCCAGATTTTGACACAGAACCTGTTCACAGGCTAAAAGTTAAGGTCAGTCAACATAAATCCTACATACCTTCATAACTACTTCCATCACACTGTTGAGGACACGGTCCATCAAAGCGCGTGACTCGGACTGGTTTGTCAGCAACGTATGATAAATCATTTGAAGGTCATTAGCATCTTCCAGGACATTTTCTAGAATGTCTGCAAGACAGAAACAAACCAAACTCAACTTAGTGAGAAAATTGGTTTTTGGATTAGGCCATAAAATCAGTAACTTTTCCTAGTTTAGACACTTTGTTAAGTTACAAAAGACACACATATCACTTCAGTACAAGTGTTGTTTTGTCCAGTTTTGCTTGTTTTGTTGTTTTGTGTGTGTGTGTACTTTCCCACAGGCTAACTAATCTTATTGGGTTCAACATTTCATCTTTCATCAGTCCCATGAGAAAGGGTGTGAACTTTTTCCATTCATGTCTTTGGTATGTATTGTGTAACGCAACTGATGATAAAGCAAAATGTCCGCTGAGTGCACAAGCTTCTCTATTTCTCAAATGCTGCTCTCTTTATAAACCTGACATTCTTACAGCCCATGTCTTTTATTTTTATTTTAGTTTATGTTTCCCTGTTGGATGTATAAGAATCACCAATAATGATTGGAAAGCCATTTTAATAGTGCTGGAAATAAAAGTGAAACATTCACCGTAATGTTAATTTTCAAATAAATGCTCTCACAGGTGAGACCTCACTATGGACATGATGCTTTGTTGTCATACCTTTTAGCATGTCAATGGTCTCTGACGCTAGCTTCATGGACTGATAACCAGTTCTGAGGATGCCCTGGACAACCGTATTCACCTCAGGCACATTTTGTACAAGCTCCAATGCTGCCTGACCGATGTTCAGAAACCTAACAAAGCAAATGATAAGACTCAGCTTAAAGCACAAGACATCAAAATTACAAGAATCACAGGAGAACTAGCAGAACAAATAAGTAATACGAAAGTTTTATCAGCTTCAGATCAAAGGTAAGAAGAACAGTCATTTTAGCTTCAATTGATTTTCTACTAGTATTATTTAAATTGGAGAAAACACTGTACTCACAGCTCTTCCTCTGCGTTTTGTGGTTCTGTATCTGAGCTGCGCCTGGTCCTTGTGATGTTGGAGGCTTCAGATTCTCCTGAAGAGAAATATCCAGTCAGATTGTAGACCAGTCCTCTGGCAAAGAGCACGTCATGTTTAGCAACCTCCTTAATCCAGGCCAGGAAAACCTGGGAACGAAACATGAATCTCATCAAAACATCAATATTGTAAAGCCACTGCCAACTGAATACCGTTGAGGTTTCTGTGCAGGTGTGGACTGGAAGATGTGGTTGCTTCTTACTATCACGAAAGCATTTCGAATGTCATCAAATAATTATTTGGCATGCTCTTAATCGTAAGTCGCATTGGGAAAGCAAGTTGGGAGCATATGGAACAATTTTAAAAAACAATCAAAACAATGGAAAAGGAATTAAAAGAAAATTTTATTTCTTATATATGTGATTCTCTCTGTTAATGCTAATAACATTAGCCTACCTGTCTTGCCACCTTTTCTGTGCTGATCATGCTTAGAACCTTGTCCACAATTCCTGAGCTGCATGCTGTTGCTGACCACAAGATGTTGCTGCTGTTATCACACAGATAAGAACGCACCAGATCTTTGTCCAACATCAGGCCGAAAGCCTACAATGGTCATGGAGAGATGATAGTGTTAACCAAAAAAGTAAATATATATGTTAGCTTTAAGTGGGTTCTTTAACTGGAATATGCTTTAGACAATTTTAACTTAGCTAATGTTAGGCAGTATCCTTAATAGTTGCATATTCTGTCTATAGTATAGTCTGATAGAGAGTAATATCACTTTAAGGAGCAAAAACAAATACAGTCACTATATTACTTATCAAAATGTTTATTTGCTCTACATGCAAATTTTATGTCTCTGTTTTCCCTCATTTGAATCTTGTTTTCTAATTCCCATTGTGAAATTCAGTTTCCAGGAAATGTTTTGTGAGCACTTTGGAACAACCAGACTTTCAGCTAAAAATAAAGCCAGAAATTCAAATTACTAAGAGAAAAACAGTTGTACTTCATATGTGTTTGTAAAAGTGAGTGGACAACTACTCCCTGCAAGCTACTTAACTGTGTTAAAATATTTTGTTGTTGGTTTAAATATGTGGTTTGAATAAATGACTTTCCTGAACTTGGATTTGTACCATTGCTCTGACATTCTCACGTAAAATCTCTTCATATGAGTTACCACTGTTCAGTAAAGACAAGAAAGTAAAAGTTTAACAGGATGTGTCTGTGTAAATGTGTAAATGAATCGTACACAACCCTCACAACCCTCTTTGTGGAACTGTTGTTGTTGCATAAATAACTTCCTTATTAGAATTAAAATCCCTAAGACCAGCTTAATGACCCTGAAGAAAGAGATGATGACTTTTTTTAACCTTATAACTAAAAATATTTAATGTGCAATGTATTGAAAGGCACATGTAGAACTCTTTTGCTATTACCTTTTTTCACATGAAAGGAACTGCCTTCTGTGGCATTGCTATTTCTTTGCATAGTACTGTTTACTGAACTGTTGCGTGATAATGCATACCTTATCCAGTGGTATCTCATAATCCAAAACATTTTCTACGAGGAATTTCACCGTTGTTCCTAGTGAGTCATTTGTGACCAGTTTTCCAAGGGGAATGGTGACATCTATGAAGAATTCAAGCACACTGTCAGATATTAGCAGACATGGGTGATACATAGAGTATTTACAGTAAAGCAAATGGTCCATAGTTACTTTTGCCAGGCCAATGATTGATATAGGTGATCACTCTGATGGCTTCAGCAAGAAATGAATCATACTTGGAGAGCGGGCCACTGGTCTCAGGGAAATCTTCCTCCATGGTATATGCATCACTAAAGAGACAATTTCAGAAGCATTAAATCTTCAAGTCCAAAATATAGTATGGACTGGAAATATAGTTTAAAAAAGTGAAAGGCAATATCAAGAGTACTTCTAAGCTGAATTCACCAGTTTTCAAGCTTTTATTGACCACTAATAGGTACTGATATGTTATTTTTTACTAAATATGGTTTGATTTTGCTATTCCATTCTTTAAAATAATCTGACATACTACGTTAACCCCTTACTTCCGCTACCTTCATTTATTTTTTAAAAACTGTTTCATCACTGAAAATACTTTACCCCTGTAGGTGCTTGAGTATGTCTTCCAGTGTTCTCAGCATTTGGTCAACAGAACCATCTGAAAAGAGCTGAGGAAGAGCTAGAAGACGGTCCCATAGCAAGCTGTCATTTTGCAGCTGATTGAGGAATGTCACTGTCACCCATGCCACCTCCATCAATTCCTCTGGTTGGGTCAGCATCCATTCTTCAAGTATCTGACAACCAGACAGAGAAAGTATCTAAGCCTCCTAAAGCAAGATTCAATTACAAAAAATACTAAACACAAAACAAATAGAAAAGAATACATTTGGTTAGTGTCATTGCAGTGTGCTGACTAAAGCCGACCTAACATACATGGGCCTATATTTCACAAAATGTATAGGATCAAGTGCAAACACAAAAATATACCTGATTGACTGTATAGAGTGAGACTTCGAACACTGTGTTATTGGTCTTGCAGAAAGTGAACACAGCATTGGTGAAAACATCTAGCGAGCTTTCGTTCAGCATGGGCAGAGTCACAGTGCAAATGGCCCTCTTTAACAGGTTGGCTGACTCAAGCATGTTATCCAGGTTCTCCTGCAAGAAATGCAGTTTAGGTGAATGCATGTTGTTGTTATTATTACTAGCAAATATACAACTGGTCTGCTAACACAACATTATTAGAAATTGTAAATGCAATATCTCCAAATTTAGTCAGTAACAGCAGCATGGTTGTAGGGGAAACTGAATATTTTTGACACATAAATTTATCTATCTATCTAGTTATCTTTCAAATCTTGGACTGGGTATACGTTTAGTAACAACATAAATAAGTATAAGTGTGCTTAGTAAATAAATGCAGTACATGTTTTGTAGCCATTGCTGCAATGCAACCTTGAGGTTTGACTATGATCTACAGGACCTACAGGATCATTTTCAAACTTGACTGAAGATGCTATCAATCAGCTCTTAATACAAACTGTACTAGTACTGAGAACCCTTGTATCTTCTTTTATTTCTCCACAATACCCACCTGATCTTTGGTACTGTTGAAGAAAGTCGTTACAGGAGCATTTTTAGGACTTCCATGGTGAGATGTGCCTTTAAAAAGCAAAAAGATATTGTGAAAAACTGCAGGACTTTGATAAATACTAGATAACCATTTAGATCAAAGTGATTATGTTAGTTGAGCAACGTACCCAAATTGTCCAGCAGTTTAAACAGTTCTGCATGATCATTGGTGAAGTTGTTGGGGAGAAGGTTAAGAAAATCCCCCACTTGACCAAGACTCTCCAGTGGAGAACTCTCTGTCACAGACCTGTGGTACAGGTATAACAGGGCAGGTGAGGTAGTAAATATATTCTATTAGATGCATTTAGGACCCTTTTAGTGCTAAAGGTTTCATCTTTCTGTCTTAAATTAAAAATACCTTTTGTTTCTGTGTTTAAGGCGCTTGATTTTGACCATGCATTACAGTAATCATATTTATAATACTGCAATTCACTGAAATAGAACCTAACTCTACAATACTTTGGTTCATTAAAATGAAGCTTAACTCGATGACACTTTGAGTCCCTGAAAAGAAACCTAACCGAACAATATTCTTGTTCCCTGAAATGAAGCCTAAGTAAAATGTACTGGTAGATAAGAAGTAGACAAACAGGTTCTTCTAGCAGCCATTGACATTCCAGTTCAGGGAATTTAAATCAAAGAAGCTTCCAGATAATGGCATTTGTTAGCACGTGTAATGTGATAGGTAAGGGTTAAGATCCTTCCCTTCCTCCACAGGGAAAAGTCTGTTGTTGCCAAATTTTCATGATCACACACTGACTAATCATGTCACGTGATGCTGTGATCCTAAGGTGCGTCCCTCCTCTGAGACACAGGGACCATGTGATTTAAAGTCAGCAGAGTTCAAAATGTAGTTTTAAACAATAATATATGAAGGGTTATTGACTTAAATCATAGTTGCAGTAAATATGCAATTTGTAAATATGTTTTAGCACTTAGATTGCAGATTATATACATAGACTGTATATACACTGAGTATACTGACGAAGAAGGTACCTTGCTTTCCTCGACTTTGATGTTGTTGGTTCTACCAGGCGAGATGTGTTATGGCAACTGCTATCTGTGTTGCACATGAGGGTCTGGAGGAAAGGAAATAAGCCTGTGCTGGGGAGGTTTCGGGGACCCACATAACCTAGAGGAGATATGATAAAGGTTTTGCTGTAGTGATGACACTGGAAAATGTCATATTCATTAAGAATTGTTTCTAGGTACGTAATTGCATGCATTTGGCAAATGCAGATAGTTCAGAAGCTTTAAAAATGACATCAATTCAAGATAATAATGTGAACGACAATAGGATATCTGATACTGAGAAACAGTTTTACAAACACTCTGTCTGAGAAGTTCCTGGAATAGTTAGAAGCATCTACAGCATTACTGTACATGGGTTTCATGACCGGTGCGCAACCTCTGCCTTCTTTGTTAGAAAACAATCTGAGCTATTGTATCGGACAAAAAAGAGAGATCCAAAGATTAACTCAGAATGACCTGTGTTTAATCAGGTAATTTTTGATTGATTGCCATGACGTGCAAGTTTTGAAAGCTAGAACATACTGCATAGGTGCATTTTTCCTTCAGAACTAAAAGATATTCCGTATAGTCACACCGCTAGTTCTATAGGAACAATATAACATATGGAGTAACTTTACTTAAAAAATATGGAACATGTAGCAGTTAAAACTAAAAATGAGAACTGCTTTGCTGTCTCCAAAAACGTTTATACACCAGTCAGATTTTGGTGCATTCTGACTCTGTGTCTCTTTCAACCAGGTATAAAATAAAATACCCACTAAACGGTATCTCAGGGGCAAGAAGAGGTCCTATTGGTTTGACTGTTTTACTAAAAAGTTTGAACACTGGGTTATTAAAGTTCAAGTGAATTCACATATCTTTCAAATCCAATCTGCCAATCAAGCCTGAACCACCAAATGTGACAGGATCAACTAGTCATCTAAAAGTGTTGTTTCCCATGGTGAACATTACCATGAGAAAGAAGGTTATTCCTGTGGTTTTTTAAGGATTTTATTGAAATTTAGATATACCATTTCTTAATGTTGCTGTGATTACATGTGGGGGGTTTTTAGGCTGAAAGCTGTTTGAGAACCTGGCTCTCTGTTAACCATTAACCTTGTTATTTAAAAAAGGCTGTAGGTGGCAAAACAAAGGTATCTCAAAAGCCTCTCCTTTTAAAGTTTCACACAAATCTAAAGCAGAGTAAATGTGATGTCAGTAGGCATTAAATGATAAAGCAGAACAAACACCATGTCAATAGTGATGGGATAGGCTCAAATCTGAAGGACCATTGATGTTTGCATTTAGTTGTCCATTTGTTTACTTTGGTTGCAAAACTAGAATGTCTCCAAGTATTTACCTGCTGACCTTTAAGATGACAAACAAAAGAATGCGGTCCAATCGAGTTAATATTGTGTCATTACTTACATAACTATCAGAAAGGTAAGTTTCAAGAGTACCCTTTAAAACTAATAAAAGTTAAATAAAAAAACCCAACAAAAACAAAACACCAGTAATGCAAAATGTAAGTTAATATTTCCAAACAAAGCTTCTACTCATTAAAAAAATATTTTTGATTGTTGTAAGGGACGCTTACAGTGGAATAGGCAGGCTGTGCATTTTCAATATGAGGTTAAAAAAAGGCTTGATTTTGTTTGCAGAATTAGCAGCAATTGATTTTTTTACACTTACATGTTTCCCTCACAACAGCAGGGAACTGGTGGCGGGTCACAGCAAGGATGATGAAGATGATCAAAGGCCAGGCGATCAGAGTCAGGGACCATACCTGAAAAAACACAACATATTTTAAAGCTTTGTAATAATATTCATTTCAGGGATGTGCAGAATGCCATTTTTTCATTCTTAGGTAATTAACTAGATATTTTGGACTCTTTGAATCTCACTCACTGGCCGTCTAATTACAGCCAGTCCATTCTTCCAGAGAAGAAGTTGAAGTTGGCGAAAGAAGGCCATCACTGGTGGAAGAGGCTAAAATAAGGAAAAAAAGGAAACAAAGTTAAAAATGATATTTTTCATTCCATTAAATTATGAGATATAGAGATATACTGGGATTCCATGATCCCAGTATATCTCTATCTATCTATCTATCTATCTTAAATATATATCTATATATATATATATATATATATATATGTATATATATATATATATATATATATATATAAAGTGAGAGAGAGAGAGGGAGAGAGAGTGACAAAATTCACATTGACATTTTAGGATAGGTGCGAAAAAAAAGCTATTATATAACTTGGTGAGAGTGTATTCATTAAGTAGCTCACATATAGGTTACTTAAATCATATGACAGTTTTTTTTTTCTTCTTTTCTACAAGTCTCATCAACTGTAGCTAACGTCTATAGCGCAAACTTGCGGAAATAAACGGTAGGTTTAAACTAATAATAAATAACAGAAATGTAAATTACATCAATGTTGTAATTGAGTTTAGCTCATTTAAGATAGGCACTCAAAAAAATAGTCCACTGCGCACTCACCTCGCAGCCGCTTTCCTTTTAATAGCTCAAATTATTTGTTATGTGAGTGTCGCTCGCAGATTTGCCAGGGAGGCCATGGCTCCTAGCAGGAAGCCCTTTCCATCAGTTGTTCACCGGAGTAAGACAGAAGAAGACCACGCTCAAACGTAGGAAAAAACCCTCTCTGAATGCCACCGCGGTTAGTGTAAAAGCAACAACAATACTGACAACCTCAACCTCTCTGTCGCTTGTCTTGTGCTTGCGTGTATGAAAAGGAAAATCTGGAATGAAAAAGGGCGTGTTCTCCTGTTGCACCTGTCTGCACACAACAACAAAAATGGGCCGCATCTCTTAGAACAAGAAATCGCATACACTGGTACAAGAAAGGGCGTTACTTGAGGACGCTTTATGTGCCTATCTTACTACAATATTTAAGTAGATTCTTGTTACCTCAGATAATCACAGCTGATAGATTTAGAGAAAAACCAGAGCTGCTTAGAGAAGCATGTGACGGAATTAGAACTGGTATTTTTTCTTTTTAATGTTTCTGTATTTTGCCCTAAATGATAAATAGAAAACCTAAATTTAAAGGTTGCATTGACCTTAAATGCCTTCTTTTCGTTTCTATAACCAGTGAAAGTTAAACCTCTTATTAAATCTACAAGGTATGAAATTACACACCTAATTATCTAGTGTTGTCAAGGAGCTACTGTATAAGTCTCCACAGAGAACAGTCACAATGATATGTGTGAGGGATCCATTGGGAAAAGTTAGCACTCACACACAATACTGTTTCCACATAATGTTGAGAGGGAATACGATCCGCCCAATTAAATGATATCGAATCACCAATTGTAATAAATTACATATGAATAAAAATTATCTTACACATTCATATTTCATTTGTGTTCTTGTATTTTCAAAAAGAATAATATGACTGAAGCTTTCTTTCAAATGTACAAACATCCTGTACAGACCTTGTGAGAAAAATAAATGTTGACATTGACATTGTTGCATTATGGTGAATTCTCCAAAAGTTGATTCTGTTCATCTGGACGTAGCTTTTTCAGTGGGAGAAACGTTTCGTCACTCATCCAAGTGACTTCTTCAATCTCAGCTGACTGCAGGTTTCCCCAGTCTTATAAACTTACAAACATATAGTGTACGCTGTTAAGTGCCAGGAGGATTGCCAGGATTTATACATCAGGGAAATCAAACAACATCTGGCAAAGCGGATGGCACAACACAGAAGAGCTACCTCGTCAGGCCAGGACTCTGCAGTCCTTTTACACCTACAGGCCAGTGGACACTCTTTCAATGATGAGGATGTACACATCCTGGACAGGGAGGAATGCTGGTTTGAGCGCGGAGTCAAGGAGGCCATTTACGTGAAAAGGGAAAGACCATCTCTGAATTGAGGAGGGGGCCTAAGGGTGCATCTTTCGTCATTGTACAATGCTGTGATTGCAGCCATTCTCCAACTCTTTGTGAATGGTGCTCATGGCCATTGACCATGACTATTCTATTCTATGATGAAGGAAGTGGGATGAGATGAGTGACGAAATGTTTCTGCCTCTGAAAACGCTACGTCCAGATGAACAGAATCAACTTTGGAGATTTCCTTACCTGGATGATTGAGCATGCATCAAGAAGATTATGGTGCATTCCATTATCTTTAACTCAGAGTATGAGCAGAAATTTACTGTCACCCAGTCTTTCTTTTATGGTACTAACATTTGTTATGCAGGCTGAGTATTACATACTCAGCCTGATTGTTTGATAAAAACAACAACTGCGAAACAATGGACAGCAGGAATAGGGTTGGGCCATTTCACCTATGCCCAGCAAGGCCATAGGTGACATATGACTAGCAATACTGGTTTGTGATCTTGCAGTGTGCTGAAAAAAAATGTCAGCTGTTTTATGCAGTGTACTGTCTTACCGCAGGAAGCTTATTCGACTAGCTACTGGAATCCAGTGATGTATAATACACTCTTGTTTTTGACTTTGCTCTATATAAAGTTAGTTTTCATGACAATGTTGTGTGAAAGTCATGAGCAAGCCATTGTTTTATATTTTTCCTTCAAGGACACAGACTTTATTGTAATAAAGTGTCTGGAACAATAGTTCTTCAGTCATTTTAAAGATCTTTCAAAGGTTTTCTTTGGATATTGGCTGCTTTGTCTCTTGTTTTCAGTCCAGTTTTTGTACCTGACCGTTTTCAGAGGAATGTCTTTTGTTTAAGTCTCTTAACACTGACCTATTAGATCGGGAGAGAATTACGACTGTAAGAGTCTTGACTTTCAATCTCAACAGAATGGTATAATAAGGGGTTTTTTTTGTTTTGGTTTTTTTTCTTTATAAACTAAATGTTTACACATATTTTAAAAAGACAATACATCTTTTTTTTCATTTTCCCAAAAAGTGAGGGGTGGCAACACTTTTTGTTTCTTTGAAACAACAGAACAATTACAGAAAAAAATCAATTTGTAGGTAATTCGGTAAACTAGCTTGATTAAACATCTCCATTTACATATGTACCGGGGAAACTTAATTATAGTTGAAGAGAATTGGAATTATGTGGTGGTATTAATCAGATTCTGAAATAACAAAATATTTTATTTTAGTTTTAGTAGGTTTCTGGCAGGGTGGAAGGTAATAGGTAAAAGTGCCTTGAAAAAAACATGCAAGTCTTTTGTACAGTACCAGTTTGATGGCAAGTTATGTGTGACTTCTTTGTGTTATGCCAATACCACTCCCTGTAGTACTTTAAATTAGGATTGCATCGTGTATGCTTGGAAACAGTTTGCGGTTTAAAAATCAGGCTGGAAAAATTAGGCATTGTAACGTCTTCATCATGGTGGTATTTACAAAGTAAAATGCTTGACTTCTGTTTTTTAATTTCCTACCGTTCCAATACTGACAATATTATGAAAGGGCAGATACTGTATAAAAAAAGTGAAACGTTTTTGTGTTTCTAAAATCATAATTGATTGTGCTTCTTGATAAGACACTTCACAAAAGCAAGTTTTCTTAATCTAATTCACAGTATAACCTTTGATTACCAATTTGTAGAAAAAAAAACAACAAAAAACTCCCCTCAAAAACCCCACTGGATTTAAAATGAGAATACACCGTCTAATACTCTTTGTTCCATTACAAGATAATCTGTTCACCATTGCCATGAATACAAATAAAAATGAAAAATACAGTTAAAAAACAAAACAAAAAATAGCACGTATACAATCTAAAAAACTAAAATGTAAGCAGCTTTATTTTTTGAAAATTTAATTAATACTGTTTACATGTTTGGAAGTCCTCTCCTTTGCCTATTTAGCATAAAGTCCAAAAGAGCGGTCTTTTCAAACCTGGCAGCACAACACTGAAACCATGAAACGTAAATAAAAATGAACAACAAAATTATTAAAATATCTTGAAGATTCCAAACACTGCATTTGGCCTTTGTCTAACCAAACTCTTAATGGTCACATCAATAAACAATTTTCCAGTGCGTGGGCTGTTCACATTCTTTCTCAGTGTCCCCACAGAAACGGTTGTATGTAGTTTTGGGGTCAAAGCCCAGAATTTCCCTCTCTTCGTGGATCCGGAAAGAGAAAGTGGAAACTGATGTTCCAATAAAAAATCTGGAAAGACACGTAGAAAAATATAAATTCAAAGAAAGATGGTGTCCATGAAAACTACGCAATACGGTGAGAACAGCATGAGTCACCGTGAGTAGTTTTTCAAGTTGAAATATTTTCCATGGGCAGGAACAAGTGATAAAGCTATTGAAATATCTAAGCTATTTTCTGTTGGGCATAGGTTAAAGAACTAGTATTTCCACAATAATCAAACAAACATTTTTAAACTGACGCACATTAATGTGCCTTTATGTCTAATTTCAAGGGAAAAAAGTTTGGGATATTTTTACATTTAGCTTAAATTAGTTTACTGGCAAAATCATAAAGAACAGCCGTACACAACAATAATGGGAACTTTGAACTACACAACACCTTTACCATAAGTTACAAGCTAATGTGCAGTCAAAGGCGCTTGCAAAGAAAAGCGTCTGGACTTCCTTAAGTTGCTTGAAGACGTTTCACCTCTCATCCGAGAAGCTTCTTCAGTTCTAAGGTCAAATGGTGGAGAGTCCCAGATATAAACCTAGTGGGAGTAACCCCCCACAGAGGGACAAAAGGACCCCCTGATGATCCTCTAATCGCCTGAGCCAAGGTGTGAAACTGGGTGTGGGTCCCAATCAGCCAGAGTTTCGGGTGAGTTCATTGTGAAACCTGGCCCCACCTTATCATGCGAATTCCTGAGATCAGATGGCCCAGGATGTGAGTGGGCATTAAGGCGTCTGGGAAGGGATCTCAAAACTGGATTATAGATGGCCTTAATGCCATTTGACCTTAGAACTGAAGAAGCTTCTCGGATGAGAGGTGAAACGTCTTCAAGTAACTTAAAGAAGTCCAGACGCTTTTCTTTGCAAGCTCCTTTGACTACGATGACCTGGATGACTGAGAACCTTCACAGACAAGCTAATGTGCATTACATTCAAGGATAAAGGTGTTTGGCCACTATGTGACAGCATTTACCTTTTAGTATAGGTAATGGCTGAATGACATTTCCCCCTTGAAACTTACCATTAGCTGTATGTGCTTGCTGCTGAGGCTGCTCGGTTTAGAAAGACATGCAACACCACAAATTTGAAAACTCAAAATGTATCATCTATTTATATTTTCTCACTCAATACTCCTCTACAGAGCTAAAATAACACTACCGTAATGTTATATTAATGTTAAAAATTGTAATGACTGGAATGACAAATTAACCAATTTTCATGTCATATATGTGTAATTTTATATTTTTTGAAATAAATAACCTGCCTTATTACTACTACTATCACAAATGTTATCAAATAATGCATTAAATACTGAATGTATTAAAACCGTGAAACTAAATATACCTTGCATGGGCACATATCCACTGGTCAATTATGGCAACTCCTCCATCTTTAAAGAGTTCGAGGTCCTCTGTGGATGGCTCAAAGCGCACTATGTCTGGCAACAACTTTTTCAGCTCCTTTATTTCTGCAAATTTTACAGATTAACAAGTATAATAAAATCATATAAGTATACTATCTATTAGATAAACTACTACTAAATGTTCGCACTGTTCTTTAAATATTTATTGAAAACTCACAGAAATACTCAGAAATTTAAACCACAGAGTATTACTGGACAATATTACAATATATATATATAAACAGTGGGGCAAAAAAGTATTTAGTCAGCCACCGATTGTGCAAGTTCCCCCATCTAAAATGATGACAGAGGTCAGTAATTTGCACCAGAGGTAGACTTCAACTGTGAGAGACAGAATGTGAAAAAAAAATCCATGAATCCACATGGTAGGATTTGTAAAGAATTTATTCGTAAATCAGGGTGGAAAATAAGTATTTGGTCAATAACAAAAATACAACTCAATACTTTGTAACATAACCTTTGTTGGCAATAACAGAGGTCAAACGTTTACTATAGGTCTTTACCAGGTTTGCACACACAGTAGCTGGTATTTTGGCCCATTCCTCCATGCAGATCTTCTCGAGAGCAGTGATGTTTTGGGGCTGTCGCCGAGCAACACGGACTTTCAACTCCCGCCACAGATTTTCTATGGGGTTGAGGTCTGGAGACTGGCTAGGCCACTCCAGGACTTTCAAATGCTTCTTACGGAGCCACTCCTTTGTTGCCCGGGCGGTGTGTTTTGGATCATTGTCATGTTGGAAGACCCAGCCTCGTTTCATCTTCAAAGTTCTCACTGATGGAAGGAGGTTTTGGCTCAAAATCTCACGATACATGGCCCCATTCATTCTGTCCTTAACACGGATCAGTCGTCCTGTCCCCTTGGCAGAAAAACAGCCCCATAGCATGATGTTTCCACCCCCATGCTTCACAGTAGGTATGGTGTTCTTGGGATGCAACTCAGTATTCTTCTTCCTCCAAACACGACGAGTTGAGTTTATACCAAAAAGTTCTACTTTGGTTTCATCTGACCACATGACATTCTCCCAATCCTCTGCTGTATCATCCATGTGCTCTCTGGCAAACTTCAGACGGGCCTGGACATGCACTGGCTTCAGCAGCGGAACACGTCTGGCACTGCGGGATTTGATTCCCTGCCGTTGTAGTGTGTTACTGATGGTGACCTTTGTTACTTTGGTCCCAGCTCTCTGCAGGTCATTCACCAGGTCCCCCCGTGTGGTTCTGGGATCTTTGCTCACCGTTCTCATGATCATTTTGACCCCACGGGATGAGATCTTGCGTGGAGCCCCAGATCGAGGGAGATTATCAGTGGTCTTGTATGTCTTCCATTTTTTGATGATTGCTCCCACAGTTGATTTTTTCACACCAAGCTGCTTGCCTATTGTAGATTCACTCTTCCCAGTCTGGTGCAGGTCTACAATACTTTTCCTGGTGTCCTTCAAAAGCTCTTTGGTCTTGGCCATGGCGGAGTTTGGAGTCTGACTGTTTGAGGCTGTGGACAGGTGTCTTTTATACAGATGATGAGTTCAAACAGGTGCCATTCATACAGGTAACGAGTGGGGGACAGAAAAGCGTCTTACAGAAGACGTTACAGGTCTGTGAGAGCCAGAGATTTTCCATGTTTGAGGTGACCAAATACTTATTTTCCACCCTAATTTACGAATAAATTCTTTACAAATCCTACCATGTGAATTCATGGATTTTTTTTCCACATTCTGTCTCTCACAGTTGAAGTGTACCTCTGGTGCAAATTACTGACCTCTGTCATCATTTTAGGTGGGGGAACTTGCACAATCGGTGGCTGACTAAATACTTTTTTGCCCCACTGTATTTATACATTTTGTAAATCAAGTTACCACACAGGGTCCCTCGTCCGACAAAGAGTTAAAGGAATTATTAGCTGATTGTATTTTATTATAAGTATTAGCTAGAAAATAGTGTTCTAAAACTTGACTTAATATGCAAATCACTGAAGCTTCAATGCATTACAAGTATAATTTCTCTATCTTTAAAAATGTGTGTGTGTCACTACCTTCATCATCTGCATCTGTCGCAACAAAAACTTTATCAAGTTTATGTTTTTTCATCAAGCTGCGTATTTTTTTGACAGCTCCCTTAAGACTCGGCACATCTTCTCTGTGACCCCAGATAAAGTCTTTCCGGCGCAGGTGGACGCCCAGATATGAACCACCTTTAGCTGAGCCAGGCTTGGCCTGAGGAGTGATCAAAAAATAGCACATCACTTTTTAAAATGCTGCTCAACATGGAAAATGGTCACACCCATAACTAGTACAATCCCATAAATATACTATTATAAGACACTGTCAAACCTTCATACGAGTCCAGTCCTCGCTGTATGGCGTATGGTCTGTTTCATCTGTAGAGTTTAGATGTCTTGATCTGAAGTTATCCCCTATGAGACGCAGGTGCTTTGCAAAAACCATGCTGCGTCGTGTCTAGAATAGACACAGACCACAGTTTACAGACAGCAAAATTTCCCAGAATCCCATTGTTTTTGAAAATGCAAAAGATACATAATGTAACTTATTATCAGTAACAATACAGTGATGCCACAGTAATGCTGCAGTATACTACACATAGAAAAAGTCTAGGAAGAATAACACTGCCTATGATGACCTAACCTAACCTGAAACATAAGACGTGACGTATCACGAACTGAAAATTCTATAGTTCTTGACTTACATTCCAGTAGTCCTTCCCAGCATAGTGATCATGAAGGAGCGTCTCTGCTCGGTCGAGCATAACAGATCTGCAAAAACAACAGCATGCAAACAAGATTACCACTGTAGGTGTCATAAAATCTGACAGAGCTATGAGTAATGGCAGAGCTGAATAATAATGAAGCGAGATCATCTTTCAGACATGTTCCAAAAAAAAGAAGATCATATGATCATCATTTTTTTAAAATGATGATCATATGATCAGCTTTATGTTGAGACAATGTCACCCTGTTATTATGCATACTTTTTTATATTAACTTGTATTCTGAATTACACACCAGGAATAGAAATGTCTAATTGTAATGCCTATACTGAAATGGTACACCAAGTTGAACTAATGTAATGTTTTAAAGTTCTTTAGAGTTTTAAGTCATTTCAATTTAAGGTGGAAATAGTGACTTTTAATGAAGACATGTTACATTAAATCCAAACGTTTTACCAGCATCACTCAACAGCTTTTACCGTTTGACTGATGCCAGATAACAAATAACAATAACGTATGGTTGGTGACTTTTTTATTAGCATGTTCCTTTGTAGACTCACGTCGCTGTAATGTTTTTCTGAAGAACCGGTGCTATGACGGATGCATGGCCTTGTGCTGATAAACACGTTACATTTCGAGCTCTCGTCTCTTCGTATCCCCAAAACCAGCCCCTAAAAAACAGACAAGATACATGTGGCAAGTAGTGGGCACAGATAGACACAGAACTGTGAATATGTGCTATCTACAGTATTGTGCAAAGATCTCGAACCACACCTCATTTATTTATGTTTTTCTAGAAATGTCAGTAATATGTCCCAGGAAGACTGAAAGTTAATATTTTATAATCTAATAGATCATTTTATTCTGTGTGCACTTCTTCTTTTGTTCTCCAATTGTCCAGTTTCCTCGGACTTTTTAAGGACACACTGCACCATGCCAAAACACAGTGGGGGAAATAACTGCTGAATGTGTAAGTTTGCTTATTTACAAAGAAATGAACAGTCTCTAATTTTTGTTGTTTCAGTTTAATGCCGACAGATAGAATATCAACCAAAAATCCAGAAATAAAGGCACATTAAATTAAAATTATAAATTGATGCATGTCATTGAGTTAAATAAGTATTTGATCCCCAAGCCCCAATTTAAAATAAGTTCTTTGCTAAGTTATCTGTTATGTGTAGCCACAAAACTACTTCATCCCATCAGTCAGGTGCTTTTTATGCTTTAATGATTCATGGGTCAAGTGGTATCTAGTGGTTTAACAAACATAAAATATTTTTCTGAAAATGGCCAGGTGGAAAGACCAGACTTAAAAACCCTGAAACAACTTGAAAAGGTTTGGAAACCTATTTCTCAAGACCACTTTTGGCTCCTTGGAAGAAAATTTCACAGAAATGAGGGGTGAATCAAAACTTTTGCAAAGTACTGTAGACATGAAGTAGGTTTGTGTATTTTCTTGTGTAATTACATCTTTGTTACTAAAAAACAAATATATTCATCACACTAATACCCACATCTTTACTTCTGACCCCTGTCATGATACAGATAATGGCATCTAGTTGTTGTGTGTAACAAAATGTATGAGTGGTATTGTATTCGTAATGCAATGTTTTATAAATGTTGCTGGTTTTCTGCATTGTTTAATCACCTGTAGTAGCCATGTTTATCTTTGGAGTACATCAACTTCTCGATGCATGGCCGCTCGTCAACCTTTTCCTCCCATTTTCCGTCAGTCCATCCTTCCGCATAGTTTTGCAGTACCAGAACATGGTCTATAAACGGGCCTCCATTTTCTACACCAAGGAGAGTTCAGTTTGCCATAAACAAATAATTGTGTTGGAAAAGGTTTTAATTTATATATTTTAATTTATTGAGCTTGAAACTCCCTTTCAAGCTCGGGTCCAGAGGCCTGGGAGCTTAAGGGTCCTGCGCACTATCTTAACTGTTCCTAGGACAAGGTAGGCGAGTGGCTCCAGCAGATCCCAGGAACAACATCCGAGATCTCTGTCCAGAAGAGCGCAGGACCCTCAAGCTCCCAGAGGACCTGAGCGTGAAGGATAGACCGCCAGCAGGGGCAGGAAGGGAATTTTTTTATATATATTACCGTAGATATATCTCTTTCAAAAAAATGAAAATGAAACCTAGTCTGCATCACCCATCCAAATGCTCACCAGCAATGAATTCTTCATACTCAATAACAGGTACGTTGGCCTGAAGGCTAGTAAGGCTGAAGAACTCCCCCCATGGAATGCGGATTTGATGGAGGTTAGGGCTCTGCCAGTGGTAAAGGCGACCCCATGGGGGAAGCACCAACACCCAGTCATCTCCTTCTTTCCTCAATGTCTTGACCAGAGAAGCCATGCGAATATAGACATCTCTGCGCAGATTGAAACCCTCTGGAGGGTTTACATCATACAAAAGGTACCTGTGGTGACAAGACAAAGGCATAACACATTATTTGTATACTGTAGCTAATACTTTCCAAAATTGAGGTACCACCTTAAAACTTTAGAAAGCCTTACTCACTGTTGCAAATTTAGCTTTTAGTGACCCAGGCAGTTGTTTTCTCTCTTTTTTTTGTTACAGCAGGCTGTTTAACAATTCTGGAAGTTACAGTCTGATCAAACAAATAAGCATGGGTACAAATAACTTATACATATCACCTAACTACAGAAAGCAATAATACACATACAATAACCAGAACACTAAATTCTGCATTAAAGGTAAACACAAATGAAATCATGTTGTTTCAGAACTCCACTATAGAACAAAAATGTTCTGGCTGTTCTGGATTTGTGGTAATTTTATGGAAGAAGGCATTAAATTGTAAATTTTTTTAATAGATTAAGATGACGTTTGACATAGTCAAAGCTGGCACGATATCAATATAGACTTAAAAGGCCAAAAAGAAAAAAAACCCGACGTGTTAACTACAAAGAAACACTGCCTGTACGGTTAAATGAACAGCTGCTTCCAAATTTACGTTAGCATTGCTGGTTAGCCCACCGTTACGCTATAAACTTACCGCAAATCCCTGGCGGCAGCGACGGGTGCAGTAACCGTCTGGCTTGCGCTAAATACATTATCACTATTTCCTTCATCGAATACGGAAAGGGCGACGAAAACTGACAGCAAGAACGAACTGAAAGAACACGCTGAAGCAAATAACATCAGTAGTCTATTCAGTACGCTCTGCGCCATATTGACTCTGAGCCACGCACTTCCGGAAGCGTCTGCATGGTTGCCGGGCAACCAGCAATCGCAGACGCAGACGACAAAAACGAGGCCAGAGTGCAAAAGATTTGTTGTTCTTGTTTTGTTTATCTATGTAGATAACTTACATTTTTAAAATATAAATATCTAGTTGACTGCTACATACTTCCTTTCTGTGCAGGCAGTGCTGTGCTGCCATATTTACAATCAGACTTTTTTTAAGTAGATATTTCACAAGTTATATGGCTAATTTCCAACCCCTAGACAGGATAAAGCTAGTGTCAAAGGTAGAATTAGGTGAGTGAATCTAATCAAAATATTACCTTAAAGTAAAATACTTGATAACATATAAAATACTTGATATATGCTATCTTTGATTTAACTTAACACTGCACCATCAGAGTATGCCTGGACTAAACTGCGTTTTTTCATACAGCCAAAAGTGTTGAATGTATAAGCGGGTTGTGGCATGTAATTATTTTGTTATGATTGAGAGAGAATCTCCATGCTGTCACTGCAAGGATCGCCAGGTTGCAGGACAGGAAAAATTAACTAATTAAACACTAGCTTGCCTATCAAGATCAAAAGTCTTCAATAAATGAAGTGACACCTTCCCACTTTAATCCCTGCTTACAGTGTTGAAGAGTAAATATTTTACTTAAATTTGAGTTTGAGAATTACGTTCTCTGTGAGCTGCACACAGAATTTAGGGGAGGCATTTCACAGCATGGTTGAAAAAACACAGGAGGCTACAACACACAATGTCCCCTTACTGAAATGTTTTTGTGTGAATCTGATATTTTCAAGCAACCAAGAAAGTAGCTGATGATGGTTACTGAGCCCTGAACATAAACTATTTCTTTGTTTAAAAAAAGACCTATGGTAAGATAGAATGGATTCTTGAATGGATGAGGAGAAGGGAAGAGGAAAATGAATATAATTACAGATCAAACTAAATTGTTTTAGTTTTACTCAAAAAAGACAAAAAATGGTTTTAGGCAAAGCTGTCTGTTATGTGTAAGTACAGTATTAATTTAGCCACTGAGTTCAGTGAATTTTCATGATTGAACAATTTAAAGGGTATTATTAATTGGTTAAAAAAAACCCAGTAACCCAACATTCCTCTGAAAATGGTCAGCACACGTCCAAAAAAAGCCTTTGAAAGACCTATAAAAGCTTGGAGAACTATTGCTCAACATAATTTGAAAACATTAATATAAAGTTTGATTTCTTGAAAAAGAAAAAAAGAAATGACAGATCACTCAAGCATTTTATATAGTACTGTATTTTGGAAGGAATTTTTTGAGCAACAACAGTTCAAAACAGTTTATTTTACTTTTTATCATAGTGCTACAAACTAAACAACCTACAGAGTCTGTAGGTATCGAGAGTAAATAAAAGTAAATTGATTAGAATTTAACGTTTTAATCTCACTTCTACAAATAATAAATAACCAATATTAGTTTTATCCCAGAAAATAACAAATAAGATATAATGCATTTTAATATTCATCATCATCTTCAAATGAATTGATACCTGCCACCTCTTCATAATCCTTCTCCAGAGTAGCCATATCTTCTCTGGCCTCTAAGAACTCTCCTTCCTCCATGCCCTCCCCAACATACCAGTGAACAAATGCTTTCTTGGCGTACATCAGGTCAAACTTGTGGTCCAGTCGGGCCCAGGCCTCAGCGATGGCTGTGGTGTTGCTTAGCATGCAGACAGCCCTCTGCACCTTGGCCAGGTCTCCACCAGGAACCACAGTTGGAGGCTGGTAGTTGATGCCCATCTTGAAATTTGTGGGCAACCAATCCACAAACTGAATGGTGCGTTTGGTCTTGATTGCTCTGATAGCAGAGTTGATATCTCTGGACACCACATTACCACGATACAGCAGACAACAGAGCATGTATTTACCTTGACGAGTATCACATTTTAGCATCTGGTTTGAGGGTTCAAAGCACTCATTGGAGATTTCAGCCACAGACAGCTGCTCATGGTAGGCTTTCTCAGCAGAGATGACCGGGGCGTAGGCGGCCAGAGAAAAATGGATACGAGGGTAGGGCACCAAGTTGGTTTGGAAGTCTGTCAGGTCAACATTCAGGGCTCCATCAAAACGAAGTGATGCTGTAATGGATGAGACTATTTGGCTAATAAGCCGGTTGATGTTGGTGTAGGAAGGACGTTCAATATTAAGGTTTCTTCGATAAATGTCATAAATGGCTTCATTGTCCACCATGAACACACAGTCAGAGTTCTCCAGGGTGGTGTGGGCAGTCAGGATGGAATTGTAAGGTTCCACCACTGCTGTGGAAACATGAGGGGCAGGGGAAACAGCCAGTTGAAGCTTTGACTTTTTGCGAAACTCAACAGAGATTCTCTCCATCAGCAGGGAGGTGAAGCCAGATCCAGTGCCTCCACCAAAGGAGTGAAAGACCAAAAATCCTTGAAGACCATTGCACTGATCAGCCTGTAGATATGGAGAAAAAAAACAAACACTAAGACTGGTGGTTGATTAGGCTTGATTGCAAGTTCTTGTCTCTCTAATGGCTACTCGCCTACCAGTTTGCGGATCCTGTCAAGGACAGAGTCAATGATCTCTCTCCCAATGGTGTAGTGTCCACGGGCATAGTTGTTAGCTGCATCCTCCTTTCCTGAGATCAGCTGTTTAGAGTGAAATAGCTGACGATATGTTCCTGTTCGAACTTCATCTGGAAAATTAAAAGAGAACACAAACTCGTCTGTTATAGGAAGTGTTTTTAGTTAAAAGCTTTTAGTTCAATTAAGCTCAGATTCAGAGCACTACTTACCTATGACAGTGGGCTCCAGGTCAACAAAGATTGCTCTGGGGACATACTTCCCAGCCTCTGTTTCACTGAATAAAGCACTAGAGCAATGATTGTTGCCACCTATAGGCTTGTCACTAGGCATTTGGCCATCTGGCTGGATTCCATGCTCTAGACAGTAAAGCTCCCAACAGGTGTTTCCTATCTGAACACCAGCCTGGCCTACATGAATGGAGATGCATTCGGGCTGCAAAAGACAAAACAATCCCCCCATGCCCCAAAACAAAACAGTATATGTTTATGAAAAGAAAACACCAAAATACCACATTTGGACATTGTACACATGCTGAACAATTCTAGGAAGCAATTTGGAAATTTTGCCACTAGATGGAAGCAAAGAGATATTTAAGAAAGAAAAAAACAAGCAAAATGGCAGCTGTCACTAGATGTTATTTATGTACCTGCAAAGATCAGTCAGGAGCTCAAAAACAAACAAACAATGGCAGTCAAATTCTGCACTTATTCTGCACAAAATATATTTTTATTTATCTGTCATAAGCTAGAGAAAAAAATATAAAGCTTTGGGGTTTATCCTTTTATGTCTTGGCTAGTACACCACAAAGAGCCAAACTGCTTTCTACCAGTGTTTTTTTAGACTTTGTTTTAACAGCTCATGGATCATGTAGACAATATCTACCGGAATTTAAGGTCAGGATGACATAAAAATAAACAAAAAGGTGGCTGTTGTTTAGTCCACATGAGGTAACATGACACTGAGGTAATGGTAAACAAGAGTCATGGTGGCTGTGTGGCAGGCAGGCAGGAGTGGTGGACCCAAAACGCAGGACTCTTTGGAGACGAGATTTAAACTGAAAACGCAGCTTTATTGCTGGACAACCTTCTACATAAAATAAGACTCACAAAAGCAAAACTCTAAGCTGAGGTGCTGGCGGACTGGAAATCATGAACACATAACAAGTTGAAGGTACAACATGACAGGGAGCACAGGAAAACACAGGGCTTATATACACAGGGGAGTAATCAGGGAATGGGCAACAGGAGGGAGACCACAGCTGGGAGAAATCAGGCTAACGAGACAGGGGAGCGGTAAAACTGAACGCACTGACATGAGACATGAACTTTCAAAGTAAAACAGGAAACCAGAAACCATCACACACAGACTCAACACTGAGAGGCAGACAGAAAATAACACATGGAACCCAAACTATACATGAGGCAACAAATCCTTAAACACGGATAAACAGAAATCTAGAATTCCAATAACAATCAAAGCACAAGCGTATCAAAGGGCAGCCCATATAGTGCCAAAATAAACCAAAACATCAGAAACTCAAAATGCTGGGTCAAACCGACCCAGAACCGTGACAACAAGTTGAACTGCAAGGATTGTAAGAAATTATGTATCTATGTAGCAATGGGTGACAAAATAAAGTCTAATTGATCTGCGAGTGCTAAATAAATAATCTCAAACCATGCAGAAGATTTAAAAAAGAAGAAGCAAAACCTCAGTTCGCCATATGACAATCTGTTGAGAAACTTGACCTGATTCTCCAAAGGGAAATGTGATGCATCCCTGCAGTAACCCACCACTTTAGTGTCTTCAGAATGTGTGGCCCCCAGAGCCTTATGGATTGAGTGGAAGATAGGGGTACATCTTCAGTTATGCTACAGGGGACCTCTGTCTGAGCCAGCTTGATAAGGGTGAGACTTTAGGAGAAAGGTGCTTTGTGGCCCTAATGACTCCTAAGTATTAGCCTTGCCCATGAGGAGGTGAAGCCTTTTGCAGTAAAAGAAGAGAGGCGGTGCCTATGGCTGTGTCCAAGACTGCATTTCTGGAAAGAAGATAGTTTTCAGCGCTGTTTGGAATTTGAAAACAAGTGATTCTCGGAGTGTTTTACGTTTAATCTCACAATGAGAATCTGACTTGTTATTAAGTGAAATATCTCAACAACTGTTGTTTAGATTTCTTTCTTGTTAAGGCGTTTCTGACTGATACATATTAAAGTCTGTCTCAGGATAAACTATAATAACTCTAAATCATGTGGCTGGACGTCAGACTTTGCTTTGACTGTTTCGCCAGTGCCTGCATTGCAGTGCCATCTAGAGGTATTTGGGTCAATTGGGTTATGAACACACACACATGGTAAACCTGCAATGTTATTATCAAGCCAATAGGATATTTTTTTTTGTTGTTTTTCAATTCCACTTCTCTGATTTTATAATTTTGATGTCTTTAGTCTCGTCTTACTGAGCAGAAAACTGTATTTTCCCCCCTCAATCATCTACCCAGCACTGCCATCAGTTTGAATAGGAGCTCTCAGTGGAAGAACCCATTTTACAGATCTGGCATTGTTGTAAATGTATATAATTCAGACTGCACACAGCCATAATTTCTACAGAGAATCAATGTATGTGTAACAGACTAACCTTTTCACTGTTTTACAAAAATATGAGCAGGATATTATGTTGTACATACAGAAAAATGCCATTTTAACTATTTTAGTATGATCGGAACACCAGGCACCCTTCAACAAATGTAATTATTTTATTCTGTTTTTGCAGCTGTCCATACATCAATACTGTATTTAACAAAGTGTAGCCCAATATTTTCATTTTTTCAATCAATTTCTTTATTTAATAAAATATTTCTTTCCAGATCTATTTTTCATGATGAAAGATAACATGATGAAAAATACCAAGACAAAACATGAACAATAGCATAACAAATCTTGGGAAATCCTGCCTCTGGACTATCCCTAAAACCACATGTAGCTCAAAGGCGAAGCAATATCTGTTCATTTATGTTTGCACAGACAGAGATCCACATTATATGTGTGTTAACCAATTGCTTGTGTATGTTTATACTCTGCAACAAACATCTTTTTGCTACCAAAAAAGGAAGATATTTAATACCAGAAAATTGGCAGTGTTCGTTTGAACATAGTGCTTTTAGTGGGTGAAATGTTTCATCATTCATCCAAGTGACTTTTTTGGGTGTATGCAAATGCAAAGCATTCATAAAAAAAACAGAAAGGAGAAAAAAAGTGGAGGTGTAGTCCAGGACGGTATATGTGTTTGAAAATGTGACAAATGATACCCACAGTGTCTCTGACTAAGGTAGTTCCTTGACTGAATTAAACAAATGTTGTATACATTTTCTTTGGCTGGAAATTAATTCCTATTCTGTAGTTGTTTTCTTTTTTCTTTTTTGTTCTCCACAAACATGACAGTAGCAGACATTGTGTGCATTGTGTTTCTGCACCACTTAAATTTAAGAAGTCCTTTTGCCAGGCCCTCTAATTGAAAAGCACTAATTGCTTTGCATATCCTTTGGAAAATATTTGGGACTATAGACCTAATAAGCCCTATGACATTTGTATTTGAAATCGCAAAGCTGCACCAGGTTCTTTTATGCAACAGTTGACAGCAGCCATGAAATAATATTTAGCTGATGAACTGATAAATCAACTAAACACTTTTCATAAGTATTATTCAGACAATGAAGTCTCTTACTTTGAGATTCAAGTTAGTAAGTACTGTAATAACAGTATGCATATATGTAGTGTTATTGAAAAGCTACTGTTTTAATGACTCTAGCATTCACAGTTAACAGTAAAAATACAACACAAGACTTGTTATTATCCACTCTTTTGATTCCAGCATACTTATCAAAAGACAGGAGAGACAATGTAAAGCAAGTTACTGCTGTTTTGTGTGTGTGTGTGTGTGTGTGTGTGTGTGTGTGTGTGTGTGTGTGTGTGTGTGTGTGTGTGTGTGTGTGTGTGTGTGTGTGTGTGTGTGTGTGTGTGTGTGTGTGTGTTTAGATTTAAAAATGCAGGATGATGATGGTAATGAAAAGAAATAAATGAGTTCATCAGTGCCAGATGAGACATTTTTTTGGATGTTTTTCTAAAAATCTATTTGGCTTTTTGTTTGTTACCATGACCATAACAATTAAAAAATGCCTGCCTGCTATAGTATTGGCAAAATATTGGTTAGAAACATATCCGGTATATCACTGAAAACCCCTTTTCTTGTGACCTTTAGACTTCCAGTTTATTTGGTTTACCATTATGTCACCATTAGGTGCGTTGACTACACATTATTTTTTACACATAATGACCTTGAGCTGTCAAAACAAAGTTTAAAGAAAAGGGACTTGTATCATTTTATGAACTTTAGCACAGAAAATATTTATGTATCATTTATCAGCCAAGTTATCAGAGTGATTTTATAGAAAATATACTTGCATATATTTACTGTTGCATTTGTCACGCAGTCATTTTCCTTGCAGATTTATCAGTTAGCAAAGCTTTGTGTAGTATTTATTTTAGGTTTCTCATGTTAACCTATCACCAAGCTGTGAGTGGTTGCTGTTCCAATAAACACCGACTGTTGATCATCAAAACAGTGGTCCTTGTCAGGTAAACCTTTGCAGCAAATCTGTAAAAAGTGTGTGTTACCTTGATTTTACTATTTGTAAACTGAGAGATTTTGATAACTGCAAGTATGATAATTAACTATTATTTAGGGATTGTCAAAGACAAATGCCTCTCTAACTGTCTCTGTTTTTAAAAAAAATTAATTTTCAAACATGCGTGTACAAAACTACAAACATGTCTGACTTGATATTCCAGTTTTTGTTGGTAACAGAAAAATGCAGGTTGAAATGAATACTCACAAATCTACCAGAAACAGATTACAAGGAAGAACAAGCAAAATAAAGTCAACAGTAAACTTCCGCTTCAGGAAGTGTTGGCTTGCTTATTTCTTGTCACAGTAAGACCTGGAAGATGTACATAATGAATTTAAAATATGAGAAGATGAGAAATAATGATTCACTGCCAAATGTTTTGTTGTTTTTGACCTTAACATGCATTTGACAACATCTTGTATGTTTGAGTGTTATTTGAATCTTTTGTAATAATCATTTACTTCTTTTTCGTTAGGTCACTATAGTTTTGCATGTAGAATAACCGTAGTCAGGACCATCATGCTTATCCTGACTGTATCTGTGCTTTCCAATTCTATGAATCAAGCAATTCTCTTTGCAGTCACAACCGACAGTCTAAGAGTTTAAACTTTGTAACTAATACAGTTTAGCATGAATCAAATGCATTACTTTGTAGATATTCACAGTTTTATGTTGAGTGTTTCTCATCCAGACCATGCAGGGGATGTTTCTCCTGTTATACAGTGGGATGCAAAAGTTTGGACATCCTTGTTAATAGTCATTATTTTCCTGTATAAATCGTTGGTTGTTACAATAAAAAAAAATGTCAGTTAAATATATCATATAGGAGACACACGCAGTGATATTTGAGAAGTGAAATTAAATGTATTGGATTTACAGAAAATGTGCAATAATTGTTCAAACAAAATCAGGCAGGTGCATAAATTTGGGCACTGTTGTCATTTTATTGATTCCAAAACCTGTACATTAATTATTGGCACTCAAATTGGCTTGGTAAGCTCAGTGAACCCTGACCTACATACACAGGTGAATCCAATAATGAGAAAGAGTATTTAAGGGGGTCAATTGTAAGTTTCCCTCCTCGTTTAAGTTTCTCTGAAGAGTAGCAACATGGGGGTCTCAAAACAACTCTCAAATGACCTGAAGACAAAGATTGTTCACCCTCATGGTTTAGGGGAAGGATACAGAAAGCTGTCTCAGAGATTTAAGCTGTCTGTTTCCACAGTTAGGAATATATTGAGAAAATGGAAGACCACAGGCTCAGTTCAAGTTAAGGCTCAAAGTGGCAGACCAAGAATAATCTCGGATAGACAGAAGCGACGAATGGTGAGAACAGTCAGAGTCAACCCACAGACCAGCACCAAAGACCTACAACATCATCTTGCAGCAGATGGAGTCACTGTGCATTGTTCAACCATTCGGCGGAATTTACACAAGGAGATGCTGTATGCGAGAGTGATTCAGAGGAAGCCTTTTCTCCGCCCACAGCACAAACAGAGCCGCTTGAGGTATGCTAAAGCACATTTGGACAAGCCAGCTTCATTCTGGAATAAGGTGCTGTGGGGCTGTGTGGCCAGTGCAGGGACTGGGAATCTTGTCAGGGGAGGGACACATGGATTCCACTCAGTATCAGCAGATTCTGGAGACCAGCGTCCAGGAATCTGTGACAAAGCTGACACTGCGCTGGGGTTGAACCTTTCAACAAGACAATGACCAGAAACACTGCTCAAAATCCACTAAGGAAGGGGTATGGAACATTGGTCCTTGAGAGTCTGTCTTTCAGGTTTTAGATCTCACCTGAATCAGATGATTAGTTTATTACCAGGCCTCTGTAGAAGCAAGCGCTAAGACATGTTGAAGAGGTAGTTTAGCATTTAAATCAGCTGTGTTGGATCAAGGACACATCTAAAACCTGCAGGACACCGGCTCTCGAGGCCTGGAGTTCCCTACCTCTGCACTAAGGCATTCATGCAGAGGAACAAATACAACATTCTGGAATGGCCATTTCAGTCCCCAGATCTGAATATTATTAAAAATCTGTGGTGTGAGTTAAAGAGAGCTGTCCATGTTCGGAAGCCATCAAACCTGAATGAACTAGAGAATTTTTGTAAAGAGGAATTGTCCAAAATACCTTCAACCACAATCCCGACTCTCATTGGAACCCACAGGAAGCGTTTAGAGGCTGTAATTTCTGCAAAACGTGGATCTACTAAATATTGATTTAATTTTTTTTTTTTTTTTTTTTTTTTTTTTTTTTTGGTTGTCGTGCCCAAATTTATGCAACTGCCTGATTTTGTTTAAACTATTATTGCACACTTTCTGTAAATCCAATAAACTTCATTTTGTTTCTAAAAATATCACTGTTTGTCCCTTTTTTTTTTTTTTTTTTTTTTTTTTTTAAATTGTAACAACCAACGATTTATACAGGAAAATGACTATTAACAAGGTTGCCCAAACTTTTGCATCCCACTATAACTCTTTGGATAAAATCTACCCTTCAAAATATAAGGTTATAGGTTGATGGTGGCATCAAAGATTCATGTCATTTCAGATTAGAACTACTGTTGCACACAGTTTTAACTACCTTTCAGCACACTTGGCATGTAAGGAATCTTTTTAATTTACTCTCAGAACATATTTTTGTGTATCTCTGTGACCTTTTCTTTAAACACAGTGCAATATTTACACCGAATATATTTCACAAGGAATGGCATATTTATGAATTTATAATGCAATTTTAACAGCACAAATGAGCAGAAGTTTCTGACAGTGAAATATGTGACTAAAAATGCAGTGCATCAGCAGCCATTTGTAGAAGCTGCAAGGTCATGTCTCAGCATGCTTGATTATTAAGAGTAATTCTAAAACTTTAAAAAAATGTATTAACCAGGCCATTAATTTAATCTGCAAATGCTGTACATACCTGCATGTTTAACAGGGCTACTTGAATTTTAAAGGAAAAATGTTTCCTGTTCTGCAGGTTGATAGATGTAAAAGATACACTTACATTCCACACTGACTTAAAGGCTATGGTTTTAATCACCACACGTAACAAACAATTATTAGCTTTTTATTTCTTTAGTTATTAGTATTATAGGCTACAAGATCATGTCTCTTTCAGGTAGGAGGTATTTGTGCCATTTGATTAGTAACATGTGATCTTTGTAATGTTTTAAACTTTGGTTATAGAAAGTAACCAGGTCATAGATGAAAGTGATTTGTTTGTATTTTTTATTAGTATCCTTAATTGCTATTTGAAAGAACCAAAAAATGTCCTTAAATTTGAAAAACACTATAGACCTAATAAAAAGATTTTCTTTCTTTCTTTAATATCTACATTAAATCTCCATTGTAATTTTAATGGTCATCTCTTGATGAGTTGAAAGTGTCTAATCATCAAAACTGCTTATCCAGGACAGCAGTCAGCTCAGCTTGACTGCCAGTCATTGAGCTAAAAATCTATTTCTGCTGCAGGAGGCCACACGGGGAGCAGTAGCAAGAATCCCTGCATCACCCACTTTAAATCTGGAGCATTTAAATAGATCTACTGAACATTCGTTGACACATATTGCAGAAATGCACCTGCTAAGGAAACATTTCATAGAAGATAAACCTTTCTAAAGTTTGAAGAAGAAATTTCTTCACAGTCTACTGACAGAATTATGCTTACCATTGTTGATTGTTGGTAGATTGGCCCTCAATGAAGAGCGAGTCCCAACTGGTTTCAGCTTCTATGTAACTTGTTACAGTGGCTGTCACTGCAGCTTGACAGAGTAATATCAGGAGATCGAGGAGCTGGTATTTGTGGCTGGAAACAACTCCCAGCAAATTCTAAAACACACCCACTTTTCTAAAGAAATCAACAAGTCTAAACAATCATGTGTTTCGTATTTCAAAGAAACTGAGAAGTTACCCAATTGACGAGACAACTTTGTGTCCTGAAAGGTGAATAACTTCCAATAGATGGCAGTATCATGCTGATTTTAACAGGTTACAAGAACACACACACACACACACACACACACACACACACACACACACACACACACACACACACAATAAAATACTTCTTGAGATGCATTGGGTTAAAAAAAAGAAAAGAATCTATATCTTGGGAGAGATTTATTGAGCCACAATAGTTCAAAAAATAAAGATTCACTCACTTATTATATTAACAGAACCTAACAAACATAAAAGCTATTGGCAAAACAGATATAGATTTTAGGTAGACTTTTCTGTTTTAAAGTGTAAATAAAAAGTTACATTTCTGGATTAAAATCCAAAATATTATCTCCCCCCCCCCTCCAATAAATAACTACTACCACGATTAATTTCCCCCTGAAAACAGTAAATTACAGCTGACCCTGTTTAATATTCCTCTCCCTCCTCATCTTCTTCAAATGAATCAATCCCCACCTCTTCATAATCCTTCTCCAGAGCAGCCATGTCTTCTCTGGCCTCTGAGAACTCTCCTTCCTCCATGCCCTCCCCAACATACCAGTGAACAAAGGCTCTCTTGGCGTACATCAGGTCAAACTTGTGGTCCAGTCGGGCCCAGGCCTCAGCGATGGCTGTGGTGTTGCTTAGCATGCAGACAGCCCTCTGCACCTTGGCCAGGTCTCCACCAGGAACCACAGTTGGAGGCTGGTAGTTGATACCCACCTTGAAGCCAGTGGGGCACCAGTCCACAAACTGGATGGTGCGTTTGGTCTTGATTGCCGCAATGGCCACATTGACATCTTTGGGCACCACATCACCACGATACAGCAGACAGCAGGCCATGTATTTACCATGACGAGGATCACACTTCACCATTTGATTAGCTGGTTCAAAGCAGGCATTGGTTATCTCAGCCACTGACAGCTGCTCGTGGTAGGCTTTCTCAGCAGAGATGACCGGAGCATAGGTGGCCAGAGGGAAGTGGATACGAGGGTAGGGCACCAAGTTGGTCTGGAACTCTGTCAGGTCAACATTCAGAGCTCCATCGAAACGAAGTGAGGCTGTAATAGACGAGACAATTTGGCTAATAAGGCGGTTGAGATTGGTGTAGGAAGGACGTTCAATATCAAGGTTTCTGCGGCAGATGTCATAAATGGCCTCATTGTCCACCATGAAGGCACAGTCGGAGTGCTCCAGGGTGGTGTGGGTGGTCAGGATGGAGTTGTAAGGCTCCACCACTGCTGTGGAAACCTGGGGGGCTGGGTAGATGGCAAACTCAAGCTTTGATTTTTTGCCAAAGTCAACAGAGAGCCTCTCCATCAGCAGGGAGGTGAAACCAGAGCCAGTGCCTCCACCAAAGGAATGAAAGACCAAGAATCCTTGAAGACCAGTGCACTGATCTGCCTGTGTGGAGAAAATATCACAAAGTTTGCTATTTGTGCAGAGTGGGGTTTGAATGTCAGATTTTGTGCAGTTGAGGGCAACATTAATTAAAACATGGGGATTCCCTTTAATCAATTACCAGTTTACGGATCCTGTCAAGGACAGAGTCAATGATCTCTCGCCCAATGGTGTAGTGTCCACGGGCATAGTTGTTAGCTGCATCCTCCTTTCCTGAGATCAGCTGTTCAGGGTGAAAGAGCTGACGATATGTTCCTGTTCGAACTTCATCTGGGAAAGCAAAAGAGCAAGCGCTAAGAATACAAATTCATCTATTATAGGAAGTGCTTTTTATTAGTTAAATTAAGGTCAAATTCAGAGCCCTACTTACCTATGACAGTGGGCTCCAGGTCAACAAAGATTGCTCTGGGAACATACTTTCCAGCCCCAGTTTCACTGAAGAAGGTGGTAAAGGAATCATCATGGCCACCGATGGGCTTGTCACTAGGCATCTGGCCGTCTGGCTGGATTCCATGCTCTAGACAGTAGAGCTCCCAGCAGGTGTTTCCCATCTGGACACCAGCCTGGCCTACATGGACAGAGATGCATTCACGCTGCAAGACAGAAAAATGAGCAAGATAACATAAATTCAGTGTATATATTCACACATATATACATACAGGAGAAAAGGAAACACAGATTACACTAAAATACCACAAATTTGGGCATAATTATATTTTACAATTGCTGTCAGAATTCAAGGAACCAATCTGGAAACTCAGCCACTAGATGGAAGCAAAGATGCGAGAGAAAGAAGATTAACAAGCAAAACACATTTTTGCTGCAGCTGTCACTGGATGTCATGCATTTGCTATGAGCAGTCAGGAGCTGGAATGGAAGCCGAGTCCAGAGAGCAACTAAGCATTTGTTATACTTTAAACATGACCTAAATAAAAAAAAATCAACAGTCCACTGGCAATCAAAGCCTGCACTGTGTTTTCCTCAGTATTTTTATGCATGTGAAGCCTAAAATAAATTTAAAAAATGGTTTAACTATTCATTATACAGAGAACAAAAGAAGGCTTTTTGCTATATCACTTTACATGTCTTGGGTATTAGATCACACAGAGACAGACTGCTTTGTGGTAAAATTTGATTTTTCTACCAGTGAGATTATTAGTCTGACATGCCGTTTAAATGTTGAAAATATTCATTTTTTGAGTTACTGGGATGATGTCTCGCATTTTTATGTTAACGCTATGTTTTCCAATAATAGTAATGCCAGAGAACAAACCTAGTCTTTGAACTTCAAGATCCAGCTCATAAAACTTTAAACTGAATGCTAGCCTCTTGCTGGGAATTTTGTGTAAACTCTGACCTAACCATCTTTGTTTGGGGCATACATGAAAAATAAGTCTACCCAGTTTGTATTTCAACAACTTGTCACATGTGGTACGCTGCATTTCCACACTAGTTTATGTCAGGCAGCTATTTTTACATGTCCCCAATTTTCTCTTTCTCTGTGAACAGATGGTGACTCAGAGTATGGTATTGGTGGTGTAAGTGGTCTAGAGACCATATTTCATTTATTGAAGCAAATATATTTGGATATATTCACTATTGTAAGTCTTATAATTCACATAGCCATTTTTCTTGCGGACTTCTCGGTGATGACCCTCATACTTGCCTGGGCTTCTAGGTTAGCAGAGCTTTGTGGAACAGTTATTTTTGGTTCCTCGTGCTAACCTGACACCTAGCTGTGAGGGCTGGCTATTCCTGTAAACACTGACTGCTAGTCCCCAAAACAGTAGACCTTTTGTAACTTATCTGTTGAAAGTGTGTGTTAGAATGATTTTGCTGTTTGGAAGCTGAGATATTTTTATGTCTTTAAGTATAACGAGTACAGTAAGTTGTAGGTATTTAGGGCTTTGTCATAGATAAATCTCTCTCCAACTGTCAAACTAAATTTTTATTCAGACTGTTAGGGTGTGTCGAGAGAAAAACAAACATCTCTGAGGTGTCTCAACACTTACTTGACATTCCAGTTTTGTCAGTGATTAAAAAGCCTGCGTTGGAAATAACTAGTCGCAAGCTTGACACATACGGAGTGTAAGAAAGGAACATATAAAGACATAATAAATTTGTAAAAGATTTTTTAGGTCAGGAAGCATGAAAATTGATTTCTTAACGCCCACTCTCACAGTACACGTTTGGGAAAAAAAGAGATCAAGAATCAACAGATGAATTATATGTCATGTATTTTGTTCATATTGTTTTAGAGTCCTCCAAGAGATATGCCATATAAATGGTCATCTTGTATATTTGAATGTTGGTTGAACATTTGGTTATTACCATTTAGTTGCATTTCTTTGTGCCAGTACTTCTGCCTGTATATAAACCTTGGTCAGGTCCAACATGTAAGACACATTTTGCCAGTCTAACATTCATTAGTTTTGAGCCACATGCACTGTATAATACCACACTTGCCCCAGAATCTGCTTTATCTAACCTAAAACCTACTTAATGGATATTCATAGTTTCTAGTTAATTGTTTCTCATCAAGACCATCCTGGGATGTTGCTCCTGATATAAACCAAAGCATGTTTCTGGGGATGGTTCAACATTGGATTCTGATAAATAATTAATATGTCTAACTTATGATATTTTTAAAATAAATCAAAGTTGCTGACCTATTTGAAAAGCTGCATGGTGAGGATGCAATACTAGCCAAGCAGGTTGATGGCACCATCAACAATTCATGTAACACGGTTTTAACTGTCACCTTTCAGCACATTTGCGCTGCAGATTTTGGATCAAAGGAAAGCCTCTCTTTTGAACTTAGCACTCCCAGAACATGTTTAGGTGTGCCTGAACTTGTCGTTAAGTGTAATACTTAGCCTGATTATGGAATATATATTGCTTAAGGAAAGGTAAAGTTTGTGAATTTATGTAAATTAATTTGTTTCTTTAGTGTTATATATACACCAAAGAAATTTAATCAAGCTGGGTATACTGTAGTGTACACAGTGATACCATTTGGTTTAAGCAGTACTGACAGTGCTAACAAGCTGTGTTTACACTACACAGAGCAAACAGAGGTAAAAGGTCAGGTATGTGTGTGTTAGCTGAATTTCCTGACAGTGAAATATGCCACTAAAAATTCAACATAACACAGTAATCACACATCAGAGCACATCAGAGCTAATAATTGAGGGTCCAAGATCATATCCATCTCAGGTGGGAAAGGTTTGTTTCATTTGATTATGAACAGGTGATTTCTATTTTTAAAAAATGATATTTTAAATTTTTATTTTTGAAAAAGTAGAAAATAGGCCATGAATTTAATCTATGCCATTGTTTGTTTAACATGACAAATAGGAAAATATTTCCTGCTCTGCAGAACTACACACTGAGACTTACTTTGGACTTGATGATAGATATGAGACATGCCACACTTGCAAACGGGCTATGGTTGTAATCAACGCACGCCTTAATAGCAAAGAAGTATTTTTATTTATTCGTATTCTCAAAGCTATTTGAAAGAACCAAACAGTTCCCTAATTTGAAAACCACTAGACTGTTAATACAACAAATCCCCCCCGTTTTTATCTGAGTTAAATCTGCTTTGTATAGCTTCTCTCTGGTGAGGTGAAAGTGTCTAATCATCACCACTGCTTATCCAGGACAGCAGTCAGCTCAGCTTTACTGCCAATCATTGAGCTAAAAATCTATTTCTGCTGCAGGAGGCCACACGGGGAGCAGTAACAAGAATCCCTGCATCACCCACTTTAAATCTGGATCATATAGATTCGCTGGCGCATACTGTGGAAATGCACCTGCTTAGGAAATATTTCATAGATGATAAACCTTTACTAAACTTTGGAGAGGAAATATTTTTACAGTCTACTGACTACTGACAGAGTTATGCTTACCATGGTTGATTGTTAGTAGACTGGCCCGTCAAAGAAAAAAAAAAACGAGTTGTAGCTGGCTTCAGGTTATGTGTAACCTCTCACAACGGCCGTCAATGTGGTCCGAGTGAGTAAGTAATGTCAGGTGGGCGCGGAGCTGTTACGGTATATTAGGCTGCAAGCCACTCCCACTTGTCTCTGACGTGGACGCGCGTTTGGAATGTGCAGGGTGATGTAGCACGGACATAGCTGAATATATATATAACTCTGAGCAAGATGCGCGAGAAACGGAAGAAAACCCTGAACTTGATCCTTTATGTAGTAGAAGTGAAGACGCTAACTATTTGTACTGTTTTTGAAAAAAGATGGCCATAAAAGTTCATGTTGTCAGCGAGTCATTTTTGTTGTTGTTGTTGTTGTTGTTGTTGTTACAAGACCTTGTTGGATTATTTTTGGTTACAGCACCATCAGCAGAAAATACTGTACATTATTAGCTCTAAAAATGCCTGAAAATGGGTGGAGATGTGCAGTCATGCTGTCATTCAACATTTTGAAAGCTAGAGGTCGTAGTAGTTTCATTATGGCCCACTGAGTAAGTAAATGTGTGACAACCGATGTCATGTAGTCTTTGTTTTTCCCTCTCCCGTATTGGAACCTGCAATTTTTTCATTACCTCTGTCAAGGAGGTCATGTTTTTGGTAGCATCTCCATGTCATCTTGTTTGAAAAGACGATAGCTTGAAAGGTTTTGAATGAATTCTGATTAAAATGTGTCAGGGTTTAGAGCACAGGTGTCGAACTCCAGGCCTCGAGTTGGTAATGAACTAATCATTTGATTCAGATGTGTTCACCTGGGGTCTTATCTAAAACCTGCAGGACACTGGCCCTCAAGGCCTGGAGTTTGACACCCCTGGTTTAGAGGGAGTTGATGATATCCACCCATTAAAATGTGGCTTACATCCACCAAGGCCCTCAAGGTCAACTTAATGATTTACTGATCAAAAACTGACAAAAAGTTTTATAACTTAGTAACTATGATTACAAGTTTGAACTTTTACCTTGTCTTCAGTGTCAATAAAGTGATCTGAAGGTCAAAGTGTAATATAGACCTATTCTTACTGCCATTGTTTGTTTTGGCAAGATATGTGCATATAGGGAATGGCAAGATTAAGTTTGTTTGAACTGCCTTTGCAAAGTCAGATTAGGTCAAATGTTCACAAAATGTATTTTATCTTTAAAACTATGCTTAAAATTCTGCTACCTTTGTTAGTATATGGCAAGATTTTGGAAGTGATACTTCCACTTGTCCTTGTAGGGTAAGGGGGTGCTATTGCGGCTACCAAGGCAGACCTTGGACAGGTTGCCAGTCTGCCACAGGGCTAACTAACAGAGGCTGAGAACCAGTTGCACCTATGAGCAATTTGGAATCACCAATTCACCTAACTCCATGAGTGGCATGTCTTTGGATTGTGCTTTTCTTTGTCTCACCCCCAATGGCTGTCCTCTGGCCCTCCTCTCTGAACCTGGTTCTGCCAGAGGTCCTTTCCTGTTAAAAGAGAGTTTTTCCTTTCCAATTTTGCTAAGTGCTTACTCATAGGGGGTTGTTTCATTGTTGTTGTTGTTTTTTCTATATTATTGTAGGGTCTTTACCTTACAATATAAGTTCCTAGAGGAAACTATTGTTATGATTTGGCGATATGTAAACACAACTAAATTGAAATGTAACTGATCCCAAAATGTATTAACTTTAAGAATGACCTGCCGAGTTAGTTAGAAATATCCTGTAGTATAATGTTACACAATAAGCTATTCATGCCCAATGATTTATTTTTTTTTATTTTTTTTTTTTTAGCTTTATACCACTAATGCTATGCTTGTTTTCCTTTTTAAATTATACTGTAATCTTCTAAGGAATCAGTATACAGTTAATTTATGCTGACTTTTACTTTGTTTTTTACACATATAAAGACCTCACAGAAACATAGAAATTATTTAAATCCGTTTCTGTCATTCTGCTTTGTTCTAGGTCGCAAAGGTCATCTCATTTTTTCCCAGCCCTAACACTGTTATGACCCACTAGTCTAAAAACTAATTATATGACATTGGAGAACTATACTCTCAAATAATAGAAGTGGGTCACAGCTTTATACAACACCCTTGATGACAAATCACATAACAGGATGTGTGTTTTTCCAGTGAAATCCCTGCTTGTGGAGAAATAGCATTAAATGCTCAGAATTTTTTACATTCAATATGTTTTACTGTACTAAAATGTAATGTAAGACTGCTTTAATTATAAAATTATATAAACTATACCATTGTGTCTAAAAGACATTAAAACACATAGCATATAGTACAATAGAGTTTAATATGATATAGCACTGAGCATTGTTAACACAAAAGAGCTTTGTTGTGTGATTGATATAAAAGAATATGACAAAAACGTCATTTACTCCTTTGGTAAGTGAGTCTCACTCCCTCAGGAGGGGAACTGAGCTCAAAATGAATAGTGCAGTTTAGACTACGGTATCACTCTTACTTCAGGTTAATAGTTATTACAATTATTTTCAAGACAAAAAATAATTACACAGCATGGTTTATATGAAAGTGCAGAGACCTTCCACTAAGTGCATTTAGTACATTAGTAACTATTTAACTTTTTAAAAATATTGTCAGTTTCTCTCCTGAGAATAATTATTCAATTCTATGTAGAATTTGTGAATAATACAACCACAGGTTGCTTTAATGTTTTATTACAAAACACTGAAAGTAATGAATCAACACTTCCATGTGTTTTGCGTTCAGCTCTTACTGTGGGCACCTGCGGCTCCAGAAAGTGGTTTAACTTGTTTAACATATCACAGAACTGAACAATATACAGTATATGTTGACTGATGTTTGTTATCCATACAGTGAAACAACTAGAACAGTAAGTTATGTTAGCACCTTGTTGAAGAATCAGCAAGAACATAGGAGCATGTATCATGCATACTTTATTTAGAAAGAACTCTTTCAGCAATCAACATAAATTTTAATAAGTTATAAAAACAACAAATTAGCCTCACAAGCCCAGATCCTATAAATGTTGGGACGCTAGTCAAAGCAAATAGTAAAGACAGAAAAAGATATTTGTCCATTATAATGTTAGTGGTTTAAAACATGAAAATCAAAACTGTGATATTATAACTTGCCAATATGGCAATGGAAAGTCAGTAATAGTGAAAAAACAGTTATTTGCACCATACTTCATATTCAGTAAAATAAACTTCACAGGTTTTGACAGGAGCATTTTCTCAGTCTTTGTGTTTATCCCTGACTGAATATTTATATTAATATAAAAAAAACAATTTCAAAGCATAATGTTTTTTTATTTTATTTTAAAAAATGCTAAATCGCATAAGCTGCCACTGCAAACACTACAATGATAATTGCCAGCTGAAACTATAGGTTACCTTCCCCTCATCTGGAGTTTCCTTCTGCTTTGTGAAACATACACACCTGTACAATCCACTCAAAGACTAACACAATGAATAGGGTGTTGACCTCCTTTTGCATTGTCTGTCAAGTATATGATATTATCTTGGTCTCATCAGTAGGTCTGATTACAGTTCATATCAAATCACTATACACCTTAAGCCACAGGTATATAAAGCAGAGTATCACAGCTGCCTCGGGAACGACATCCTGTTACCGATACTTGGACACTTTGAAGAGAAAAAGTATGGTAAGATATGATTAGCTAGTGTAAAACTTATTGTAAGAACATGCTACTATATTCTGAATAGCTGTGAGACATTGAATATTCTTCAGGATTAAGCTGAATTGTCATGACAATCTGTTTCCTAATCTTGCTTAACCTTGCTGTTTTTTTTTATTATCTGAAGCCAACAATAAGTGTACTATATGATAGCTTAAATTGGGTTTGATAATTTGTTTCATAACACTCATGTAGACATGTGGGAAGTAAAGCAGTTTCACTCTCTGCAGCGTGAATGTATCTCAATTCATGTGGGCCAAGCTGGGGCTCAGATTGGTAATGCATGCTGGGAACTGTACTGCCTGGAACATGGGATCCAGCCAGACGGACAGATGCCCACGGACAAAATTGTCGGAGGAGGCGATGACTCCTTCAGCACATTCTTCAGTGAGACACGAGCAGGAAAGCACGTTCCCAGAGCAATCTATGTTGACCTGGAACCAACTGTCATAGGTCAGCACCAGTATTATTTGATATTTTACATAGGCTAGATAGTTTTTAATGTTCTATATTGATGTTTTTAAACAGAGCTATATATTTGTTTACTGTTTTTTTGCATTTCTATTTGTAGAATTTCAATTCATTAAACAACACCATCATATTCTTATTCCTCGAAAAGGTTTCTTGTACCAAAGTAGAAATAGTAAATGTTTTGATTTCTCATCCAGTAAATATCTATCAATGTTTTGTTGTACAGATGAGGTGCGTGCAGGAACCTATCGTCAGCTTTTCCACCCTGAGCAGCTGATTACAGGAAAGGAGGACGCTGCCAACAACTATGCCCGTGGCCACTACACCATCGGCAAAGAGATCATAGATCTGGTCCTGGACAGGACACGTAAACTGGTGAGACTTTGACAGTGTCAAAGCTATAGATTTGGAGTGTATTAAACATTTTGCTCAACTAAATGACTTAAGGGTTTTAATAATAATGAACTAATACATTTTCAGGCTGATCAGTGCACTGGCCTGCAGGGATTTCTCATCTTCCACTCTTTTGGTGGAGGCACTGGCTCTGGTTTCACCTCCCTCCTGATGGAGAGGCTCTCTGTTGATTATGGGAAAAAATCAAAACTCGAATTTGCTGTTTACCCAGCCCCCCAGGTTTCCACGGCAGTGGTGGAGCCGTACAACTCCATCCTGACCACCCACACCACCCTGCAGCACTCCGACTGTGCCTTCATGGTGGACAATGAGGCCATCTATGACATCTGCCGCAGGAACCTTGACATTGAAAGACCCACCTACACCAACCTTAACAGGCTGATTGGCCAGATTGTGTCCTCAATTACAGCCTCACTTCGTTTTGATGGAGCTCTGAATGTTGACCTGACAGAGTTCCAGACCAACTTGGTGCCCTACCCTCGTATCCACTTCCCTCTGGCCACCTATGCCCCTGTCATCTCTGCTGAGAAAGCCTACCACGAGCAGCTGTCAGTAGCTGACATCACCACCACCTGTTTTGAACCAGCTAATCAAATGGTGAAGTGTGATCCTCGTCATGGTAAATACATGGCCTGCTGTCTGCTGTATCGTGGTGATGTGGTGCCCAAAGATGTCAACTCTGCTATTGCAGCCATCAAGACCAAACGCACCATCCAGTTTGTGGACTGGTGCCCCACTGGCTTCAAGGTGGGTATCAACTACCAGCCTCCAACTGTGGTTCCTGGTGGAGACCTGGCCAAGGTGCAGAGGGCTGTCTGCATGCTAAGCAACACCACAGCCATCGCTGAGGCCTGGGCCCGACTGGACCACAAGTTTGACCTGATGTATGCCAAGAGAGCCTTTGTTCACTGGTATGTTGGGGAGGGCATGGAGGAAGGAGAGTTCTCAGAGGCCAGAGAAGATATGGCTACTCTGGAGAAGGATTATGAAGAGGTGGGTGCTGACTATGTGGGGGAGGATGAAGAGGGAGAAGAATACTGATTTTAATCCAGAGTAAATTTTTTTTCTTCTGGTTTTCAAAATGTGGCTTTTTGCTTTTTTTGAAGTGAAAATAAATGTATCAGAAATATGACTACACTAACAATGTTACAATTTGTGTGACCAAATTGTGAACAATTTTAATACTCCATATTTCACAAAAACAGACCAAAATAACATATCTTTCACTGTGTGCTGAGTACCATGGCAAATTTACAAATCAAACCAAATCTAAAACCTTAGTTGAACATGTAAACATTTCAAAAACATTTTTACATTTCTCTTATCACAGTGCCATTTAAAAAAGTGTTTATATTCATAGCAAAAGAGTACAATGTGCTTTTGGTGTTTTAAGATAGTTTCTTTCTCTGGTTTCTGCCTGCTTTAAACACGCGCTCTCTCTCTCTCTCTCTCTCTTGCACCTCCCCCCACTATCCTCTCCCATGAGGAATGCAAGCTATGAAAGGGCTCCTATGTCAATTTCTTTAAACCATTCAGCTGTGACTCTGAGAATGAACGCAAGAGAAAAAAAAAAAACGACGGACTCTGGCTGGTGTTGCTTGTGTAGCTCATACTCAGACCATAGCCTGCAGCAACAATAGAATTCCAGTTCCATTTTGTATGAATCACTGCACTATGATTCAAACAGAGTGGCTGAAAAGCTGCATTAAAACTGAGCTCTACATTTCTTGGAAACTCTCTTTTTTAATCTTTTCACAATCTGTGATACATTATTGTAATCACCACACTGAAGTTTCTTTGTGTTCCATATTATTATATTTGATGAACTTTGGATTATCTTACTTGATTGTTTGTATGAATGTTTACTTATCATCACTATTTTTGTTACCATTAAAGCATTTTCCTTTTACATATAATAACCCAAATAAACATGTCAGTCTTTCCATTTTGCTAGCGTAATCTCGCATGATTATTTATTTAGTGGTTCAACACAGACAAGTCTTTGTGTGTGTGTGTGGGTGCAGATGACTGCATAAAGTAGCATTATCAATCTCCTTGTCTACTGATTTTGTTATAGTGTATATGTATGTTAAGAAATGTGTAGGGGTGGAGTATTTGCATGCTGCAATATAATCAGCTCATTTAAGTTATGTGTTAAAAAAAAATCTAACTAATTTTGAAACTCTAAATGGTGCCATTGCAAACAGACACAAGCACACTGAGAAAAAGAAGTAGGTGGAAAATTGTTTTTTTTTAAAAAAAAGAAGAAGAAGAAGAAGCAGCAAAGACTGTAGACAGGCTGGTGATGGTGTCTGAAGGAGAGCTGTTGAGGGAAGCTTTTCTGGCTTAGATGAGTGGACAGATCCAGAGAAAAGAGATATGAGTTAGAACAAAACAAAGAAGTAATTAGTGAAGAAAGCTAAACTAAACTAGAACAAAATATGTGGGATACTATATCTACTAGAAAGCTCTGACAGCGAATGACTCTTATAGATAGTCAACAGACAGACTGCTGGTTAGTGGACTGATGGGATCAAAGGTGTGCACAATGATTACAGAGGATCTGGGAAACGTAACGAGCCACACCTGCTACACACACAGACAGAGACGTGACATGCAGAGAAAACAAACGGGGGAAAGGAAAGAGAACACAGGAAAGTCAGAAGGGGAGTGAGGTGTATATAACAGTGAGAAAAAAATGTTTTTCATAATGATCTTGTGTAGATAAATGTAAGGAGATATGCCATTAAAATACGTATTAGGGACTTCCCTCTTCCCCCCCCCCCCCCCCCGCCCCAACTGCTGTTCCCTCCCACAAATGAGCTATACAGCTGCCTGCTGTCATTTCCTGCCTACCCCCTCCACATCCTTCTCTATATAAACTCCGAGTCTCCCTTTTTTCTGCACTTCTGCCTTGTGTCTGAATCCTCAACGTCGGTCGAAGGACAAGCAGACAAAATGGTGAGTAACTGTCTGGCTGATGACGTAGCCTTGAAATTTTCATTCTCTCTCCCCTCCTTACTCCTTTGTTTCTGTTGCATGGGTTAAATATCCAGGCTTTTTTTTTTTTTTAAATGCTTCAAGTCTTCAGTGTTGTGTGGGAGTTTACTTAAAATCAGATTATATTAAGTGATCATACTTTTGAGCTAAATTTATACAGAATTTTTTTTTTTTTTTTTTTTTAGGGCTTGTCTGAGAATTCGGTGAGAACAATGCACTAGTGTACTTGCATTTGACTAAAGGAGAAGTCATTTTTGTACTCTTGGGAAATCTAGGTCAGATCAGACAATGAGTTGAACTGTTGTCCTTTTCAAACCTCAATGCAGAGCTTTTAGTATAAAAAGAGAAAATATATAAAGTCTTTAGTTCCTAAACAAGCACAGGATACTGTTTTCACAACTACAAAGTAGTGAGCAGGGTAATCGTGGCAGTGGGGGATGGATTAAAATGAACAGGGAAAAAGAGGAGTGGTCTGGCCTACAAGTGAGAGTTAGTTCGCTGCCATTTTGCAGCTGTTAAGAATTTTAGGGTTGAAGGATGTGGAGAGAAAGAGAGGGTGAGACAGTCATCTCTTCCCGTTACACGGCGCTATGGAGCCGGACAGGATAGGGGAGGGGAGACACAAAATGGGGAGGGATGAGGAAAGGGAGGAGATTCAGGATTAAGAGGTGGGGGGTAAGGTTTTCTTCTTGATGCATGACCTTCCTGTTTGCCATATACAGGATTGTATGTGGCCTTTTTTCCCTCCCCCAAGTTATAAAACTATCTTTTAGGCAAATGAGGAGCTTGCAGTTATTAACTGTATATCCTGTCCATTCAACTGTTAAAAACCCAGAGTTCAGACACTGCGTTGCTTGTATTATATGCACCACTGAAAGCTTAAACATTAGTGTTCTGATACACTTTTCAGTAAGCAAGCTTTCTCTCCTTACTGAGGTATTTCCTTTTCACAAATTGAACATTGTCTTGTAAATTAATGGGGGGTAGACTAAGGATCTCTAACAGTATACACTCCTATAAGTCCCCCTGCCCACCCACCCCCATTAGTACTCATTAAATAAGTGCCCCAGATATTGCTGTGCCTTTCAGCAGTCATAGCTAGTTCAAAATATGATAACTGGTGTCAGGCAGTTCATGTGTACATAAACTTGCTTTGTCTAATTTTTTTTCCCCCTCCCCCAGCGTGAGTGTATTTCTATGCACGTTGGCCAAGCTGGAGCCCAGATGGGCAATGCATGCTGGGAGCTGTACTGCCTGGAACATGGGATCCAGCCAGATGGACAGATGCCCTCTGACAAAACTCTCGGGGGAGGTGATGACTCCTTCAACACCTTCTTCAGTGAGACTGGGGCAGGAAAGCATGTCCCCAGAGCAATCTTTGTTGACCTGGAACCAACTGTCATAGGTCAGTAACGTGCAAATAAACAAGTACTTGCATATATTGTCATGGCTAATCTGAAAACTGATAAGATGGATGTAAACAAACAAAAAAGACTCCAGATGTTTGGGTTAAATTTCATTTTCTTGCAAATTGTCATTGTGTTTTGTTTTTGTTATTATTTCTAAACTGTCACTGTCTGCAAAATAAAGGGACTCCTCTTAATTTGATGCAAGAATACAGGACACTAGCTCGTGCACTCCTAACGTTTTTTTTTTGTTTTTTTTTTTTTCTGTTTCTTGCAGATGAGGTGCGTACAGGAACCTACCGTCAGCTTTTCCACCCTGAGCAGCTGATTACAGGAAAGGAGGATGCTGCCAACAACTATGCCCGTGGCCACTACACCATCGGCAAAGAGATCATAGATCTGGTCCTGGACAGGACACGTAAACTGGTGAGACTTTGACAGTGTCAAAGCTATAGATTTGGAGTGTATTAAACATTTTGCTCAACTAAATGACTTAAGGGTTTTAATAATAATGAACTAATACATTTTCAGGCTGATCAGTGCACTGGCCTGCAGGGATTTCTCATCTTCCACTCTTTTGGTGGCGGCACTGGCTCTGGTTTCACCTCCCTCCTGATGGAGAGGCTCTCTGTTGATTATGGGAAAAAATCAAAACTCGAATTTGCTGTTTACCCAGCCCCCCAGGTTTCCACGGCAGTGGTGGAGCCGTACAACTCCATCCTGACCACCCACACCACCCTGGAGCACTCTGACTGTGCCTTCATGGTGGACAATGAGGCCATCTATGACATCTGCCGCAGGAACCTTGACATTGAAAGACCCACCTACACCAACCTTAACAGGCTGATTGGCCAGATTGTGTCCTCAATTACAGCCTCACTTCGTTTCGATGGAGCTCTGAATGTTGACCTGACAGAGTTCCAGACCAACTTGGTGCCCTACCCCCGTATCCACTTCCCTCTGGCCACCTATGCCCCTGTCATCTCTGCTGAGAAAGCCTACCATGAGCAGCTGTCAGTAGCTGACATCACCAATGCCTGCTTTGAACCAGCTAATCAAATGGTGAAGTGTGATCCTCGTCATGGTAAATACATGGCCTGCTGTCTGCTGTATCGTGGTGATGTGGTGCCCAAAGATGTCAACTCTGCTATCGCAGCCATCAAGACCAAACGCACCATCCAGTTTGTGGACTGGTGCCCCACTGGCTTCAAGGTGGGTATCAACTACCAGCCTCCAACTGTGGTTCCTGGTGGAGACCTGGCCAAGGTGCAGAGGGCTGTCTGCATGCTAAGCAACACCACAGCCATCGCTGAGGCCTGGGCCCGACTGGACCACAAGTTTGACCTGATGTATGCCAAGAGAGCCTTTGTTCACTGGTATGTTGGGGAGGGCATGGAGGAAGGAGAGTTCTCAGAGGCCAGAGAAGATATGGCTGCTCTGGAGAAGGATTATGAAGAGGTGGGCACTGACAGCGTGGGAGAGGAGGATGAAGAGGGCGAAGAGTACTGAAGAATCAAACATCATCACGCATTCCAAATGTTGTGAAAGTAACACATTCCCACCAAAATCCACACATGTGGTGATTCGTCAGTATTGTCAATAAAAGTTCTCATAAAAGTGTCGTGTGAAGTTGTGGACATTCTTGATCTGCTTAACCAGGCTATGTTAGCAACTGTATAACTTAAGTGTGTAATACTGCAATAGTTGAGTACTTTTCTAGTTCAAATGCTAATAATTGAAGTTATCAATTATACATATTTATTTTTAACAAGTTTCGGGCTTTCAAAGTGGAAGAAGATATTTTATCAGCATTATGGTGAGAGGTAGTATTAGCAAATCCAGAGACATCTGAAACACTGTTTTGACACGTTACATAATTTATCATATACTTCTTTTTAAACTTGATATACACAATCCTGCTTTTGTTTTTCTTCCCATGTTTCTGGGCAGCTCCACTTCACTTTTAGAAAAGAAATTCCAGGCTCTGTTCAGTTTCCTGCTTCTCTTCATGCCAAGCTGAGTGACCAGTAGGTGTTTACGATTTACTCCTGCTTCCTGTACTTTTTCCTTAGGCCAGCAGGTGAAAACAAAGGGACACGGGTAAAAAGTCGAGGTTGGTGTAGGTGAAATTGTCTGCCCTTCAAGTTTTTATGTCCTCCGATCAACATAATAGTCTTATATTGGACCAAATTATTTTCCTGTGTAATTTATTCTCCTAAACAAACTGATTTGATGTGAAGTCGAGCCCACTTCAATTACGATCCAAGGTCCCCCATCAAAGATCAGATTAACAAAAAACAGACATCAGATTAACAAATAACTTAAATTACAAAATGAATCTAATTTATTCATTAAACTATTTTAAATGCCAATATCAAGTCCTAAAAGTTTCATATATTTTTTCACTCTTATTTACAATATTCACTTAAAAAAATATCTAGATCTTTCTTTGACATCCCACCTGCAGTACCCATCTGCCCACCAGGAGGCGGTCTTCTACACTTTACTATTCATAACATGGCCTAGGAGGTTTGATTACACAAAGCTGAGCAGTCCACATAACTCTGATATTACATGATGTCCTCATTGTGTGATCCAGA